>NC_139048.1:4122500-4475000 GCF_965140915.1 Aythya marila
CCTTAATGGATGGCTTGGTCCTTCTTAATTTAATAAGCCGTGGATCAAAGAGGGCATTAGAGTCTCTTTGCAAGGGATTTCATTTGAGGCTGATCACCGCCATCATATCTGTGCAGTTATGTCTCTGATGCAGAAGCTACTTCTCTGTAACCAGCTTGAACACACTGTCCATGTCCTGACAAGAATAAAGCACATTGACAGTGGGTTAAGGGTCTTTAGATGCCACCATGACCATGGCCATCTAACACTGCTGCTCTCTGATTACTTTGTTGATGGGAGCATCATTTCCTGAGCCATGGAGGATGAGGAACACCTCAGCTCTCTCTTTCAGGGGTTTACCCAGCCTCCCTGGAAGTCTTTCTCTGGCTTTCTCTTTACTTCAAGAGGTGTTAGATGCTTTTTATTTATTTATTTATTTATTTTACATATTACTCTCAGTGAAATACACTGGAATGCTGACTCATTACTTTGGAATTAAATACATTTCTAATTTCCTTGTAGTACAGCAAAAGGAACATTTATGATTCTGTCACCTTGTGGTTTTATAGACACATTTTGGGGAATAATAGGATGCTCTGGGTGTCTGCTGTGTGCAGGAAGGGCTGGAGCCCAACCAGAGATGAGCAAGGCATTTTGTTCTCCATGCAGTCAACAGGCAGTGCTAAATCAACTTGACAGGTGTAAAAGAGAAACTGTTTCTCTTTTTTACCCATAGCTAAAAATGGCAACAACAAAAAAAAAAGGTGAGAAAAACAAGAGGGGGAATGAAAAGATGCCAGATGGTGACTCTGAGAGTCAGAGTGCCTATGAAGACATCAGAGAAGCATGTGAGGATCATTTAAAGCATCTTTGGAATACTTGGGCTTAGTTAACAATCTCTCTAGCCCTGTTTGAATTAAATTAAATAGGAGATTCTGGAGAGTCTGTTGATAGATATCTGAGTCCTCTTATGGATATCAAACAGTTCCTTTCTGCTGGGTAACATACTGATATTGGCAAGCAAGGATTTGTACCATGTTATTAGAGGTTAAATGGAGACGAGTAAAGATGAGGGGTTTATTCTTTATTTCCATAGTGAACTACGTCACTGTTTCTTAATCAAATGAGGCTTTAGTGTAACTTTCTGATTCTTGAGTGCTGTTTCAAGGAGCTGTCTTATAAATGGGAATCTGGCTCAATGCACTGTAAAATATATTCTACAAGAATGTCTTGTAAAAATTATATGAAATACTACTAATATATCAGAAAAACGAAATGATTCCCTGTTCTGACACATAAATGAGCTTCAAACCTGCACTGTATGGTCTGTGTGGGGCTGAGTCTCAGAGTGTCAACTGGGATTCCATATTGAAGAAGATCAGACAAAAGCTGAAAAGCTTCAGCAGACCATAGTGAGTTCCTGTAACTGTTAATCACTCATGAAGTTGAATATCTGATTTAGTAGTGAAAGCAACCAAAGGCTTAATCTTCTGTTTAATTGCAGTTATTTACAGTATGAAAATACTTGAAGTATACAGTTCTGTTATCCAGTAAATAATATAGCTCTGCTGCTCTGCTTTCACACAAACATTAGCAGGATGTTGAATTTGCAAATGTGCTACTGAATCAAACAGTCCAAACAAGGAATGTAATAACTGTTATTCTATACATAAGTTAAACATAGTTCGGGTACTGGCAGCATACACTTTTTATTTCTTTCTACTACAGAACTTACCTACTGTGAAGTTTCTAGTTACCGGCATGGAAAATTTAATATTCAAAGTGGATAAGGTATCTGAATATTTTTATTTATTTATTTAATAGCGGATACAGTGGACAGATCTTGACTATTCAGAAGGAGACACTGTATATGTCTCAAAGGTGAACTGCAGGTACCTAAAAAAAACTATGCAGTGTGTACAATTTTTCTAGTTGTCTTAAAGGCAAAATAGTACTTAATTGGAGATTTATGCATCTAAAAGGGAACTGAACTGCAACTTAAACACCAGAGTCCTCTATTCAGCTTGTCTTTTTTTCTTTTGGTCCTCAATACCTCATCCAGACAATGACTAATAGTTTCCTAAATCTGAATTGTTTTCTTGGGTTACGGGGTTTTGAGTCTTCTTCACACTCCCAAGTGTCACAAATGCAGTACCTTTCTTGGCATTTCCTTTCTTGTTGCCTCTACAAGACTGATCCTTCTGTCTGGGACCTAGAGGGAATCTGAAGGGGAAGCCCAAAAGTCCCAATTTGACTTACAGAGTTTTCTTTGGCCTATAGAGGGGCCCAAGAGGTCTGATCTCTCTTGTCCCCAGATTTGCCTTTTCCCTATTTCCTTATAAGATCTTTGGAGAGTAAATCAGTCTTCATGATCCCATTTCGATGGGAGTTTTGTTTGACAATAGAGTATAGAGTGATGCCAAGTGTCTCCTGCTTCTAACACATGTGAGGTTTACTGTAAACTGCCTGAGTGCATTAGTCATCACGATGTGCTGGGAAACATGGTGTTTGCAGTGGAAGTAACTAAAAACTCTCTCTATCATTCTTTCCCAGAAATTAGAGTATTTTTATGTTCTCTTCAGAGAGACTGTATCTGATGGTGACAGGTTTATGGCTCTGCTCTACTGTCAGTGTGCTCATATAACATGTGTCAAAGGAAGGGAAAAGTTCAAAGTTTCTTAGAAGAGTTGATTTCAAATCTGGATGTAAGCAGTCCCTGCCACCACCATTACTACTGACCATAATGCCCTAACTGGTTTTAATATACAGTCCTTTTTCCCCAAAATAGTTTTCCATAGTGTAGTGAGTTTGCCCGATGCACTTGACAGGACATCTGAACATAGGACCAGATTTCAGACCTCCCAAAGATTTTTACTGATCATACAGGTTATATACAGGTGATACACATGGAATTATAGTTATATACAGGTTATATACAGGTGATACATATGGAATTTCTCAGAGTAAATCTGGACTTAGATATACTCCTGGATGCAGGTGACCCAACAGCATGGGACAAGCCCCAGTTCTCAGTGCATTTTGCACAGCCCAGAAAAGAAGGTTTCTCCCATGGTGAGACAGGGCAGTCCAATTCTTTTCCAGACTCCTCTGAAGACTGCCTCACATCTGGTCCAGTTCCTTTGCATTGGATATTGCATTAGATATGTGTAAGTGACAATAATGGGCACCAAAAATATTTTTTCCATCTTATAGAGGAACAGATAACTGAGGGATAATACACAAAAAGCAGAAAGCTGTGAGTGACGACTCACAAAGACCTTTGTGAATGCTTCCATAGTGAGCCCAGGCACTGAAGAGATCCAGAGATGGGTGGGATGCTCAAGTCTCAGAGTAGAAAATTAGGCTGAGATAAATTCCTCAGCTGCCAAACATGCTGCACAGGAGGAATGAGGTATCTGGTCACTGTAATCAAAAGGTTTAGCATCTGTTCTCTGCTTGAATGACTGAATTGTTTATTGAAAATGAAAATAAATAAATAAATAAAAAGGGCTAACATATTCTATTTATTTATTTATTTATTTATTTATTTATTTTCCTGCAAGATTAAATGTTTGTTGCTTAGGGTCTGAAAACACCTCTATAAAGAAAAAACGATGATGTCTGTTTGCAAGCAGACAAGTTCAAGTACACAGTGAACAAAGAACAAAGCTCTCATCCAGCAACTGACGGCATTCAATGTTATTTTAAACTATTAAATGAAAAGAGGGAAAAAAATTCTTGTGGATCTACTTTCTAAATAATCCAAATCATGATGAATGCTAGTAATATATGGAATACAAAATATTGCAGACACATCTGAATTGTTTGATGTTGCTAATAATATGCAAAGAGCAAATATGTACTTTGGATTTTTAATACTTGAAATGCTAGTCAAATGGCAATGACCGAGAGAGAGACCATACACTCTTACAAGAGAACTAGAATGGGAAACTTTTCAAAATACAATTAAAAAATGCTAGTATGGGAGTTATGCAGCTAAAATGCCACTGAGGTCTTTGAAAGCATGGAGAGAAAATAGCACAGAACTATTCCTCTGCAAAACTGTTCCATATTTCTAGTCATTAATCCTGAACCAGATTTTTCCTCCCAATTAACAAGTTGAAAAACATTTTGTTATGCTCAGGGAAGCTTGCCTTGAAACTTTCTCTATTCTACTTCTTTCCAAGTGCAGAATACCTATACCCTCTGAATACTTCCAGCTCTTCTGGGTGGCTGGGAAGACAGGCTCTGTACGGCAGTGGCTGAGTAAGTGATAAATCCTGGATCATGGACTGAACTGTTCACGTTAGCACATTCAAGCTTTACAGCAGAGGCAAGGACTCTGTTGGCAATACCACCAGCTATTTATTGCTAGTACAAGACTGTTCAGGTAAAGGATGTCAAACCCCACTGGGCAGGTAGCATATATTTGGGTTTATTTGAATGCATTCCTGAGGAGTCCTCATTGGATCCACAGGCTGGTAATCCTTTGGTGTGGATCTCTGGGCCTTGAAGAATCATACATTCATACATGCATTCAATTTTAAACTCACTACAAGCTCACATTTGATGGCATTTGAAACTTCTGACACACTTAGCTTCACATCGGTTGAGTCCTACGTGCCAAATGTTTAGCTTGTGATTATGAGCCTTTGCTGGACCAAGGCTGAGTCATTAAACAAAGCACAGAAGTTGTTTAGAAAGAATGAATTTTGGGAATCTTTTGGGGGGCTGTGCAACGTTTCAAGGAGGCTTCATAGGAAGCTGGAATGAGGAGGAAGGACCTCTGGACACACAGTCATTTGAGTTGGAGAGGTGCCCACCCTTCAAGATGTTTGTCTGAACCTTGCTTGAACTGTTTCAGATCCTTTGCTCTCTAGCATGGAGCTCGAGTTTTGCAAGAGCTTCCCTGCTGAACCTCCAGTTCTTCCCTCTGATCAGTTGAGAAATATTGAGTGCCATGTCTTTCTCATGGTATTTTTAGCATTTCTCTTTCTGCAGGCAGGAAGCTAATGAAAATGCTGAGCACTCAAAATGTAACAGATATTAATGGAACTTCTAAAACCACAGAATTCTGGTGCTGGATTGGGCTTGAGGCATTTATTTATTTAAGTGTTGTAAGTTCCCTAAACTGGCTCTCCCATGACTAGTTCAAGGGCAGGTAGAGATGGGGAGGTAAAATGTGTGGGCCATCATATGTTTACGGTGCCATCTTCACAGTGGACATCTGAAAGCTAAAAAGCCATCTGAAAACTAAAATCCTTTTGGGAACATAAGCAAAAGCTCATGAGAAACAGAGCTGGTGAAACGTGGGAAAGGGAGGCCTGACTGCAGGGTGCTTGTGTGTTTTCTGAGCTCCATAAAAATCTTGCTTTTTTTTTCTGAAATTGCTTTAGGGAATAATTAATTGCGTGTGGGAGCTGGGCTCTGTGCTTAGATCTCTGCACTGGTGGCACATTTTCAAGAGGTATTCTTGTGCTGCCCTGGAGTTTGTGTCCCACAGTGAGCCCAAACACCATCCTTGGACCTGTTCTCTTCTGCACCCCTCCTGCATCCCTCCTGCACCCAAGCAATACTCTCCTTCCTTCCTTCCTTCCCTCCTTCCTTCCTTCCTTCCTTCCTTCCTTCCTTCCTTCCTTCCTTCCTTCCTTCCTTCCTTCCTTCCTTCCTTCCTTCCTTCCTTCCTTCCTTCCTTCCTTCCTCCCTCCCTTCCTCCCTTCCTTCCTTCCTTCCTTCCTTCCTTCCTTCCTTCCTTCCTTCCTTCCTTCCTTCCTTCCTTCCTTCCTTCCTTCCTTCCTTCCTTCCTTCCTTCCTTCCTTCCTTCCCTCCTTCCCTCCTTCCCTCCTTCCCTCCTTCCCTCCTTCCCTCCTTCCTTCCTTCCTTCCTTCCTTCCTTCCTTCCTTCCTTCCTTCCTTCACTTTTTAATGTGAGTAGTCACGTTTCAATCGAGGCCTGGGGTTGATTTCTTCAAATCTTTGAGATCTAATTGTTTTTTGAAGTTTTACTTCCTGCAGTTTTGAACCTTTAAGCAGTCTGCTTTCAGGGTGCTTCTCAAGGGTGCAACAGCTAGGACTTGAAGTGCTCTAAAGGAAGGAAGAAAGCTTTGTTATATGAGTTCCTAAATCTTTTTTGCTTTTTAGGACTTCTGGGTATATCCAAAGAGCCTCTAGTTATTTTCTGTGTGCCCTTGGCCAATTTTTCATCCTCTTACTAAAACAGTTTCCACTGCTCAGGATTTTAAATGTATCAGCTACTTCTGACTTTTTAGTACAATATTAGAGGTGAGCTTGGATCAACTGTGAAAAAAAAAAAAAAAAAAAGAGCCCATCAAAAATAATAATTAAATAAAGAGCAAACAAACCAACTAAACTTATTTTTTTCTTTTACTGTGCTCAAGGAAATACAAACATTTTGTTTTAAGGGTTGGGAAGGAGCACACAGTTTGAAATCAGGTTAATTGTAACCACACAACTTCCTTCTGAAATCATTGTCTGAGCAACAGCTCCAGGCGCTACGGAGACTTCTGTGCTTTATGAGGAGTGTTTGTTTTTATTCATTCATCTTATTATTTCATATAAAATAGTAACAACAGATGTGATTTTAGAAAAAAAAACACTTAAATATCTAAACTCACTGCTAGAGCAGACACACCAGGTCTCCATAAAACCGAGACTTACACCGTATAAAAGGTTTTAAAACCAAGTTGGATAGATTTTAGGTATTTCCTGTCACAGGCTCTCTATATAGGTCAAGTATTTAGCCCAGATGTGCAACCTGGAGGAGGCATAGGCTGCAGCTGAGACCAGCCTGCACAGGGTGACAACTCACAAACAAGCCCTGTGCCCCAAGCAGCATTCCCACCACTCGCTGATGCTTCCTTGTGGTGGGCAGCTCTGCTACTGCTGCTATAGGAAGAGAGACGAGTGCCAGGGGATGCTATAAGCACAGTTTGGTGCAGGGGTGTGATGGTTTGCTCTGCTGAAGTGGCCAGCCCACCTTCTAGGGTCTTCTTGCTTTGTTCATGGAGGTGTGTTTGCAACTGTGTGCTTGTCTACACACTGGGAGGCAGATTTTAATGCCACTTCTGATTAGCCACATACCCTTTGGGAAGATTTAGAAATGTCAAGGACTAATTTTTCACAGATCAGCAGAGGGAGGGAATGACTCTAAGAAAGATGATCCTACACTGTTCACCTAGGTATCACTGCAGACACAGATTATTTCTATTCTACATTCTGTTGGTAAATGCATATTTTTAGTTTTAATTGTAAAAAATATGAAAGATGACATTTAAACTTACAGCTAAGATGACTAATGACTATCTGCTGCCTAAAGGCATATCTCAGACTTGTGCTGGCTCTGAAGTTTGCTGGCTACCACCAAGAGCTAAGTCTGAAAGCTAAACTGGTAGAAAACAGCCTACTGTGGAACCCAACAGGGGACAGCAAAGTGATTCTATCTTCATCTCTCATTTGCTTGTCTTAAGCTTTGGACTGCTTCATCAAAGGAAGCTTATGTATCTGTTTCAATATCACATTCAGAACATTTCCCACCTTTTAGGAAAGTAAAACGAATACAATCTGGTCTATACTAGGACTTGAAATTGATTAAAAGTATAATGGCATTATGTAGTGCTGCCTGGTAAGTAGCTGATTTCAGTTTCTCAGCTGTAAATTTGGTACTTGGGAATGGAGGCAACAATAGCAGTGGCAATAAAATTTAACAGTTCAGCAGTACAAATGAGAACTCTTTTACAATCTTTTTTATTGTTGTTGTTGTTGATTTGTTTTCCTCTGTGTATGTGTGCTTCATGTGTGTGCTAGGAAGACAGAAAGTGAAAACTGGTTGATAATATAGTGGTGCCATTTATTTCAGTGAAATTATGAGTTTGGAGAGAATGACTGAAGCTGTTTGTATCTTCTTCACCAGTAGGTCTACAGTAGCCTAAGGTGTGTAATTCTGATCCTTGTGATGGGGAGCCTTGGATCCTCGCTTTGATGCAGAACTAGTGGCTCTGCCCCCAGATCATTAAAGCTGACAGAATCCTTGGTATATCCATATTTCTGGGACCCGGAGTTTAGGCAATTTTCTAGTTTATGTATGTTTAAAGAGTTTCCTGACTAAGCTGTTACACTGTACATCTGCATAGTGAATGTGCTATACTGAGCTATGGGTGTATTAGATTCTGTATAGAGTTACTACTGCAGCTTTCATAGGAGGGAGAGGAAATTGATTGTATCATAAGATATTTTTATACTTATACAACTGTTTGTATGCAGTTATACTATTTTTGGTAAAATGTATTGAAATTGAGTTGTTAAGGTGGTTAAATTTTAGCACTTTAAAGGTGTCTCATTTTTTGGGCCATCTTAAGATAGTAGCTACTTTCTGTCTTAATTTTATTGTAGTTAATGGTATTCCAAGTTTCAATGTTTATTTTTAATAGCTGCAATTAAGTTCTTATTGTAAAATATTTAGTCTTGAACTATACCTCAGTGATTTGATATTTTAAGCTATTTCTGGCATGAGCATATTGGATAGATATGCATTTTAATGGTAATTTTAGTCCTATACCCAGCCAGTCTGCAAGCAGTCTGACTTTTTTTTTTTTTTTTTTTTTTTTTTTTCTTTCTCCATTGTTTGGCTAAGTCTATTTGTTTGGATCTGGAAAGAAAAGAGTGGTTCTCATTTTTGATGTCTGTACTCAGTTTTGTGGCTTTAGCTGGAATTACAGAAAGTCTTCATCCCATGCTTCAGAAAAACATCAGAGGAGACATTTTAAAATAAATAGCACATAAGTCAGTATTACTCAAAACTTATAATAAAATGTGAAGAACTGATATGTTATTTTTCAAACTGTATTTTTTTTCAGCTATTAAAGGGAAAAATATTTCTTTTTCAGGGTGACTAAGCACACATATTCGTTTGTAGGGAAAATGGAGGACTCGTCAGCTTTGGATACAAACAAGAGGGTACCTTGTATTATGAACAACTGAAAATCTTTCCTGGAGCTATGTCTACAGTGAGACTTAACACCTAAATACAGCGATGGTCCACACTGAATACAGCTTGTTATCACATCATTTCTTTCATTAGGGCATTGTTGCTATGACAGGGTTTGGAACATGAAGCTGTTTGATTCCCACCCAAGTCAGGTCAGTGTAGGTGATGTTCCCATGGGCCAGCACAGTGGAAACTCCAGGGTGCCTACCTAAAAACCCCTCTTTCCTCCACCTTTTTCTTCTACTAGAGGGGAGAAAAGAGAGGGGAAAGGGAGACAAGCCCAGTTTCAGATATGCAAGAGCTATGGGCAGTATTTCCATACCACCTGGAGGAGGAGGATGCTTCCAGGCACTTACAGGCATGGTTGCTTCTTCGCTGCTAGTAGAAGAATCACAGGCAGCAAGATCCAGTTCCAGGAGGAAAACTGGGACAAGCTTCTTTTGCTCAGTCACACTGGCTTTGTGCATGGAGGATACAGCTCCTGTACTGACCTTGTCATAAATCATGTTACCTCCTAGGTAGACTGTATGATGGCAGCAACAGGCAGCTCCAAGAAGGTTATATAGTGTCTGGAGTTTAGCTGAGCCTCCTGAGTCTGAAAGCTTGGCCAGAAAACTCCCAGAGAACAGGCTTTCTGGAAATTCCTGCCTCCAGCTGTGCCAAGAATAACAGAAACTCTTCCGTCTTAAATGTCCTCTTTTGTTGCATCTAGAATCAGCCACAACCTGAATGTATGAGGGAGCAAAACTGTGAAGAGTGATAAAAAAGTGTACTTTCTGAATACCAAAAATGTTTGATTTTATGTCAGATCTGACATAAATAATCAGGATAATCCCCAATTTATTCTCTATTTGACTTTAACTGCTGAATTTTCCCTGAACCTCAAAAACATAAGAAACACTTTTACTTTTGCATAGAGCTGGCACCCTGCAGCCTTTCAGATGTCTGCTCTGTCCAATCCTGCCATCAGTTCAGCACTTAGGTGGCACAAAAGAAACATGGAAGAAGTAGTGTCTTGGTGTCATGGAAAGGCTCTGTGTGTATCAGGTATCAGGTATCAGGTACAGTGCGGACATAACTTTGATGGCCTTGAAGCCCCTGGAGAAGATGGTTACAAAGGAGCAGAATATTTGATCATCAAAAGTAGCTTAAAGATATCAGATGGGTCATATTTGTGGGAACCTCACAGAGGCTTTGCCTTCACCTAGAGCCCTTCAAAATGCTCCTTTTTAATGAGCATTTATTAATGAGGCTTTGGCTCTGACCTGGGTTTTGTGGCTTTTATCCAAAACTGTTTTGTTTTGTTTTGTTCTGTTTTTTTTTGTTTTGTTTTAATCTTCAACAGCAACCACAAAGGGAAGTGTATGTTGCAGTGCTGTGATAAATACTGCTCTCTCCTTCTCATATAAGTCACTGACATCTTAAACTTCTGTGCAGTGTTTTCTGATTGTGCTAGAAAAATTATACAGCTTTGATGCAATATTAGAACACGTTTAACATAAGTAATGTCATCTTAGGACATAAAATTTGGCATCTATTTAATCCTTTAACTGATCTTTGATCTGGGACTATAATTCAGTATTTTAGCTTATATATAGGGGATTTGTTGTAAGTGTACATTGCTCATTTTATTCTTTTAGTGCCCTGGGAATGGGTTTATAACAAAAAGCAAATAAAAGCGAAATGTGTTTCTTGAAGAACTTTCATCTGCCTATACTGCTTCAATTAATCTGGGGCACATGGGGGCTAGTGGTCAGAATTCAGGCCAGTAAACAAACTAGCATGCATTGCTAGCAATATTTTGTATGTGAAAGAAGTCAGAAAACTGCTCAGACTGAAATCCATGGAGCTGCTTCCAGGGAAAAGCTGGGACATACCAAGTATAGAGTGTGACTCATGAACATCTGTGAAAATTTCACACTTCCACAATCACATCTTCAAAACAGCAAAATTTAGCTAAACCATGTTCCCCCTACAAATGGCTTAAGACTGTAAATATAACAAATTTTTTAGAAAATGAAGAACATTGTTCTGTTTAATTCAGCCCCCACAAAGGCTGTCTGTCACAGTAAAGCAATCAAAAGATATTTTCAGCAAGTAGCAGGCCAGCAGAAATGTGCTTTTA
Organism: Aythya marila; assembly: GCF_965140915.1. Classification (NCBI taxonomy): domain Eukaryota; kingdom Metazoa; phylum Chordata; class Aves; order Anseriformes; family Anatidae; genus Aythya; species Aythya marila. The sequence continues at coordinate 4,133,608 of NC_139048.1, forward strand.
CTGTTATTTCACCTTTCAGGTGCATTACATTTTTAAAATACTTGGCATATCCGTGACCTAAGTATCTGAGACACAGGTGTTAGACTGCCAGAATTTCCATTAAGTTTCCACTATTGGAATGAATTATCAACCACATGTTTCATAGGAAAAGCTCTAAAGTTTGATGATAGGTTTAAATTTATTGTATCGACTTCATTAAGAACTTTTGTCTAAGACTACAAAGATCTAAGATTTAGGTCAAAATAGTGTGAATAATGTAAGTGTTAAAGTTTTCATCCTCCCCAGATATATGTTTGTGTGCTTATTGTACCAATATCAGTAGCTTCATAGATTAGCAGTTTCTTCTTTAATTATGTTTAAGTGTTTTGCTTAAATGAAGCCTAAATTCTGCATCTACTTTGGGATGGCCCAGAAAAAGAAATAGGGAATCAGAAATTAAAAGTACATCTACCTTATGAGATGTGACTTTGCCATGAGATGCCTGAGCATGCTGTGTTAGCAAGGGTATGTTTTGGGTCCCCAGAGAACAAGATCTCTAGAGAAGAGACAAGACTGTAGTTGAATCTAATAGGCAAACGTGTGCAGAAATAAGAAACCGGTTTTGATTATAGCAATAGGTTGCTAATTAGAAATAGAAATAGCATCCTAAAGCACATCACACTGGCACCATACTGCTTTCCTTCCAAGCAATGATAGACCTTCTCTGTTTGGTGGGTGCCTGCTGGTCTCTGTTATCCCCCTACATGAGCAAACTCTGGCCACGTGAGGGCCAAGATATGCAATATGGGCTTTTGACCTTCTAAACTGAGCAGAATCATTTTAAAAGATAGTTCATTTGTCCATTGTTGCTGTTGATGACAGAGAGAACTTGGACTGTGCTGCGTTACTGGAGATCACAGTGGTAGTGTGATCTGATGGAAAATGAAAAGCTTAAAGATATGCTGGGAGGTTGATGAGGTGAAAACCTGATCCAACTTCCACTTGAGTCAAAAGGAGTTCTTCCATTGACTTTGCCTCAAGTGCAAAGACAGAAATATTAACAGTAACGAAAAAATATCCTGGCTCTAAAAAATTATTTGTATAGAGAAAACTCTGTGTAAACTCATCAGCAGTGCTGCCTTGACTTCCTCCTGTCTTCTCTGAACTGCTGTGTCTGGATAGTGTAACATCCTTTCTCCCCAGACAAATGTTTGCAAGTGCAAAGGGGCTCTTACATATTTTAAAATGAGAAAAATCTTAGAGCTAAAACACATTTGGAATCATAAAAAATAAATTGAATACACTCTGTCTCCAAATGTTAGGGAGACTGTCACACTGCACGATGATGATATTTCTCCATTTCCAGATCTGAGTGTGATGAGTTAGACAAGCACAGACTTGTGGGGATTGAAAAGGATTATAGGTATGGCTCCTAAAAAATAAGTAAAAAGAAAACTGCTGCTTCTGTTTTCTTGCCATTTGAAAAACTGAACAAATACTTAAATTGATGGAAAATGTTCTTTAAATAAAACAATCATTTCTCCACTTTGTCTCCAAAAGGACAATACAGAATGATTTACTAAATGCATCCTTATTAGATACAAGAGCTATAAAGATAATCTGTGCTTACCTGACAATCTTTATTTAGATACAAAAAATAAAAATAAAAAGTAAATAAAATAAATGAACAATTTAGGCAATAAAGATAAACAGGAGTGTTTTTCTTGCCCTGTTCATATATATATCTTCTGCTCATGACATTAATTTGTGTTTTTAAGAATGTCTGCAAAAAGTTTTACCATAAAGAACAGCTAATGTTGCAGCAGAACAACTATAATTATACTGCACATATAAAGACAAACAAGCTGACTCTGCAGAGTTGTTTGTCTTTTTGTTTGTTTTGTTTTTGATAAGAGTTTTGGTGGAAGATGTTGCATCATTAGGGCATGCAATCATGAGGCTAAAACTACTTTTGAACCTGGGCTAATATCTCTGTACTCTCTGTAAAAACTGAGACTGCAACCTGAGTTGGTGCTGGCTGGAGAAGGGAGCTCAGTAGCTCCTTCGGGTAGTCCTCTTGTTATAGGTAAGCCCTAAATTATAACTGTAAGGTTCAGATTCCAAGAGGTGAGGTGGAGTCTGAGGTATTTGTAAAGGGTTTCCCCCTCCTGATTTCAAGGGACAGGTGATGGCTAACTGTCAAACTATGAGAAAAGTCTTTCTGCCCTTAGCTGGGATACAAACTTCCACCTGGCTAGCCCAAGCAAAATTGAAAACCATAGACATGTAGATATAGCCCTTTTTCAAGATGCAAATGTTATTAAATCTGTACCCATGCCCTGTCTCTTTTTAGGTCTTGGAATTAATTAATTTGATCCAGACATCTTGTTAATGAATTTTTTCTAAAGTGAATACCTACTCATGGTTGAAAATTACAAATGAAATCACGGTTGGATACAGGCCAGAAAAAGAGAAATGCCCATACCTCGGATTCTTCCCCAAACCTGCAGTATTAAGGCTTGCTTTTATGTCACTGTAGAACATAAATGTGTTGCTGGAGTTTATTACTAAGTTTTTATGTAAATAATATGTGGATTTAAGTGTCTTCCATAGCCACAGATAAATTTTCTGTATTTTGTAATAATTCGTTTTCATCAAAATTATCTACACTGCATACCATAGATAGCTCCTGCCAGCTCTTAGAGCCAGTCTTTTTTCCATTGATAACTCCTGTTAAATTGAGCATTTCATAATATTGGCCAGTTAATCTGAGGCATTCACAGACAATACAAATAACACATACTTTAAAAATATAGAGCAGTCAGACGTTTAACTGAGATCCATATGAACATTCTTGATCCATACAAACTATTATTGGGCTTCCGTTTCTCTAGAAATGGAGATAATACACACAAATATATGCAGGCAGGTTTTTTGCAGCCTGTAACTAGCCCATCCTGGAGTTTTAAGAAACATTGCTTGAAATCCATAGGCAATGCCAGAATATTGCAGTTTCGTAATAAATTAGGAACATTTCAGTCTGCTGAATAAAACCAAATCCGGTTCTTTGTACGTACACTGGCAAGTGCACGTCACTCCAGCAACGTCTCAGTGGGCTGGGTAACTTCATCCAGCTCTGGCAGGCAGCTGCCAGGCTCAAAAATAACAAGTTTCCTATGGTTTTAATGAAAATAGGTCTTTGTATGGAAGACAGCAATTGTGCTAATAGCCCTGCTGAGGAAAACGAGGCTGCAGATTGTGTGGTTATGAGTGATAGGGAGATATTTGATAACAGAACTGGGCTGTGAAACACAATCTGGAAGAGGCCAAGCTTCATTGGATCCTCTGCTGATGGAACTGACTATTTGCTTTGTGGGAAATTTTTGACTATTAACTTCTAGCTGTACCTACATATTGTCCTCCTAGCCTTGAGTTAGGTTTAACTCTATAAACATAGAGTTAAATGATCTTTTATGAACTGAGTATGACAAAGTGTCTTGCTTTTGATACTTCTTCATAGTGGTTCAGTGCCTTTAGAGAGTGTTTGCAGACAAAAAGACACTGAAATGGAAAAGAGTATGTTGGATTACCCTATGAGATTGATTTCCAAACCTGTCTTGAAGACTGAACTTGTTAAAGGGGGTAAGCAGTTCCCAGCTAAGTACTCTACTGCTGGTGGAGATCTGTCAGAGTTTGAGACTTCTTCCAGTCAGAGCACAATGAAAGATGAAGCACTCTGTAAGGAAATGCAATTAAAACAATCTGCCAATGAAACAAAAATCCTCTGAGCTGCTTTGTCCTCTGGATTTCCTTATAAATCCTGTCTCTTCTCTGTTTTGGATAATTAGATTGAAAGCTCTTCAGAATGAGGAGCTGTCTACATCTTGTCTCTTGTGTAATACTAAGATCACAGTTGGTAGTTCAGAAAATACATTAGTACTTAACATTTGTCTTTACTGCCTCTGATAAAGACATAAAACTTAGGCCTTGGATTTCTGTGAGAACTTTTCTAAGGATAAGCAAAGAAGAGCTAGCACAAATAAACAGCATGTAATATTTTTCCTGAGGGATTTTAGGTTGTTATGAGCTGACGAGGAGCATAGGGTATCTCATATATGTTTTGTCAGTTTGTGCGCAGCAATACAAAACTACACGTGAGAGTCAGACACAGTGAAATACTAAGTGTGGCACAGTTTGCTGCTTCTGCCCTACATAGGCTTTCCAATCCCAGTTGGTGCTGACTTTGGGGGTCTCTAAATTGTGCTCTCTTGTACAATTTATATGCTCCCCAAGTGATACTCTGTGGTTTGTTCACCTTCTGTGAAACACTAATAGATTTTCTTTCAAAAATGGCCATTGTATTTCTAGGACTGAGGAATGTGAGGGACTCAAAAACTGGTGGCTGGACTCATCTTAGACCACAAAGTTTTTTATGATAATAATGAAGTAGAGTCACCATCCCTGGAGGTCTTTAAAAGACGTTTAGATGTAGAGCTTAGGGAAATGGTTTAGTGGGGACTGTTAGCGTTAGGTCAGAGGTTGGACTCGATGACCTTGAGGTCTCTTCCAACCTAGAAAATTCTGTGATTCTGTGACTTTTTCCAATGTCTTCTCTGCCAAAGCTAGAGCTCCAGGCTGTAACTTGCTCACGGTTGAAGTAATATCTGCTTTTCGTTCTTTAAGACTGTGAAATTTGGAGCTTCGAGAGATGTCCCCTTGTTTCAGATTTGCCCTCTTTGTGCTTTTTGTGCTTTAACCTGGCAGGCAACTAAGACCCACACAGATGCTCATTCACTGCCTCAGCCCACCCAGTGGGATGGGGGAGAGATTTGGGAAAAAAAAAAATAGGTAAAACTTGTGGGTTGAGATATAGACAGTTTAATAGAGCAGAAAGGAAAGGGGAAATAATAATAGTAATTATGATAAAGAAGTATACAAAACAAGTGATGCACAGGGCAACAGCTCACCACCCATGGACTGATGTCCATCCCATTCCCAAGCAGCAGCCCCCAACCCAATCAATTTTCCCATATTTATTGTTCAGCATGTCACCACGTGTTATCAGATGTCAGCCTGGGCCAGCTGTCCTCGCTGTGTCCCCTCCCAGTTCCTGGTGGACCCCCAGTCCCCTCACTGGCAAGGCAGCAGAAGCAGAGAAGTCCTTGGCATTGTGCAAGCACTGATCTGCAACTACAACACTGGTGTATTATCAGCATTACTCTCATCCTAAATCCGAAACACAGCACCATGCCAGCTACTAGGAGGAAGATTAACTCTATCCCAGCTGAAACCTGGACAGTACTCAGTTATTACCTCTGCAGAGTTCAGCAATCCAGCCTCCCAGCCCTCTGTAACAGATGCTATTGTGCAATGTGAGTGACTGTGACTGAAGTTTCCAGAATAGATTTTAATTAGAACCAGAACTTCATACAGTAGCTTGGAATGAGTACAGGGGGAAAATCAAAACAAGAGATGAAAAAGAAAATGCCAAAAGACAGAAAAATAAAAGGCCATTTTACTGGCATTTTATACTGAGAGGCACTTGACAGGAAATACGCTGCATATCTGTGAAAAACAAAAGCATATAGCAAGCAATAATAACTTTTTAAGAACCAAAAAAAGCCAGATCCTCAACTGGTGTAAATCAGCATTGCTTCGTTGATTTCTTAAGAGCTGCTATTTCTCATCAACTTCACTGGTGCTGTGCTTGTTTACACCAGCTGAGAGCCCTGGCCAGTTTGGCACAAGTGAAATCAAGAAACTTGGAATACTTTTATGGTTTGCTTTTTTTTTATTAAAAAAAAATAAAATTAATTTTTATAAATCTTTTGTTTTGTAGATTGTCCTCCACTTGGTTTAGAGACATTAAAAATTACTGACTTCCAGCTCCATGCCTCTACAGCAAAGCGATATGGCCTTGGGGCCCACAGAGGAAGGCTTAATATTCAGGTAACATCAATTTTGCTCCTAAGTGGGAGAACGGCTTCAGGTTGTACGGCTGTATAAAGCGAGCCAATGGATGGTTATTGGTTCTGACTTCTTTGTCAGCTCATGTAATTCAAATGAAGGGGAAATGCTAGAATTAGAGCAGTGAATAAGGTTGATGGATAACCCTTAAAGTTGTGGGGCTTGTTTCCTGGGTTACAAAATGCTCCAAACTTTGTGTGGTGAGGGTACAAATCCACACAGACCTCAATGTGTAAGCAGAGGTGGCAGCACCCCAGAGTTGCTCCCTTCCCAGCTGTAGAAAATCACCGCAGGTTCTCAGCAATACACCTATAAGGAAGCTCCCAGAGCAAGCTACATTTTATTATTTTTTTTCTTTTTTTGTCATTTGCCTGTAGTTAATGACAGCAGTTAATTGAAAGTGTGTAGTTCTAAGTGAAGCACTTGCCCTGAGGCAGCTTTTCTAAAGCAATGATTATGCTGCAAAAAATTCTGCAATTCATAAGCTACTAGCTTCAGAATTGTTTAGCTGCTTTTATTTAACATTAGAGATGTGCTTAAGTGCTTTGTAGGACCAAATTCTGTTTTCCTACTTCTTGTGTTTATGTTTTCAACTTCAGGAGTGCTACTTTCTGAATTACAATACTTTCCAATGTAAAAAGTGTGCTTTTGCATGAGAAAGCACAACGTTTAAAGCTCAAACTCATAAAGAGGATACTATCACCAAGTCAGCAATAAAAATGCCTAAAGATTATTTCACTTATTAGTTATTTTTTATTACTAGACCCCTCAGTAGATTTTTTTCTCTAGCTAAAGGGAGCTGTCTGCTAATGAAGTAAGACTAAGACTGGGAAGGATGGGCTCTAATCAGCGGTGTAATTTCACCTGCTGCCCACTGCAGGGTAACGGTGGGCAGCTGCTGGGAGGTGGCACCACTCTTGGATAAAATTCCCCTCTGCAACAGCCTTCCTTTCCTTCAGCTCCTTGTAGTGCTTCTGCAGAAATCTCTCTGTGAATTTCTCTAGGGGAAGAATGTTTCCTTCCCTTCCCTTGTGTGTTTTAATGGGTTAATTTTTGTCAGCATGCTTAGTAAAGCAGTTTGCAACCACAGAAGCAGTAAAGGCAGCTCAAGGTGAGAGGTATGGGCCTGCGGGCAGTGTGGAGCTGAGAAGGAGCTCTTCCTTTCCAAGCCAGCGTGCAGGTATGGCAGGTTGGGTATGTGCAAAGTCTCACTTGCAGGCTTTGGGTTGAATTCCTGTTGAGAGATGAGTGGGGTATTTTGTTTCTTCACTTCATATTTAATGTAAATAGGGGGAAAAAAAAAGGAAGAAAGACACTAATGAATCCAAAAATATATATATACTTAATATGATATTCGGATTGATCCTATAGGAATGCTTAATTACTTTATTATAGTGTCCACATGGTGATATAAAATCGGTAATATATATCAAGGACTGTGATCCAAATTTGCATTGTTAATTCTTTGTTGGGTGTGGTTTCTCATTTTCCATGCTGACACTAAAGTCCAGTTTATTTAAATACAAGAACAGCTATACTAGCTCAGACTGGGAGCCCAGTGTCCTGTTGTCATCAATAACACCACCTAAAAGAAAACAGAGGAGAGCATTTGACCTTTGAGTAATGCTCTTCCTACTGCCCAGAGCCTCCAGTGGGAGCTGAAGGAACAGTCGGTTCTTCTTTCCCAAAAATATGAGATGCTTGGCTCAGGCTTGGTTTCATTCTTTTGGTGTCCTGTCTTCCAGGATCTTGTGGCTGTACTTGTCTCCTCCTACATTCACCTGCTGCTTAGAACAATGCTTCTGCCTGTTCTGTGACAGAGGTTTCTTTTTCCTTTATTGTGCAGAAAAAGGCCTCCACCTCTGTACTGCTACAGCTCTGTGTCCTCCCTGCAGAGCCTTGGGTTAAAGGACCTTCAGTCCAGTGCCAGTTTAAATATGGTTTTTACTATTTGTTTTTTGGTCTGAGATTTTTATTTAGAAAGATCGTGGGGGTATTTTTGTGTTTTGTTTCTTTGTGTGTGGTGTTTGTTTGTTTCCATTAGCTTCTTCACTCTCCTGTTTATGACGAAGCATTAAAAATGCATAGCTTTTTTTTTTTTTTTTTTTTTTAAGTTGTCATAAGTTGAATTCATTCACTTTGTTAATTTAATGCATGATTTATAAATTCAAGTAAACATCTCACTGAGACAAGGTAGCTTGATCTATATGCTTTGATTAATATTTGATGATAATTGTTCTTATCTTTCAGGAATGAAAGGTTTCCAATTAAATTTAACAGCAATTTAAACTAAATATTTGATTGCTATGAAAACCTTATAACCTCAAAAATATTTTGAAGTGTTTATAGGACAAATTCAAATTTTCCTTCCCCTTGAGGGGAAGAAAAAAAGAAATACAATTCTAAAAGAAACCTTAACACAAATTCCTTAGGATTATTTCCCTTTGGAAATATATTTGGAAATATACTTATTATTGATTAAATCCTATTTCAAGTATTACTTAGTGATAGATATGCAAAGACACCTGCTTCTTTTTAACCTAGTAAAAATATTTATTTTTTTAGCTTTGGAGAAGCTAGCATTAGGAAACAAGTGCAGGAAGGAAAAGCAACAGTGTTTATTCATTTATTTTATTATTATTTTTTTTTAATTCTTAATATTTGCCCCCAATTTAAGGTAGGGCTTCTTAAGATGTGCATAATTGTAAATCAAATCTGGAGAGTCTAAAGGTTATGTTTACAACTTAAGTATGTGAGTAGCTTTTGATTAAGTCCAGTTGAAAGAGTAAAGACATGAATATGTAATTTAGTGTTTCAATTTAGTGTTTCTTGTTGCTGTGATGTTCTTGTTTTTTTGTTTTGTTTTTTGTTTTTGTTTATTTTGGCTTGTTTTCTTTGTAAATAAGCTGTTCTTTCTCCTCTCTTTCCTTCTCTCTGTAATGCAGTGGAGAGGTTTATGCCCTGATGAGCATCATGCTAATTAATGGACAGCAACCTCAATCTGAATGAGGACTGAGATTCCCAGCTGAAGCACTGGGAGATATGGGCTTTTGTTCTGCAGAAATTAGTGGAACTTCATCAGGGATTAGCATGATGCTGGTTCAAGGTGCTCTGCAGGATTTTAATGCTTCCTGGCAAGTGTTGGTCTTAAACCCTAAGGCTACATCAAATTCCATCTTACTTTAAAATGCCTTGAAATATTTTCTTGATAAAGGTTAGAACTAAGGCTGTTACCATATTTATTCCCATTTCCCATTATTCATGTCTCCTTGAAGAGTTTGTATTCCACTGTTAATAGTGTTCCTCCCTGTAACTTGCACATTTACTGTGTGTGGAAGTGTGTGCTCACTGTATGTGAGCTTCACATTTAAAATATTGAAATTTGAGTATAAAATCAGGTTGCTTCGTGCAAATTTGGAAAACGCAGGAAAACTAATAAATTTGAAGCTGCCCTATCTCAGGTTTGAATGCTGAGAAAGTGAGAAAGATTCAGTTCTTAAATTACCTGTTTTGCATTACTTCCTTCAGATGCTACCAGGCTCAGACTAGGGAAAGAAGGGTTGACATCTGCATCCCCTTTTTGCAAATTAGACTACTCCAACACCCATTTAGGTAGAAACTGTATGTAAAAATGGAAATAGACTTGTCAGCTTCTGCCACTGTAAACCAGCTTTGAATGTAATTGAATTAGCCATATAAAATAGCTGTACAACAGAGCTTAAAAGTGTCTATAAAAATTTACAAAGTTTTCCATTTTCTTCATTTCTCTTTGGGAAATATTTAAGTATATCCTTTCTTGGAGTTACATGGATGGCAATGATAAATCCATGTTAAACACAGATGATATAACAAAAATAAGTGTAGTCTCTGAGAACCATATGGAGAAGCTTCTGTGCTTTCTCTGACAGTAACCAGCTTAGTGCAGAACATTTCCTGGCCTTTAGCAACAAGATAAATATCTGAAAACCTCAGATGACATGTTTCTTTGAGTTTTATTTCTTGTGTGTTTAGAATACACAAAATATCTTTCAGCTATTTCTTCTATGAAAATGTTGAGAAGGGGTGTGTTTGAGGTGTTTATTGCCAGTAGAAATTGGTATGCAAGTTGGAGTACAGCAGGGAAGTGGGTATTCCTGAATCCTTAACCTTTAACATTAATTTGCTGTAAGGCCTGAAAAATCTTTGATGAAAAATGAAATAATTCTTGGAATGATAACTGGTGGAAAACAGTATTACAGTTTTCATATGCCCTGCACACTCCATTGCTGCTTCTGTGGAACAAAGAGGTTGCTCCTTCACTCACCACTATTGAAATGGACTGGAGTTTTTTGTTGTTGTTGTTGTTGTTTTTCAGAATTTCATAACTCTGAAGACCATGTGGATAATTCCTTCTGGATAAAGGATCTATTATGTCACAGGCACAGACAGGTGGACTGAAGTTCTGTTTGTGCTTTATAAGTTAAATTTATATTTAATGGTTCTTAGTTTTTGAAGGGACTTGCAAAATTCTTTCTCCCTGCCTTTGAGTAAGAAAATATTTTGGTCTCTCCATGTAGCTGTGGAGAACGACAGTCTCAGGGGTCTTAAAATGGAGCCAAAGGAGAAAATGAAATGAATGATGACTTCATGTTTTCTTTTCTCTTTCATGTGAAAGACCTTTTGTTTCTTGGTTCTGATTTATGAAGACAGTTTTGCCTTCTTTTCAGGCAGGTGTTAACGAAAATGATTTTTATGATGGTGCTTGGTGTGCAGGAAGAAATGACCCGTTTCAGTGGATTGAAGTAGATGCTCGAAGGTTAACAAAATTCACTGGAGTCATCACACAAGGAAGAAATTCTCTCTGGTCGTAAGTACATTCTGCTTTTCCTCACTGAGATCTGAGCTTCCAAACCAAGGAGTTGAGGTGTTTTCTTAATAAAAAGAATGAGTGAAGATGATGTATGAAGTCAAGTACTGAATAGAGGAAAGGCAAAGTGTTTATGTATGGCATAAAACAAATTTAAAGGTCTATAGTCATTATTCATATCTGGCCAAGGAAGCAACATGATTCCCTCCAGTTATATGCCTTTATACTCACCTTGTTGAATTTGCTTGTGTTTACCTTTCTAGTTCTTCACCAGTATTTAGCTTGATCAGCTTATCATACTAAGGAATAATTGGTGCAACTCTAAAACATGACTCTTAAATGAACAGTTAAAACAATAATCTATATCCTACATTTTTGCTCTAAGGAGGAATTATAATATAACCAAAACCCGCACAATGTGGTGATGAGGACTGCAGTATTTTTGTAGCAATCATGCAGGGCTGAGTTTATGGATGGTCAGATGACTCCATGCAATTTGAGCCTGCTTGCTAAGAAGGTTTTAGGAAAGAGTGCTTGCCATGTGTATGTCAGCTGTCTTGTTCCCTTGTTGCAAGGAGGAATGCAGTTACCTGTAGCCTGGTCTTACACATTTGGTCCCATAATGTTGTCCATTTCCAATGCTGAAAACATTTATGAGCTTTCTGGCTATTTCTCCTGTTATGTACTGAATATATTGCACAAGGAAAAAACTGTTTAGCTCAGAGCTGTGTGCAGTCCTTTGTGGTCTGCTTCTGAGTATAGGCACCCAGGTCACTCTATAACTAATGTGAATGAGGTGAAAATTATTCTTGGCATTGGAATATAGCAATCAGCTTGCATACACAGGAACTGAAGGTGAAGGCTTATTTTCTTCAATTCAGTTTCAATTAACTTCTTGTTTGGTTTAACAACATTATGTGAGTAAATAACCCTGCTCATGCTGCAAGATCTTTTTGACTAAGTATGCAAGAGATGCATTGCATTAGTCCGGTTCTGGTCAACTCTCACATTAAGAAAATTGGTGTGCTATATAATGAAAGGCAAAAAAAACAAAAATCACTTTAGTTAAGAAATATGCATTTTTTTTCTTCTGCAGTTTAATCTTCTGGTTTTATTTCTTTTAGCATTGGTGTGGGAGCCTTTTTGGCAATAGGGTTTCTATATTTATTCCACATTGTTCTGTGTTAAATAATTACTGTAGAAGAGTCTTATTCTTTTCGATATTCATACTCTTGACATTGCTGTTCCCATCAACGCCACTGTTGCACTGCTTCATCGTATTGTATTGCTATTTTCAGTTCAGCTGTATTGTCAGTTTACAGCTGGACTTGATGCTCTATTTATAGTTGTTATTCACTGCCTATCTGTTTTTGTTTGGGAGGGAAGTGGTGTTTTTTTTTTTTTTTTTTTTTTTTTTTTTCCTTCTTGCTTTCATCCTCTCCTTCGTGAAGATTTGGAGGGCAGGAGGAGAGGTGTTGGTGCTGGGGTACCAGGTCCAGGCTCCTCCTGGGTTGTTACTCAGGTCACAGTGAAAAAAGTGCACTTCTACCTTGTAGGAGCAAGGCTTCCTGGAAAACAGGGCTTCTCTTGTCAGGATCTGATGGCCTCCATCTAACTTGGTTTCTGTTGGTGTAGCCTTGGCTGTGGGAGTGGCCTCCCTGGAGTCCAACTCATGTTCTCTTTCCTTTTGCTAGATAAAACATATGAAACCAGTTTAGTTTATGTATGTATGTTCTTTATGTGTATAAGACCTTAGATTTTAAAAATAACTTGTATAACAAGGCATAACAGTATAACTTCCTTCCTCAACTCCTCCAGCAGTCAAGGAACTGAGTAGAAAGAAAAAAACATGAAGTCCTTCCTGGTTTGGGCAGAAGTTGAACAAAGAAACTGGATGTCAGTAGAGACCCTAGAGAGCATAGAGCAGAGCTCATCTTAGAGAGGAGTTCAGGGGCATTGCTGATAGCTTTGGTACCTGTGGCTATTGGGGTGTACACTGTGAATTTCTTTTGTAAGCCAATTGAGTAGAAGCAGGCTGGTGGGGCTTCTACTGATGTAGGCAAGATCTTTTGTGGCTGTTCTGCTACAGTGGGCACTAGATATGAAGGAGATTCATTATTGTCTTTCTCTTACATTTAGCTACTGGCTGTGATGGTATCAAAAAAGAGTATTTATGATAGAGTACAAAAAGATTCCATTATGTTGCCTGAGGCACCTTCCCAACTTCATGAAGTTACATGAAAGGAATATAGTGCATTTGTAGCTAATAGAAACATATATTGGAAAATAAGCTTATTTCAGGTAGAAGAGCTAGAAAAAAGCCCTCTCTTCTGTGTTGTATTACAAACAAAAGCCTGCCAAGCTTGGGAGCCAAGGTAAGATTTTATTTAAGCCTTGGAGACTTTCCCAGCATTATATAAAAGTCAAGGCACTGGGGTACGTCTTAGGTTCACCAATGCTATTATGTGATAAAGAATCAGAAAAGCAATTTTTCTCTCTTCATATTGAACAAGGAAACTTTAACAAAATGGAAAATTTTACTTAAAATTCTCTCTGAGCTTCCACCTAGATCAGATTCATACCTTTCCTGGTCCCTTTAGCTTCCTGCTGCTGACTTAATGAGGACATGTAAAATGACAAGGAAAGACAGCTGAGGACACCCAGCTGAATGCTGCAGCAAGTGACTGCTTTTCATCGTAAGGCTGTACAGGCAGTACCATTGTAGTTACTAGGAGTATGGCCTTTGATTCTGCTGCTGTTTCTGATGCTGTAGCCAAAGTTAGTGTACTGGTGGTGGGAACAACCCTCTACTTTTATATAAGCTCTGGCAACTGCTGTCGGGCTTTACTTCTTGCCCACTCCACCAGAAGAATGATGGTTTCTTTGCATCAGCCTTGCTTCTTGGTTTTAAAACTGCAGAGGGTATTGATGAAATAAAGGTTATACCTGATACAATGCAAAGAACACAAATGCATGGGGTTGTCACTATTTCTATGCAGGCAGGAACTGCTTCACCTCAGTTCTGTGATTCTGTGAGTTGTTTCTCTCTCAGTCTCACTTGGACAGTTGTTTTTTATTGTCCACATTCCCCTGTGGGCTGTGGCTCTGCTTACTTTCCCAGGGCTCCTGGGCCTGGGCTTGAGACATGAGAGCCTTGAGGAGAAAGAGGCCAAGGTGTGGAAACAGCTCTTGAAAGCACATGTGACCTGACTAGAGAAAGAAGGAAACCATGCTTGGTTAGTAATGAATATTTGAATTGTTTAATCACTTCCTTTACAGAGAAAAACACTTCTTGAAGTCAAATGTTGTACTTGAACTGTGTGGCTGCAAATTCCGTGACAGTAACTTGGAAACAAATCTTTCTGCTTTTCTCTTTCCCTCCTGTAATGAGCAGAAACAGCCTTTGAATGAAAACTGAATTTGAGGAGTCTTTCCTTTTACCAGTCAAAGCAACCATGTGGACTCGATAGCTAGAGCTATTCAGGCACCTCAGTCATTCTTGAGAGACCCAAAATGGTGAAGCACAATTTTAATGTTGTAAATAGCAAACACTGGCTAGACTGTCCAGATCTGCAGATGTTGTATTTCTGAGGTAATGGGGAACAGCTACAAGAAACAGGGCTCCTTTCTGACTTCATCCTGATGACATCTGAAACTAACTAATGTGGTCCAGTATAAATAAGATCTAACACCTTGAAACTGAGCAGAACATCAATTCCTTCCTATGAACTGAGTATATTTGGAATTCAGTCTCTTGGCCATTACCATGCTGTTTCACTATGACTATCCCGTAGTTAATAAAAGGATGTTATTGATATCTCTATGCAGAACAGTTTTGTTTGCCTTCAGAGAAGTTGTGTGAGTGATTAAATGCCTGGGATGTCCTCCTCTTAGAGACTGACAATGCCAGCAGAAAAGATTGACCTGGGCTACCAGAGGATTTACGGCTGAATATTTTGGGGATAAATATAGTGTATAATTCTCCAGTTCTGCCAATACATCTTTGACTTTAATGAACTATGTATCTTTAAACAACTGTTCAAGGCTGAGTGGGACACTGGAACCATCATTGTGGAATTGTGCCATGTTTAAAACAATGATGTGATAGTTTAAAATATGTACTCTTTTGACAGAGGGAAAGAAAATATTAATCACTCTTAGCAGTTTGGCAAGAATCTAAAAAACATAGGAAACATGTTTCCCACAACCCAAACAATCTTGATAACTCAACACCATCTCTTGTATCAAGAAAAAAAAACATATGTCTAAATAGACTCAATGTGTACTTTTAATAGAATGCTTCAGGCTTTCAATGCAGAGGATGTTTTGATATTAGAGAAGTTGATGCAATATTTCAGTTATCAAGTTGTATCTGTGATGGTGCATTTTATTAAAATTAATCTTTCAAACACGTTATGTTAAGCACTAAGCACTACATGTCATGAAATACAATGAGATTTTGAAAGATTATGGGTGAAATAATCTGTAAAATGCTCAAGTTCTAAAGCAAATTTCTGGTATTTTGCAGGTGAAATTCAAAACACTTTTTTTCCAAAAAAGCTTAAGAACTTGAGCCTTATGAAAATATTGAAAATGTTTTGAAAAGCAACAATAACAAAATCCTTTCCTTTTAAATTTAAGGAAACAAATGGGGGTGTGAGACTGGGATGATTCCTAGTTTACATACTTTATCTGATATCTCTCCTGAAGACCTGGCATGCCATCCAATTGCTCCTGTAAAACATGATAGTCTCACAGACATGAATCTTATAAATAGATTTAAACCTCAGACTGTGGACCTCATCCATTATATAATTTCTTCAGGGCAAAACATAGTCCTTATTAGTTTGATATCTTTGCATACAATTTTTCAGTAGAATAAGAAAGTCACTTAAATGGACAAATTTCTTTCCAACACTTCCTGAATTTATTTATGACCACACTTGACAATATCATAACTTCTGTTTAACCACCCTGGCTAGATTTTTAGAGCTGTCTTTTGGCTGATGTATCCTGGGAGACCTGGTCTGATCATAGCTCTGACCCACCTCTAGACTGCCCACTATTTGTTCACTGCTGTTGGAGCTATGCTTTAACTAGAAGGTAGTGTAGACACCATTACACTGACCCTACTGAGCCATTTGTTATCCTTGTGATACAGTATAAGGATAGCAAATATCCAGCAGAACTGATTTTTATTTTGATCTTTTTGTATCAGATCACTTTCTTGCTAACTACAAATACTTTATCTTTTGATAAGAGAACAATTTTGCAGTTTCCTATAGCATGTTCTCAGGCTGCTCTGCATGGAATGCAATCCACTGTGATCCCCAGTATCTCTTCTGACAAATTGTCCCTAGGGAAGAGTAGGTAGGTCTGTAGCAAACAGTATTTTCTAGATATGTACTTGAGGATAAACTCAGGTCAGTACAGTTTACTTCTAATTTGGGTGGTTCACCATTCTGCTTTTTCTTTGCTAACAAGCGAAATGTGCTGTCCCACTTTCTAACTTCTGTATTCACTGACATTTCCTCATGAACTGAGGTTTACTTTTATAGGCAGTCATTATGAGAGGGTTTCAAGTTAATAAACTTCCTTGCTTACAGGAAGGTGGAATTTCTTGCTTTGTTCCCAGTTTAGCAGCGTATCATGGTCTTAGAAATAGCAACTTTATCTTCATGAGGAGAAAGTAACATCCATGTCTTTGGTACTCCCTTAATCAGGAATTAAGCAGTGATATCCCAGTGGAGCCACAGGGGCATTTGGGTCAGCATAGTGGATAGTCACTGGTATTTGACTTGTTGCTACAGATGTCTAAGAAAACAATTTTGCACCGTATATGGAAAGAAGGGACAAAACATGCACAAAAAGGCACAATGCTGCTTTTGAAAGCATCATGGGATAATTGTAAATACAGCCCAGTTCACAAGAACAACTGCCATGGCTGGCATTGTCTTTCAAAGCAATATGTTGTCACCATGCAGAGGTTGCTAAAACAGACCCTCATTAAAGACTTCAGCAAATTCAATGAAAATATCTCAATGTTTTATCCAAGTCCTGTAATAAAACAAGCAGCTGCTGTGTACTGACACGAACCGTTACAGTGCATTAAATCAGTGTGAGCTGTTATTTGCCCTGACTGGGTGAGGACTGCAGAGATTGTTACAGCCTCGCTGAAGTCACTCTCACTCAGTGAATTGCTCCAAATCCACTGAAATCATATCAAATATACGATGGGAGTTATGCAACAATCTGGATTCAGTGTGGAAAAAGCTCTCTCAATACATCGATGTCACTAGTTACCTACTATACTGGTGTTTATCACTGGCTTTGTTAGTAAGCTATATTTTTCAGTAATTCTGGCTTGGTGGAACTGTATCTTGGGTTTTGTGTTGTGGTACCCGGGCAGCTTTTAGCATCTTCAGCCTCAAGTGCTCTCTATTTATCTACTTATCTTCACTCCCTTTGCTAGGTTCACCTTGGTCTTTGTGCCCTGTGCATGGTGTGGCATGCAGCCCAGCGCTTCTTATGGATGCTTGCTGCCTGCTCCTGAGGTTCGGGAGCTACTCTGTGACCACCTCTAGTGATCCTGCGTGGGTGGAGTTTTGCAGCAGTGCACCCAGAAATGTGCTTGTGCTTTTGCTACTCTGCTTGACAAGAATGTCAGGACCGCTGACATTTTGCTGTGGGTAGGATTTGTCACGGTGTTCGCGCTCCAGTTAGGACTGTTTTGCTGGGTACTTAGTGACTCATGGTGCAGAGGCTGGGTCACTGCCATCCCCACGAGGAGTGCTCCTGGCTGGTTAGCCACAACTCAGCTCTTGGAAAGGGCAACATTGTGTGGAGAGAACCTGCTCTGCAGTGAGGCTGTTAGGGGTGTTCAGAAGGTGAAGGAAAGCTTGTTAACTCCCATGTAAGGAACCAGACTGGGAAACTTTAAATCAAATGAGCTGAAACTGTTAGGAAAAGGATACATCAGATAGGACGCAGGCAACTGCTTAAACCTGTTTATCATTCACAGCTTTGATTTTTATATCTTTGAATGTGAATTATGACTCGTTGCAATGAGAGTGACCACAGGGGGGTTACTGAAAGGCTGTCTGGCAGCTGCTGCTTTTCCCTCTACCTGAGCATCCTTCCCAAGCTAGTGTCCCTTTTGCACACACACAACTGCACTTGGTTGTGGTATTGTGTGAACTTGGTAGGCATGAGCCCTATCAGCATTGCTTTAAATATGCTCACAGCTGTGCACACAAATGGCAATATTTGCTGGTTACTGTTGGAGCTTTTTATTTTCCATTAATTTAATATTCACGAGCAGGAGACAATGCATGATGTGGCAGTGGCTGTATAGTTTGGATTTATCTGTAGTATGTAACCAATATGAAAAGGTGTGGTGGGCACAGAAAAGAAAGGGACAATGTGAAATATCACAAAGGAAGGTTTAAAATAAAAAGAAAAACACCTTGATTGTGTTCAGCAGGTATAAAAGATATGAAAGGGGAAGGTCTGATGTAGGAAGGATTTCAAATGCATGCAAGAATTTCAGACCCTTTGCAAGGTTGCCTTGTGAATGGTAGGTGTTAAGATTAACATCTTAGAGGCAGAGGATGTTTTTGACTCTACACAAGAGGCCTGGGACCCTCAGGTTTTGTTACAGTCTGAATGTGAAACAACAACAGGAAACTGGATTTTCAAGGAAGGTTAGAAAATCAGAGAAAAAAAAATAATCATAAAAACACAGCAGTAAGTAGCAAACATTGAGTGTGAAATGTTCCCAGTTCCTACTCACTTGAGAAGGGAGCTTTGAAAAAAATCCTGCTTAATTCATCCATAGCAAGTGAAATTCTGGCCCTGAGCTTTTTTTCACAAGGCCTCTGAAGAGCAGATTTCACAGCAGTATATTCATTTAAGTCAGCTAGAAGCAATTTAAAAAATTAAATATTAAAAGATTTCAATTATTAAAAAAAAAAAAACACCCTTGCTTGCTATTCAAGCTCCATCTCTTAAATCATATTTATTTTAATTAGTTTGTAAAACTTGATGGGCTACCTGTGGTTAGCCAGAGCATTTTCTGACTTGGTTTGTTCTGGAAACTGTTGGGCAGTAGGTGATTTAAAATGTTATCTGCATAAATGTTATTAGATTATATTAATGGTTTTATATTTATTTGCAAGAGACTACAGATTGCTTTTTCAAGCAGAAAGTCATTTAATTGCCAGCATGCTGATTCTGTTGCATCGTTAGAGATTAATCTAAAATTTGCCTAACTTTTTTTTTCTAGAGATATTTCTGTTTCAACCACTTTGGAATGTCAGTTTATACATTATTGGAGGATACAAATCTGTTTGCTTGCCTGTTTCTATTTTCTATTATTTCTGAGGTTTTATAATGCAGGTAAATTAGGTTATCCTGACAGTAGCAAAAATAATATGGTCAGCTGGAGCCAGGTCCACTGTAGACAGTGCTAGCCTGAACTCTGCCAGTGCTTGCTAGTCTCATCTCCAGCATCTCAGCTGCTGTGGTGTCCAGTTTCTACTGACAGGCACCTGCCAACCTTCCTCATTTGTCTTAAGTCATGGGGCAATTTGGTGATGTGTACAAGCACACTTGGAGACTGAGATAATTTTACTTGTTCCTTATTCAGCTTCCCATATTTGAGGAGCCTGGCCTTAAAATAGGTCATGTAGCAGATCCTGCTCAAATGAAATAAAACCATATCCAAATAGTCAGAAGTCTCAATTAATGTACTCACCTGCCGGAGGTCAGGCAGCCAAACTGCCTGGCATCTCTTTACTGCTTCTCATTCAGCAGTGTCTGTGTGCTATGCTGCATTATGATATCAGTGTTTCTTACATAAAGAAGTAAGAGAATTATGTTGAGGAAGGTAAGGCAGAAAGATGTTCTGTTGTTGTCTGTCTTGATGTCCTTATCTAAGCTCAATATCTGCCAAAGCTGTAGGAGATCTGCTCTCAAGCTTCTGCTTCAATTCAGGTTTTACCTCTGTCCATAGGCAAGTTGCTTAAGCTTCCCTCAGCTTGCCTTTTTTGGATGGAAATGGATAAGTTGGACACTTCCATACATCACGGGAAACTGAATTGAAAATGTTTAAATAAGCATAATCTAAAGACAATTCATCACAGATGAAAATAAACTAATTATAGAAAATAACTTTAAGAATTTCATTACAGTAAGTGAATTAGAATTGTGTTTTGATTTTTATATTTACTTTCTTTGAAACAAGTTGATTAATCTTGGCAAAAGATAAAGAGATTTTTCAAATAGATTTCTTGAAGAGATGAAGCTGGTGTAATTTTTAAAAAGGATTGTTAATGGGAAACACCTGGATCCAAACTATTCCTGTCAAATCTACATCTTGTGATCTTTTTATAGCATAGACGAAATTCTGAGGAAATCATGTAGGTAGCACTTAGGCTCATCTTTGTGCTAGAGTGCGATGAACTCTTAGTACTTGAAAAGATACTGTTAACCTATACCTTCTGTATTGCCTAGCTTCCTACCAAGAAAACCTCAATAATTAATTTGTTCCTTTTTGAATGCTTATGTACAACTCTTCCCTGAGTTCTGTCTCCTTGACTGTGTAACAAATGCCTGTGTATTTTGTCTCAGAGATATAATAGTAATGTCCAGGGAAGTTTTATAGACTGAATTCAGAAGAGCTTCTCTATAGTAAGTGTAGGGACATCCTAAGTACTGTAAAACTTTATACTTTTCTTTCAAGTTTCCTTAGATGGCTTTATTGTTCAGTGCTGATGGGGCCCAAAAAGGATTTCATGTGATGTGCTGCAGAAATTGTCTGCAACTCCAAAACCCAATGAGATGAATCTTTTTGTCACTAACAAAAGAAAGCAGATGACATTCCCCAGTACTACTTCTGGCACAAGGCTTTTCTTTGTGATGGGTTTCCCTGAAAGCTTTACATTTCCGTGTACACATGAACAAACCAGACAGCCTGTAAGAATTAAACTCTTCGATTCCAGGAAGCACTGTGCTTGCTGTAAACAGGCTGGCTGTTGATTCGAGCATGTGCAATGCATTGATCCGCTCCCTGGAAGTATCAGACCTCCCTTGCTGCACATGGATGGGAATTTATATGGAATTAATATGGAAAGCCTGCAGCTTTCAGGAAGATTTAACATGTAAATGTTGCTTGCTGATCTGGATCTGTAGAAGTGCCTGGGGTTTAAAGACACTCAGTTGGGAATGTGATTTCAAGGCAGAAGACAGCTTTTTTTTTTTTTTTTGAGGGGAGATTGAATTTACAGCAACCTCCTTAATAGTGGCAGAAGCTTTTTATTTCCTTCTTATGACATGTAGGGGGGAAAAAAGGAGGAGGAACTTAGACCCGTAGAGGCTCTTTGGCTATTTAGTGTTAGTGGGAGAAAGAGCTGGTCACCTGTGATTTGTTTATTCTGCAGCTCAACAGATGCAAAAGGGATGTTTATTCCTTACAGGCAAGCCCAGTTAAGTCTGTGGTGTGTGACCTAATACATCACACTGATTTATCTCCTCCCACGACCCTCTGTAGTCCTTCGATACTGCAACCATACAAGATTGGATGAAGTCCCATTTGTGTTTTAATTGGCAGACTGCCTCTGAAAAGCATGTTACTTGTTATCACTCAAGATGGATTATGTGTACTACTGATTAGTATACATTTTCCTTCAGGAGAAGTTTGAACTTTTGTGAGTATATGGAATGAGAAAATTAAAATATGGTAAATAAGTCCTAGCTGGGAAACATTAGTATAACAACAACATATTTTCTTGTGCCAGTAAATTGACCTGGTTCTTTAAAAATAAAAATAAAAAATTGTATAAGTGCTGTGACTTTCTTACAACGTTCTCAATTATAAAGAATGCCTGTTTTTATCTTGTTTTTGTGTGGTCTCAGTATTCTCTTGGAATTTTTTTTTCCCAGCGGTAGGGTAATGAATATGGATGCATTGTTTGTCCTGATTTTAATTATGCAGCTAGTTGTGTGGTTGTTTTTTTGTTGTTCTGCATTCAGCAGTAAATGGTATCTTCCGGTCTTTAACGTAGACTCTTTGGTTAATCCTGATTTTAAAAAACGGCTATAATTCAGTTGTGCACTGAATATGTGTGCCCCTTCCTCCTCACCCATTTAAACTTGTAAGTCTTGCTCTTAAGCTTGCTTTATTTTTCATTTGAAAAAGTTGTTTTTTCTTCATGGAGGTTTGATGTTGCCCATTTCTGAAATTCTTCCTTTTTATCTTTGATAGATGTAAATCTGCCTTCCTTCAGCTTACATGTATGAGTGAAAGTGAAATATTTTGATGCAACTACCACGTTATTGCCAAAGTTGAGGGAAGAGTTCTTTTCAAGAGTTGCTGGGAACTTGTGTAGGGCACTGGAGTCACTGTCTACCTTATTGTATATTCTTTCACAGCCACAAAGACTTGAGATGCCAGCATGGCACTTCACAGATCTGCTACCTCAGGAGGAGCCTCTACCCCAGGAGATCTTCTGTTGACAGGCAGAAAATAAGTATTTTCAAGGGCTGATAACTTGTTAAAGTCTTTCAACAAATGTTGAAGTAATGTGTTCATTACAAGCTATGTACAATAAAAAAAAGTTCAATCTGCACGGCAGTAGCCAACATTTTTCCATTTAAAATAACATGAAGTGCAAAACCTTTTCATCTAAAAAGGATGGTCAAAGGTTTGCAAACTACAGATACCAGTGTATAACAGTTGGATTATTTCAGTCAGTTCTTTCAAAAGCACATATTTACCCTCTTACTTTTTCGGGGTACTTATAGGTTGCATGCAGAAGTACATCCT
Organism: Aythya marila; assembly: GCF_965140915.1. Lineage (NCBI taxonomy): Eukaryota > Metazoa > Chordata > Aves > Anseriformes > Anatidae > Aythya > Aythya marila. Next base: position 4,156,224 of record NC_139048.1, read on the forward strand.
ACTAAGCACTTTGGTTTTCTGTCATTTCAAGTCTAGACCTCAGTTTGAATCATTCATACAAATGGGATAGAAAATGAAAGAGTTGGACATCTAAAGCTATAAATTTCTTGCTTCCATACCTTGACTTGAATGTTATTTGGAGGTCATTCTTTTTTTGAAAAAGGAGGTTAAGGGATCAATGTATTTTCTTACAAAGCTGGGTGAAATTGTGTTGATCCTGGGGCTGCTGAATTTGCCCTTATATATCCACTGGAAACCTGAATACTTTCTATAGAACACATGAAGGCTAATTTGCCCCTTTGAATGTTCACATATTGACAGTTAAGTCAATATGTGAACATTCATAAGTAGCTTGTTAATGTTTTTCTTCTTTAAAAGAAATATACATATACATATAGTTGCATGTGTATGGTAGCACAAGAAGTTCTTCTTAGGTGTGTCTGTCCCTCCAGGTCTTCCTGTATCTCTGATCCATATGATCTGTTGTTTCTCCCACAACTCCTATTGCCCCTGTTCTTTCTAATCCGAAGAGCTTTCCTTACTCTGGTTTCACTCTCAGTAACTTTAATATGTAGCTTAGTTAAGAGCCTGGTTTCAAGAATGACTGCTCTAGAGGACAGGTAGTTGCATGTGATTTGTTTTCATACATGAAAACTGGATTTAAACATCCTGGCCTATCATTACAGTACAAAGATATCTCTGAGGCATGACTCTCCTCCAAGCTACTGCCTATTGAAACCAGCTTTTATGCAGGGGGAAAAAAAAAAAAAAAAACACCTCATGATGGAAGAGTCAGGGTGTTACCTTCCCCATAGATGTATACGCATTACCATGGGAAATGCCTAGACAGTGTATGACCTACATTGATGAATCTCCTCTCAGAATAGGGGAAGTAGGAACTTATTTCTCTTCTAACTCATCTTTGGATTAATACAGACAAGGTATTACCTTTGTATGAATGAAGATTTTACTTTTGAGATTAAAGGGGATTTTCCTGTAAATCAAGGAAATAGACTACTAGAAAGATCAAACTATCAAAGACTGATCTTGTTATATTGCAGTAATGCACAAGTACTGTGATCAATTAGACTGCTGTGAAGAGGCAGAATTATGTCTGCATTCCAACCTACTGCTAATAAAACTGGGAATGACGGCAGGCTCTGGTTCACAAGCTATGGGCTATTCAATATTGGTGCCAGGTGAAAGACTAATGCTTGTACAGAGGAATGGAACCAGCTTGTAAATAGAAAACAAGTGAATGAAAAAACTGATGCTTAAAATTCACAGACTTCTTATTGGGGAGGTTTTATTTTTTTCTATCTTCTCTGATAACAATCGTAGAAATAATGTGTTCTGTGCCTGAACAGATAAGAGTTCTGAATGCTGGAGTGAATACATCTGTTCTAGACAAGCCATTTAACCTGAAAAGGAAAGGAGAGCAGTATTCCCTCGCACCCTGGAATCCTAGAATATTTTTTTATTTTTTTTTGTCTGTGCACTAGCATTTCTTAATTATCTGTTAAATCTAGATCCACATGTAACTCTTTTAATCCAAGTGTTGGCATGACTGTGCCAAGTGGGGTTTCCAACCTTAGAAGCTTTATTACAATGCAATTTGCAGTCGCTGTTATCTATGGAAAAAATAACTTGCTGCTTTGTCTTTTTCAAGGAGTAACTGGGTGACTTCTTACAGAGTACTGGTGAGCAATGACAGTCATGCATGGACAGCTGTCAAAAATGAATCTGGAGATGTGGTGAGTATCACAAAACAATTGTTCTGTGAAAAGAGAGGGGGGGGGGGGCTGCCTATGTGGGATTTTGACTTGCCAGATTAATAAGTATAAGGGTAAAAGGCAATATCTCTGTAGTCCCACTAGCCTGATGTTACTTTAAGAGCACATCATATAATATGGAGAGGGACTCAGAATATTCTGTATGGCAAATCTGCATGAGTCTGCCTATGGATGTGGATAGCACCCTGGTAGTAGTCTTACCTGAGATGAGAAATGTCTCTAATTACATGTCCTGCACAAGGGTTAGCATCTCTCCATTGATACCTGGGGACATCTCATGTACATGAGGTGCCCATTACTAGAGGGAGGGTGTGGAGCTTTGGCTCTTCTGCCCCTGCTCTGGGGAGCACGGAGGGACTGTGCTCTTTGAAGAGCAGTTCTGGCCTGAGCCACCATTGACCTGGGCCTGTACCAGATGACTTTATCCGATTCTGTTACCAAAGGTGTAGAAAGCCTTTTTGAAGAAATGATCTTACTATTTTCATATGTTTGTTGCCTACGCAGATTTTTGAAGGAAATAGTGAGAAGGAGATCCCAGTTCTCAATATGCTGCCAGTGCCACTGGTTGCACGCTACATCCGCATAAACCCTCGGTCCTGGTACGAAGAAGGTAGCATCTGTATGAGATTAGAAATCTTAGGGTGTCCTTTGCCAGGTAAGAGTCTTGCTTGGTTGGTGTTGACATGGCTGGCTGTGCCAAGACACAGAAATTTTATTTCCATTGGATATCTTGATATAATACCTCTCTTTAATGGACAGCTCTATGCAAAAAGAAATGAAAAATATCTGTCCAGACACATGGGCAATATTAAGATAGGTCATTTCAAATGCAACTGCATAGGATATATAAGTGGATATATTAATAAGAATAAGTTGGCATGGATGATCTAACAAGATTTTCTCTGTTGTTTGGGCTGAAGTGCAGTGCAATTAATCTTACTGAGTACATGTGTACTAGAGAGGCAATAGAATTATATATCAAGGCAGTCACTTGCAGATGTCTTAAGCTTTTAAGGCAAGAAAGAACCATTATAATTATGTCATCTGATTTCTTTTTTATTTATTTATTTTAATTTTGTTTCAAAAGCTATAGGACTTCCTTGAATTAATTTGAAGTCAGAAACTGTGACTGAACTAGTGCTTATTTTGGGGAAAGAGGAGGGAGGTATTGGGGATACATTTAAAAAAACAAAAAAACATCTAGCATATTTAAAGTGTTGTTGAATCCAACGTGACTCCTGGTAAGTTTCAGATGACGGTAAATGGTTTTGTTCTTGATAGAGACTGAAACAACACAACAAGATGTTTAGCAGAAATGTTAAGCATTACGTGTTTCTTTTACTATATAAGCTCAAAATACAATTACGACTTTGTTAGTGTATACAGATTACAAACTTATACAAAGTCACTTTAAAAAGAGGCATTCAGTATAGCAAATTATGGTGAACCCACGTTTCTGCTAAGCATATCATAAATAGTCTCGTGGTCGATTCACATTGACTTATCTGTATCTACATAGATATTTGTAGAACTGTTCATTCAAACCTTTTTTTAAGTTGTTCGCTACTCATTCCAGATCTTTCGTCTGCTTTTTTTCTTTGCTCTTAAATTCTGGCACCTTGGGGATAGCTCTCTCTTTTTTTTGCAGGGGGCTATGAATAATATTTTCAGAAATACTAGAACCAGAAAGAAAACTGCCTTTCCAGTGCCTATCATTGCTACTTTAACTGTGACTGCTGCTGTTCAGAGACTTGCTGCATCCAATTCCACTGTTGATGTAGGGTCTTCACATACCAAGCAGAGGTAGCCTGATTTTTGTCCTTTAGATGTTTAAATACTCATGGGAGAATAAAACCAGTGTGGGTCATGGAAGGGGTAATTCTCTAAAGAAAAGTATGTAACAACTCTTGTCATAAAACTAAATTGGTATCTTAAAATGAAGCAGTGTGAGTTAGCAGCACTTAGGCAACTGCTTTTCTGTTGGTAACAAATCCATCCTGGACCTGAATAGCAATGATCAGAGGAATCTCGTGTAAGGGACTGTTCACTTTTTTGGTAGGATTCTGACTTATTTCAACCATGGGTTCAGAACTCCACCTCCACATGTTGTTTGTTTCCCACTATACCTCTTACCATGGAGGAGCAATTCCAGAGCCAGCATTTCCTCTCAGCTTTTGGTAGGACAGCTGAAATTGCCCCAGATTCCCATATGTGGTTGCAGAGCTCCATTCTGAATCAGCTCCATTCTGTATAAAATGGTGTGAGACTGAAGGAAAAGAGGTTTCATTGTCACCATAACTCTACTACAGGACACGCACTGAGGTCTCCAGAGAATAATGGACATGACACTCAAACTATTTTAAAGAGCAATTTATAGAGAATTACTCATAATCCTTTTCAGTTCCATAGAACAGTACTTAAAGAAATAGAAAATATGTAGATATTTTAAGTTTTGTTGTTGTTGTTGTTTGCTTTGTAAATGCAGTAGTTTTACCCTCTATTATTGCTTATACATCTTATCAGGGTCAAATTCTGCTTTCCAACATTAACATTTGTCACCCTTCAGCTACCAGTGGTGGTGAAGGTGTTACTGAGATTCGAATATATCTGCACTTACTCCACTGTTGAAATGAGTAGTGTTACAGCTTGTTGCAGACCTCGGATTAGCATGGAAACAGCATCAGTGTTTCCTCCTGGTAGTCATTTATTGAGTTAATTGTCTGCAGTGACTGATTCCGTTTATTCTTGAAAGAAAATACCATAATCATTCATTGAGAAACACAATGGGATTGGAGGTGTGTTTATTCAAAATGTAATTGGACTGAAAGAACTAATATGCTTTGATAAGCTGCTGAGCCATCCTTTAAGTTAAGAAAGGATGGATATTTTCTTCTAGCTTATTTTATTCGTCACACAAAAAGCTCTCAAAACAAAATTACCCAGGTTGCAGAGGCCTTTCCATGTATACTTTCCTCCTGTGGGACATTTTTTTTTGCAGTTCCCTATAACTGAACTTCCTCACTCTTTATAGGAGTCACTTTACTTGTTTCCAGTTAGATCACCAGATGGTTTGGCCATGGGTCCACCTTCTTTGATCATACACTGATTGTACAACTACAAGTCAGTTTTCAAAAGAAATGTTTTTTTTCTGACAGAGGCTTCCCACACAAAATTGAGCAAAATTAAATTAATTAAAAACAGTGAGTTCTCACAACCCTATTCTTTCAAAAGCCCAATGATCCATGAAAGAAGTTATGCTATACTTAGTTTTCTTGAATACCTGGTATATTTGTGACCAGATCTGTACCTGAATGTGGCCATGCAAGAAAACAAGTTGTCAAGAAGAGCAGCTTGGTCAGATTTTAGCGCTGCTCTGCACTGTGCCCTCCTGAGGCAATGGCAGCGAGGACAGAAAGGGCATAGGGGAATGCATCAAGGAAAAAAAAGTGGGTTGTAAAGAAAGAAGAGTGTTCTGGAAATCTTTCATGATTGAATCTCATTTCAGGTCTTTTTAACTTGTAGTGTAAGGCTTTATGTCTTTATTAATTCCTGAATACATTAAGTGGTTTGCATTCAGCCTGTACTGTGTATCAGCTTTCCATCATGCATGCTCAAGGGGGAAAGGAAGAAAGGAATAACAGACAAAAAAGAAACCTGAATAAGATATTAATATTCTAGGAAAGCTTGTTAGCATTGGCAGAAGGCCATGAAAGTGGTTAGAGCCAGCTAGGACCTGTTGCTGTAGTAGGACAGTATGTGCTAGATAACCCAAACATTGGAAAAAAAGTGAGAAACCTTTATACAATCTGTACAGAGATACTACTGATTGGATAATCTGTATTTCTAAGATAGTCATTTTTATTAGTGAAAAGCTTATATATTATTCATAATACATTTTTGCTGAACTGTAGGCTGGTTTTGACAAACAGCCTTTTCTGGACTAATACAGTAGCTGTACAAAAACAAAAGCTATGTTATTGAAATCTGTCAGTACCATCTTTCAGGCAACAGAAGTGATTTGCTGTTTCACCAATGGAAAAGCATTTAGCTTCAGAGGAAAGATGCCAGCAAATCCTACCTGTGGTAAAGGATCAGTGCTGCCGTTACTTGTTGGGGAAAAAAGGTGGACAAAAGCACCCACATTAAATTCTCTCTCCAGTTTCCAAAGATGGTAGTGTTTACACAGATGTAGACTGACACACAAAATGTTCTGCAATTGCCTCAGAGGGATGGATGTACTTTCCTTGCCTGCTCTTTTTCAAACCTAAGAATCAAAAAGAAAATGCATATGATCAAAAGTACCCAGAAGATAGGAGAAAGAAAATTAGCTGAACTCTTCATGCATTTATTTATACTGTAGAGTATTCAAGGCAATAGGCAATTCTTTTAATGGAATAAATTTGTGATAAAATTTAATTTTTAATAATTCTTATATGGAAAACTGTCATTGATATGATTATGCCATCACTTTCAACCCAAGATAAAAGACCAGCTTTAACTCTGTAATGGAGTACTGTGTTTTGCAGTGGATGCATCATTCAGTCCTATTTTCATTGCTTGCCTCTTTCTGCCAAGCTACCTGGTTAAGTCTAGGCATGAGCCCACCATGTAAAACTCTTCAGTTTTCTTCGGTTATAAGTGATTGTTCATTCAGCACTGCTAAACTCAGTGCATTACTTTTGAGAGTAAAGTTTTGCTTAGAATGCCAGTCTGTCCTTGTGTTCTGCTTTTATAGTTATAAAGATAACACTTAATACTGTACAATTTAAAACTTTTTTTGAAGTTTTCCTCAGCAAAGAATGAATAAAAATGAGACCAAATTAAATAATGTTACTGGGGAAGGCTGATGTATTATGTTTCTCCATACTCATCGTGACAGGTATGTAATACCTCCCAGTCGGTAGTGGTCATCTTTAAAAGGATATTTTGTATTTAATTTCTAAAATATTTACTATTTTAGAAAAGTATTGTCAATGCTCAATTTCCCTTATTATTAGAATAAAACCGTAGGAACTTATTAGAAAGATTAAATGATGCTAGAAAGCTTTTAACAAACATCTACAACAGGTTAAGGATTTGGTTTTTACCTTTCATATTGTCATCATGCAATATGTTTAACTGGAATTAGTTTTGAGGTATTTGACTATACCTCACACTATATGTAATATAAAATTGTGAGGTTCTGTGGAGAACTAAAATACAACAGAAAATCCCATCTGTATGTCAAGCTTCTGAGGAATCAGTCCGCTCTGGTACTGGGTTAAATTCATGGGCAAGGCCCAGAGCTGACATGCTGGAATTTCTGAGCTGACCTCTTGCTTTCATGTAAATGCAGATTGAAAAATCTTCTGAGTTAATTGTCCATATTTACAAAGAATTAAGGTGTAAAAGAATCAAGCTACCTTTACCTGCAAACTTTATTAATTCTCTTGGTAATATAAAGATAGACTAGTGGAAGAAAATACTAATATATTCCTCTGTATAAACAGGGGTGCTTCCGTTTTGCAAAATCTTTCTTCCTTGGAAGAAAGAGAGGCTGTCTGAGGTGGTGTCATGAATAAATGAGCATATTTCAATTCAAATTCTTCTGTGGTTTGAGGTTCTTGGTCTTTTGTTTTACAAAATATAATTTTGCCAAGTTGGGCCTAGGAAACTGTGCATGAGATTTTATGCATTTCTACATTTTAGCCTCTAATTTTCTGATCTGTATTCCTGCTGCAGCAGAAATCCAGTAATCCAAGCCAACTCAGAGTAGAACCTGGCAAAATATGAGTGTTAACTCTCTAGGGAGCTGTCAAATTGTGCAAGTTTTTTGAGGAAGGTCTAGAGATGCAATCATTTTCAATGTATATTTTTTTCAATTTCTTGACTTTTCACCAACTGTTCTCTATTCACAGTCATTCCCATGATATTAATTTTTGATGTATGGAAAAAGTGCCAGACTTTGAAGGAATGGGATTAAAGTATTAGGAAAAAATCAGCTGCTGTATACTTTGGCTTGTGGTGATAGAGAAAGCTTTCAATGTCCTGGCAATTTTTTGATGTTTCTTACTATATTTTTACAACAGTGACTTTTACAATAATGAAGATATTCCATGCAGCATTCAGTACATTGTATTTTTCTAGAAGAGGTGTTTTAATACTCTATTATTTGGTCATTGATACATTAATAAGTAATTTCTGTGAATTACCATGGGCTAACCTTTAAGAGTTATCTGCAGGGTTACAGCAGCATTGCTGTTGTGGGTGGACTTGCATGAATTTGGCATGCAGTTAGGTTGGAAAGAAGACTTAAAGTTGCAGGTGCGTTACCTGAAACTTCACCCTCTTGATTCTTCAAAACTTTGTCTTCACATGCAAAGGAATCTTGTTTACTCATCTGGTTAGGCTCTAATTTAAATTATTTTCCTGTTGGTTTTGCTATATAGTACTTTCTCACTGAAAATAACAGAGCATATGGAAAAAAAAGGTTAATTTTTTTGCCTTTTTTCAGTCCTATTTGTAGATCAGCATTCAATTGATCCTCTAGTGTCTCTGCTGTAGACTGGGAATAGAAGGAAAGAGTCAAGGAAATGGAAAATAAATATGTGGTAGGAAACATTGGCAAGGTTAAAACTTAATATTTATTCCATAAATAACTAAAATATTTCAAATTTTGCTTTCTTTACACATAAGAAAAATGCAGAATAAATCCACTTAGAATTATATGGAGAGAAGAGTTTTGAGAATTTAGGCATTTTAACATCAGAAACATGAAACTTAAATATGTTAAACTGTAATGTATTATAGGTAGTTTTCCATAATTTCATGAAGCATTAGTTGTTGCAGAAAATAAACACTATTATTCCTCCTACTAATACTTATGTTCTCCCTTTCCCCTCCCCCAAAATCACAACTCTAGGTACTGATTTTTTAAAAGAAAAAAGGAAAAAAAATACTTTTCTCTAGAGGTGGTGTCTTTTGGCTGTCTTGAAACAAGATAGAATGATATTTAGCTTTTAATATTTGGCTTTTCCAATAATTTTAAATGAAATCGAGATGACTGTGGGAAGGAAAATGATTTATCATATCAGTCTGACAACCACTGATTTGATAAAAAAAATTACACGTTTCCAGACATTCTGAATAGAACAAAATAAGGAATGATTTTGTTTTCCAAAAAGCTTAGTTTATCTCTAAAATCATAATAAATTTACCTGGAACATATATCAGGAAATATAAAGCTAAGCCTCGACAGTCTTAGCCTGTATTTTGTTTTTGTTTTTTCCAGGTGAATGGCCAAAGCACTCACCTGAAAAGTCAAGGACAAAAAATTGGTTTTGTTCAAGCCATGTATACACCTTCGATGTTACAAAACATATGAATTATAAATTATATCAAAACAGAAACAATTGTGCTCATTTTAAAGTAAAAAAGAACTTAAACTACCATAAAAATTTTTTAGGAAAACAATTAGAAATATGTAATTTGTGCAGCGGTTTCTCTCTCTAAGAGATGCATAGACAGAAACTACTCATCAAGCAATTCCATTCTCCATAATAGAAAATTAATCAAGTGGACACAAAACATTTACTGGTGCTTTCTCCTCTGATGTGATTTTTTTTCCCCCACTCTTATCTTGCATCTGACTCATGATTTGCCTGTCTTTTGCCCTTCTCTGTAGCCTGAGGATGCCCTTTTGCTTTTCTGTTGAAGTTTAGCAGAGTAGCTGTCTAGCAAGCTGATGCCTGTTGCCTCCTTGCTTCTGTTTGAATCAATATGAATTGATTTGTGCTGAAACAAGAATTATTTCAAGTGTGTTGTTTCTTTGAGCTTTGTTTTTGAAATCCTGTATACAACTGTGGAACTCAGATTTCCATGTTCCATGCATATGTTATGGTTAAGAATCTTTATATCTGAAATAGCTAAAAAGTACATGAAAATTCTTTTATTTTTCTTCTTAGACCCAAATAATTATTACCACAGAAGAAATGAAATGACAACCACAGATAATCTTGACTTCAAGCATCACAACTACAAGGAAATGAGGCAGGTAGGCAGAGTCTACCTACTTGATAACTTCCAAAATATGTTCCATCATTTTGCTTCAATGTGTAAAAGTAAAATTCTGTGTTCAGAATAGTGAAAATCTCCAATGGAAATTGGAAATTTTTCTTTTCTGGAATTGGAAATTCTCCATTGGAAATCTTTTGTTGACCAGAAATCTTAAGGAGAAAAAAAATAATAAAATCCTGTTGGTATGATTTTAAATCTACCAGCACTGTTAATCTTGTTTCTTTAACTTCAAATAAGCAATCTTTGTTCTTGTTTTTGTTGTGGTGGTGTTGGTTTTTTTTAATCTTGGTTCATATCACCACAGAAATAGGTGTGGGTTGCACTAAGGAAATGTTTCTGCCTGCTTTCTCTCCAAATATAAAGATAATATGTTTGGACTTGAAGTGTGTGAATCATTTGCTGTATGCTGAATTTTCACTATATTTATGCTGCGTGAATCACCGTTCATTTTTATTGAGCAATTGTGTACTGAGTCACACACTTATTTCAGTAGAGATTTCATGGCCTATATTTCTTAGCACAAAGATTAGACAAGTAGAAACTCAATTGGCATAATTACTGTCAAGAACAATAAAGTAAAGGGTATTTTAGATTCTCTTTGCAGAAAGACAGGTTGGTCAGGTTAGAAAGATATTTAAAAAAAAAAAAAAAAAAAGCAGCTTTAAAACAGGATGTTTTTCCAGTTTTCATGCAATTAGAAAATTTTCAGCTGTGGTCAAGAGCTGGTCAGTTGTGACCTATCATTGTGTTCTCCCATGGTTTGTATTTCTGTGGGTCAAAACAGTGTATTTAGAACCGATTGGATTCTAATTGAGTTCTGCTGCTTGTAGGTAGAAGATTGTGGGCTGGGTTGCAACAAGTCTTATATCCTCTAAACTGCTCTTTAGTGATAACTAATTTCTTTCCTGAGTATAAAATAGAACAGTATCTGTCAATTTCAGAGTTAACTCCATATTATTACTATATTTTTTTGTAACGCAGCGTTGTTATCAGTTTTATGAGCTGCTTCACTGCCAATCATCTCAGAAAAGCACAGTTCTTTGAAGTTATTTATCATAAACACTGAGAAAGGAGGAGGAGAAGAGTGTTCCCTGGGCCATGTTTTGGAAGCATTACATTACAATGTGCTGAGTATTTGTGGGAGGGAGGAATTTTCTCAGCGTCAGGTTATTTTAATACAACTCTCTCTTTAGGAAGATGAAATTTATAGTACCAATTTTTTCTCTCGAAAGAGCCCTCAGGAATCTCCTTCTAGTCAATAGGAAAACTCACTGTATCCTGTAGTCAGAAGTAGGGATTATTTTGTATTCCAAGAAGTATATACACAATGTATTTATACTGTATAGCAAGGTTTTAAAATGGCTGACAGATATCCCTGGAAATAATTTGAAATGGACATTTGAGTACATCTTTTGCCTGTGTATACTCAAATCAGTTGTATGAAAGAATGGAAAACCCATCCCTTCTAATAAAATGAAACACCTGATTAAATTAAAGGTATGAGGGAATCCTGCGAAAGTATCTGAAACAAATATATTTTTCTGTATTAGGAGTACCTATTCTAAAATAGCTTTGAACTACAGAAGAAGGTGAATCTGAATCTTGTCCGAAGCTTCAACTTTGTCTTTGTAACAGAATGAAATATCTAATTCCTATCATATCTGCCTTAGGAAATGAGTGCTAATTTTTGAATCCAGTTAACTGGACATGATTCTTACCTTTGGGAAAAGTCAGGCTACAAGCACTCCTGAAGTCCTGTTGGTCTTCATGGCAAGAGTTGTTTATGGAAGTGATGCAATGGTAATGCAGAAAGTTCTTCTATCTTGAGCTGTATATGTTACTTTATGAACATATTTATCAGAGGGTGAAACAATGAAATCTAGATAACTAGAGCAAAACCCAGGAAGCATCTTGGGTTGCATGCAAGGCCAGATTGACTCTCTAACTCTGAGCTCAAAGAGGAGGCAATTTCTGGTTTGACCCTAAGCAGAACAAAGAATGCAGAGTTTTTTGTACTTAGTTGCAGGACTCAGACAAAAGTTCTCTATACAGGATAAAAAATAGCCCTAAACAGAAAGTCATTGATAGGAGAGCCATTTTGCCTCCTCTAAGTTTAGATAGCACTCAGACTTACATTCAATAAGCCTTTTATTCAAAACTGAACAATTAGATCTTCAGACATCAGTTTTTCAGGGCTGCTTCAAAGAATGCTTGCAGTCTTCCTAAAGTGCTAATAGGATAAATAATAGGTAATGACAAACAAACAGGAGCTGTCAAATAAGAGCTGCCAGTGAGCATAACTCTGGAAATGTTTTACAATCCTGCTGGCTGTTAATAAAGCCCTGATGGACTATAGTCTTCAATTGTCTTTGACAGTTTGCATATGTGAAAAGAAAACACTAACATTTCAGGTGACCTATTGTGCTGCTTGTAGGAAATAGGCACGAGAAAAGCAAACATGAAATATGTTTGTTTCCCATTTTGTATTTGTATATTAACACGTAGCTACCTTACCATATCTGCACTGTCAAAAAAAAAAAGGGCTGACATATAGCTTACTGCAGAGGCCCTGATTCAGGAAAGTTCTTCATTCAACTTAGGAAATTAGTCACGCTTGAAATTAAACAGATGGTTGGGAGTTTACTGAGGCCAATACAAATATTTTCACTGATTATAGTGTGTTTCGAACTTGGTTCTAGGCACTTTTCTCGCTAGGAATGAAATTTAACATATTCTTAACCACTTTCCTTAATTGATGCCATGGATATCCTATGCCCATGTAGTGCCAGGCACAAAAAAAGCTTCTGCACTGTAGAATGATTTCACAGAGATCTCTGCAAGGACAAGCTTAACTTCCCTATTTCAAACTTAGAGAGCTGCATGGTTGCAGGAATGCATCAGCCAGAGGGAAGCTTCCTGCAGTCTCAAGAGTAAGGAGAGGAATGGTTAGGCACAGAACTGAGACAATTACATAATTTACACATTAGAGGAAGAGGATCTTAAAATAGAGGATCTATTTTAAATTCAATATTTGTACTCACTGGCAAAGTGTGAGGAAAAAAATAATATCTGTGTGGAGAAAAAGATGGTATCTTGTCCAACAATGATCCTTTTCATCCTACTGTCAGGATGACTACTAATAATCCACACACAGTAGAACTTGGATTAATGATGGTCTGTGAGGCCCTAGTAAGAGCTCCATGGCTCCATATCCATTGATAGTATTTTTGGTTCATTGTGAGCAGGTTCAGGTGCAGTAGTTCTTGACCATGGAGATTTAAAGTGGTCTGTCTCAAAAAAAATAGGTTTTAACTTGTTAAACATTGTGCTAGAAGATGTATAACAATGTTCTCCTATTCTTATGTGTGTTTTAGCTGGAACAGCAAATGAAGGTATACACATTTACATACACCAAAATCATTAACAAATAATAATAATAACCAGTGGAAATAGCTGGGTATTCATAATACCAGTACATTAATGATAACAATATCTGGGTACATTTTTCAGATGAGTGCTGAGCTTAAGTTTACAAAAGAAATTCTTTCTCATGTGTATAAAACTAATGTACAAGATGAACAAACCTGAAAAAAAATCTCTTTGGTCTCTGCATGATTATAAATAGAAGTGAAGTTTTTTATGAGAGGAATTTTAATGATGTTCATTCCAATGTGAATTGTGTTTCCACTTTGATTTGCTAAATGATGGCATGGGAATTGGACACATGTAATTAATGTATTTTTTTAAAATCATCTGCTTTGTTATCATCCAGTATTGTCTCTATATTAACATTGTTTGAGCAGAGGTTTTTTTATCCTCCTGCAATTCTTCTTCAATAATATATTCACCCTTGTTTACGGAAACATTGTCTAATTAATAGTGCCTCGGGTTCCAATTTACGGTAAAGTCCTTATTTCTTTCTTTAATCCCTTCCATTAAAAAAAATCAAAACAGATAAATTTTGTCATTTAAAGCTACTTGCAATAACTTCTTAGTAAGAACACATCTTTTCAGTCTCGTTTGTGAATTTTAATGTTCACTTGAAATGTCACAGTGAAAATTGGTTTTGTTTATTTGTGGGATGATTTAGACAGCAGTTATCGTTATCTGGATGACATCTGTGTACCTCCATTGATTTAAACATAACTACACCCCTTACCGTGACCTTCCTTATGCACTTTATTAAGCAGTATGGCTATTTGATTATGTTTTGATTATGTCATGCAATATCTGTAGAAATGATGAAAAGATTTTGTCTATAGATATGCCTTCAGACTGGTTGTTGGTATTGTCATTATTTTTTTCAGAAACCTGGTAAATCAATTCAGAGAAATCTGATATACCAGTTTTGCCTGGAGTATACTGTGCTATGTTTATAGGAGATATTCAGATAACACCTATCTTGCTATTTTGGCCACAACAACACTGCCTGCAGTAACAATTTTGCACCTATGAAATTTCATATTGTAATACAGGGGTGAGCTTGATTTCTGTCTCAGTGGTGGTGGCAGCTGTAATGAGAATTCTCTGGGACAGTGCTGTTTAAATGGACGGTATTCTTTATTTTGAATGAAATCATCACTACATAGGGTGAAGGGGAGAGAAATCTTTACTGGGCAGTGTGTCTGTGGGAACCTGTGATGTATGCACATTGTCATGCCATTAACACGCTTGGGTCATCTTGAGTCAATTTAGCTGTATTGATCACAGAGCATGTAGGAAGAAGTGTTGGGGTGTCTAATCAGCCCCCAGCATGTAATGTTTTGAGAACATGTGTTTTATTACCTCTTGGTAGTATAGGAGTAATGCAGGATGATTTTTATTTTGCTTTATTGTTATTCCTGTTAGACTTACCCATTTTAGTTAATTTTGTGATAATATTGGATATGCATAAGAAAAAGCTGGAACCCCATCTACACTCTGCTGTTTCAGCAGACAGTATTCAACTTGTTCCAGCTGAACAAGCATTATGTTGTGTAATAGCAAAGCCATAATTTGTAAATTAAATATGAAGCATTTACAACTAAGAAATAAAAAAGAAAATGAAGAGTTTCTGATAAAAAGCAATTTGGAATAAAATAATTAATAGTCAATCTGTTGATGATGTATTGTCTAATTCTATGTCTTTTTTTTTTGGCAGTTGATGAAAACAGTGAATAAAATGTGCCCAAATATCACAAGAATTTACAATATTGGAAAAAGCCACCAAGGACTAAAGCTGTATGCTGTTGAGATTTCTGACAACCCAGGAGAACACGAAGTTGGTTAGGATTTAGTAAAACTAAATCTGTTGAAGGGTGTCGGGCTTTTTTTTTTTTTTTTCCCTTCTCATTCTCTGTATCTGCAGTAATTATCCCTGATGGAATTATATTCATGGCAGCAATGACTTCAAATGTATGTGGGAGGAACTTCAGTGCTAAATTTCTAAATTTGGAAGAGGAGGTAGAGCACAAAGAGAAAGCATTTTGAATGTGGGATCAAATTCTTTAATGATAATGAATTTTATTCTTTACAATTAAAAAAAAAAAAAAAAGTGAATTTTAGTGCTAGGAATTTATTTAGTTTTGAATGAGAATTTGCTTTTTTATATGGGAGTGTTTGCATTGCAAAGCAAAGACAGGTGAGATTTTTCAGTGTTATTTCACCGGTGAGTGTTGGGGTATAATGTCCTACAGTAATATAGTCCTTCAGTCTTCAGTCATTCTGTGGAGATGAATAAAGAACTCACTGTGATCTGTTTAGGACAGCTGTTGGTATAAAGGTGACAGTGCTCTACCTTACCTGTGAATGCCTCAGTAGGTGCCCACCCCATGCTAGGAAGAGTGCTGCAACATGCTCCTAAGACATCTCTCTGCTCTGCTGTAGTGTATGGAGCTGAGCAGATGACATCTCTCCCTAAACTTGGGGCTGATCTTAACCCCTGAATATCTCATGCCCTGTTACTGAGGGTAGGGACAGGGACTGCATCTTCAGTCAGGCTGCTGGGAAGGTGAACCTAGGCACAAATTATAGATTGTGCATTTTGGATCTATTGTATTTGATGTTTGCAAGTGTTATTCTTACAAAGGACAATTGAATTATGCTTTTTTGAATAGCTAGTGCTTTTCCTAATCATTTCTGACATATTTTGCTGTTGAGTGCAAGTATTGTAGAATTCAATATAATCTTGAAAAATATATGTGAACCTATTTTGTGATTAGTGAAGGAAAAGGAGTGTGTGAAGTCAGAGATCAATCAGATAATGTTACTGGCTGATTATCTTTTCAGAGCCTTAACATCTGTCCAAATGAATTACCAGCAAGGTATTTTTCATGTTATTTTTACACTATCAGAATGTCTAAGATCTACGTTTTCAACTTTCAGCAGGTAATTAAAATTTTTTTTTTAGTAGAAAATGTTGAGATTTTTACACAGTGGCTTTTAGACATTACTGATACTGATGAGCCTGTTGTAGAAAGTGTACAGAAAGTAATTATTTTTTTCTTATATATTTTCACCTATCATTTGTTCAGTTAAGGCATTTCTCTAACCTGTCTTAAGTGAATAATTGCTGATCGACATCAATGAGTTTTGAGTAGATCCTTGATCTGCTGTTCTGACTACAATTCTGGCCCATGTGTTTGACAGGTGAACCAGAATTTCGGTACATTGCAGGAGCTCATGGGAACGAAGTGCTTGGACGTGAGCTAATCCTTTTGCTGATGCAGTTCATGTGTCAGGAATACCTTGCTGGGAACCCACGCATTGTCCACCTCATTGAGGATACAAGAATTCACCTTCTTCCCTCAGTCAACCCAGATGGATATGACAAGGCATATAAAGCGGTAATATGGAGGAATTAATTAGTTCAGTTAAGTTAATGAAACAAGCAATTTATTCTTATTTTTTTTCCAGGGATCAAATTTTACAAGCAATCAGAAGAAATAAGCTCAAAAGATAAAACCAAAATCATGCAAGCAAAAATAAACCACTGGAACTTACCTGGGGAAAAAGCATGAAACAATTTTTTTATGTGATGTGGGCTAGTATGAGGAAGTACATGGAAAGGAGGGGCACTAAGACTGCCAGAACAAACCATACTGAGGTGTACAGATCAGTGGAACACCATTATGGAAAACAGAAAATTCATGCAGCCTGTTTCTCATGGGACACCAAACTTAAGCCTATGAAAATTTGTGTATCTCTGCAGCTAAAAATTAATAGTGTACCTTTAAGAAGTGCACGGTGTGTCAGGCGTTGTAATAATTCAGTCTGGAAGAAGACAGACAGCAGAAGGAAAAAATTCAGGGGCTCTATTCAAATGTACTGGAAAATCTTCCAGGACAGTCTATAGCTGCAGACTAGAATACAAAAGCTGCACTCACAGCCATAAAGGGATATGTTATCATCTCTAGTGCAACTCTGGAAAACCTGTCTTCAGTAGAAACCTTGAAAACAAAACAGAATGTTTTGTCTAGCCCCAGGTAATTTTTCCTGGCTTTTGTTTTATCTTATTCAAGGTTTCATGTAAAATAGGAAAAAAAAAAAAAATCAGTTAAAAATTAATTTGTCTTTCTAGTTCTCTGTATGGAATTACCTCTGCCACATCCCCAAACTCTTTTCTGGGGGACCACATGTTGTCATGTTCTCAATGAATTTTTCTCCTTTTTTTTTTTTTTTTTTTTTTTTTTTTTTTTCATTCTAAGGGTTCAGAATTAGGGGGCTGGTCTTTAGGACGATGGACTCAGGATGGCATTGACATCAACAATAATTTCCCTGATTTAAACTCTTTGCTTTGGGAGTCTGAAGATCAGAAGAAGAGCAAAAGAAAAGTTCCAAACCATCACATTCCCATTCCTGACTGGTACCTGTCTGAAAATGCCACTGTAAGTAAAGCTGGTTTTGGAGAGAGGGGAATGCAAAGTCCAGGGCAGGTTGAAAGACTGAACTTTATGCTTCTCAGGACCATGAGCAGCTCGTAGGTGAGGTTGCATACCTACTCCAAGCTAATTGCTTAGGCTTCCTTGATAGTCAATGGAAATAAAATTATACTTTAAAGTATAATTAGGTCCCATGCAGAAGCTGCTTGGGAAGGGAAGGGAGGGTCTTCCTGGAACATCATCTTTTCCCTGGGCTATTTGAAGAGCCTGGAGGATGTGATAGCCAAATTTGAGGCTGAAGCAAAGTAAGGGAAACACGCAGCAGGGCCCAGATCTGTGAACCAGGCTTCTCCATATCTTTGCTGCATGGATGAGCTCTTTACCAGCTTAGTCACCATGAAGGTTTCTCCTATTTTTTTTTTTCTTGATGTTGTTTAAAATAACATAATGCAAAACTACTGCAGTGGCTTATGTTAGCCATGTTTAAATTTAACTTACTTTTGCATGGCATTTTAAGTAACTGTTTATAGTGGCTGAGCTTCTCCTGTTTTGTGGGAAGGCACTTAACTGTGACAGTTCCATGGGCCTTAGAATTATTTCCATGCTTAAAATCACTCATTTTGAGCACTTGTTTCCCCTGATGCCAGTGGGCACAGTCTGATATCTTTCTTGGTTGGTGCTTTAGATTGTTTCTTTTGCACAAATTACAAATGTTAAGGTTGTGTTAGTTTTTGTAGATTGTCACTGGAATTGAAGATGAATCTGGCAGGCACCATAATTAACTGAAGCTTTTCTTCTTGGCCACATGTCTTGTGCTGGCTGCTCACTCCATGTTTAGCAACTCCCTGTCTACCTTTGAAAGAAGATTATCAAAACGCACAGGTTAAAACAAAGCTCTTTCTCACAGGTGGCAGTTGAGACACGAGCAATAATCGCATGGATGGAAAAAATTCCTTTTGTGCTGGGTGGCAATCTGCAGGGAGGAGAGCTGGTGGTGGCATACCCCTACGACATGGTGCGGTCCCTGTGGAAAACCCAGGACTACACACCCACCCCAGATGACCACGTCTTTCGCTGGCTTGCATACTCCTATGCCTCCACACACCGACTGATGACAGACGCGAGGAGGAGAGCGTGTCATACAGAGGACTTCCAGAAGGAGGACGGCACGGTTAACGGGGCATCGTGGCATACCGTGGCTGGAAGTAGGTGTCTGTGGAAACTCCCTTGTGGTGTTACCCTGTTGAACGTGATAATGCCATCACTGCCCGCTATTCACAGCGGGGGTAAAAGTGGTGGAATGTGCTCCAAGAGGAATATTTCCTCATCTGAAAGCCTGTCATGAGGTATTAGCAAATTGACAGAGACTGTGTCGCTAAATACCCAGTGACAATTTCATTTACTACCCAGGTTTCCAAAAGTTCATGAGCAATTTATTTTGTTTATTATGTTAATTTCTGTTTTCTATATGTTCTATATATTTAACTGGGGAAATAACAACACAGCCCAAACCCTTTAGCAGGTGAAACCTCTCAGCATTTTGCCATCTCAGAAGGTGTCATCAGAAATCTGCTGCCAAACTGCAGAGGTAGTCAGTGTTACAGCCGAGGTAGAGACTCCCAGAGGGGCCTGGGCCCCCTTGGTAATCCTCAGACAGGAAAACTATGATTTCAGCCTCTGTTCACTGCATTCAGTTGCAGACTGGCCCCCAGTGATGTTCATTTGAGTTGTAATGACGTGCCACAGAAAGCTACTGCTTCCCCGTGACCCTCCTATCTGTAAAAGACTTGGACCACTTGTGATTAAACTTTGACCAGGCTCCACAAGCATTTTTGCTGCCAGAATAAATTACAGACTGCATCATTTGCTGTGTGCCCAAGCCTGTCTCCCTGTCAAAGAGTGCAAAGGGGAAACTGTGTCCTGTAGTGCAGACAGAGCATCTATTTCCAGGGAAGCCCAATTAAATGCACATTATTATCCCCAATAGGTACAGTTATCTATGGGTGTACACTCAAACTGTCTCTGAACAGGCACTCTGCTGAATATCACAGTTCTACTCAAAAACTGCTTCTAAGTGACAACATTTTCTATGAAATTAAGAAGCAAGCAGCGTACCTGCCACCACTTGAATAACAATAGGAGCCACTGCAGACCTAATGGCAAACAGATGCAAGAAAGCAGCTGTGTGGACATGTTTTTGTTGGAGCTGGCTCTTGTTTGTAACTTGCAGGTAGTTTCACTGCATAAACATTTCTCGGTTTTGGACGTATCTTTTACATTGGCCTGTGTACAGTTAATGCTGGCCAGCCATTGATGGCTAGAGCCAAGAATTAACTTTTCAAATATTTTTTCAGGAGGTTAAAAAGTGCTGGGTGAAGTTGGGGGGAAGAAAGATTGAACTGCTCAGATCATAAGGCCAGTGTCCAATGATACATTTCTATGCATTTCTGCAAATTCTAAAAAGAAACAAAAAAAACCCTCCAAACTCTTAATGCCAACTTGACTGCTTAATTATCTAATTTATGAGCTTAATTTTCCTAAGTGCTACAGAAACATAATTATGAATCAATACAGAAAAGATGGCACTGGCCATGTCACTGACAGATATTGCATTAAGTAACATTAAGTAATGGTGTGCAATATAGATGGTGAATAGTATCTTGATTTCTTAGTAACAATTGCATATTGGATTTGGTTCATCTGTTCTGTTTTATTGAGTTAGGATGTTTCTCATTATATCGTACATCCTGCTTTATGCCATTATAATAAGTCTTCCAAGATTGTCTTTGAGAAAAATGCTTGAATATTGCTTTTACCTTTGTTCTTTACACCTTGGATTCTAGACTAAACCTCATAATATTTCTATGCAAGCTCACCCTACAACCTGCAGGATGGTTTTGGATGTTTTCTCTACATAGAGAAATGGAAGAGAACAATTTGTATGGCACTTATATAAATATTTACACACATACATATACATACATGTGCACATATATATAAACATGTTTTACAACAGTTATTCAACAGTACCTTGCAATGTAAAAGGTTATTCAAATATGATTCCAGGTTTGTACACAAATTTCTCATGGACGTTTTTCATTCCATTTCCTCTGTTTTTCCATGACTCTATATATGTAGTTATGTAGGTCACTCAGCTTTCTGTTTATTTACCCTTTAGTTCAATGCATAGCAGTTTCTTCTCCAAAGAGCTGCTTGCTTAATGCCTGATGTCAAGGTGACACACCTGCATATTGCTGGCAGTGGGCTGCCCCCATAGGTTTGCTGAGCTTGAAGCTGCCCTTCCTCTCCTTCCTCACCCACTGTGTTGCGTGGCCTTGCAGTGGCCATGCACATAAACCTTTTGCTGCTCATACCATGGGAAAAATTTGTAAGGGATTCTTCTGATTCCTTTTCAGCACTAGAGAGTCCCTAGAGCAGTTGGTACACCACAGATATCAAACATATCCCAGTGCCTTTGAAAGCCAACCATACCATTTCCTGCACGTATTCTGGATGGCAATGAATTCAAATTTTTCAGCAGCTTGACATTATAATATTTCTGCAGTGGATGAACTGCACAAAGACACAAAACAGATGAACATTTATTTATTTATTTATTTATTTCCAGTGTTTTTGAGGCTGGATTTGCCTGTTCAGACATTACATGGAAAATTGCTCTTGGCAACATTATGCCATTTTCTAAAATATGTGTATTAAAACTGATCAATTACTGTGGGTTGCAAAACATCTCGCAATAGACTAATCAGGGTGCGATATAGTATGTGAGGGGAAAATAACTGTGACTGTTTCTCAAATGGAAGGGAAGCACATTTATGCAGAGTAGCATATGCCACTGTCTGATATTTAGGCTTTTTCCATCAACAAATGCAAAAAGTGTAACATCTGTATTACATAATCCTCCTGCTCTGCACCCAGAAGGCACTGAGGGCTCGTTAAATACTTGGCTACTGCTATGTGGTAATTGGACAGGACAGGAATTTTTATTTTCTTTAACTCTTTCCACTCAAAACTGCTTGGTGAAAGCATTTCCTGCTAATCTTTGGCATTGTAAAGGATAACACCTAATGTCATTAATAAACAGTTATTTAAATATTTTTATTATTAAATGTAATCTTCTTGCTGTAGAGAAAGACCTACTTTCCTAACATCTTTCTAGTGTGCTCCAATCTTCACCAGTATCTTGTAAACTTATTCCAGATAAGGTTTCTATTTTATTTTATTTTGTACTGTTTTCTGCTAAATATCTAACTCCTTTAAGTTTTATGATGGCAAAAGGACACAGCTCTATGCATCAAAGGAATTGAGGATGCAGTGCTGGGGCGAACCAATGACCCTGGCACTGACCAATGACACTGTGGTCTCGTGCCCTCTGTTTTAAGCATATAGAGGAGATGCTGTCTTTGCTCTGCCATTACTCTGGTGCTTTGTTACAGGAGACAAGGCATTCCTGAAAAAAAGATTTTCCTTGCCAGA
Source organism: Aythya marila (assembly GCF_965140915.1). Taxonomy (NCBI): domain Eukaryota; kingdom Metazoa; phylum Chordata; class Aves; order Anseriformes; family Anatidae; genus Aythya; species Aythya marila. The sequence continues at coordinate 4,178,425 of NC_139048.1, forward strand.
TCTGCAGACTAAGCCAGCTAGATAAAAATCTCAGTTTTTGCTTGAAAAAGTTGTTTACTGCACATAAAATCGCCAGATCTGAATAATAGATTTAAATAAATAAATAAATAAAATTGTTTCTTTTTTTTTATCCCTCCTCTCTGACAGGCATAAATGACTTCAGCTACCTGCACACAAACTGCTTTGAGCTGTCCATCTACGTGGGCTGTGACAAGTATCCCCATGAGAGCGAGTTGCCTGAAGAATGGGAGAACAACCGGGAATCCCTGATCGTTTTTATGGAGCAGGTATTTGACAGAAGAAAACCCCTGAGTAACTTGATGACTCCTTTCAGACTGAAAGAGAGTTTAAGAAACAGCTCTGGCTTTCCCTGACTGTGACCATTGATTGTGACCATTGTGACATGACTGGTTGCTGTGACCATTTATGTTGAGCTTTATTGGGGCTGAGGCCCAGTGGAGCAGTGATGTTGCCATGAGCAGGAGCTGAGTCACCTGCTGCTGCCTTCAGCATCTCTCAGCCCTTGCCCCTCATGCTGTACCAATGCTGTCGCTGAGGTTTTCAAAGCAGTCTGGGGTTTCTGATATATTTCTTACATGGCTGTAATTAATGTCCTGCTCTGGCAGAAGTTTCTACACAAGCTGCTAGGTAGCTTTAGGAAGTCAAATGTAGTTTTTAGGCTTCATGCTCACATTGTATCACCATGAAGGAGAAGCTGTCTGCATTGTGCAAATATTTCAGCTGTAACTGTGCTTATGTGAAAAACAGAAATGCTCACTATAATGTGAAGTCTGTGCCATACAGTCCCTGCATTTTTACTTGGATAACATCATCCCTTCAACTTCATAGGCTATTTCAAAGTAAGGTTTCACTAACACTTTGTGCTTCAAGTGATAGAAATTGCATGATTATTGATATTTATTAAAGAAAGTTTAACTGTAAGCAAAGCTGGCATATAATTTCTGCCAGACTGTCTTAATTTCAGAGGACAAAATAACAAAGCTTGTTAAAATTTGGTAAATGTGCCATAGAGCTTGCCAGAAAAGAGCACCTAAAAACCCTTTATGTTTGCTTTATCTGCTATTTTAATCTGTTTCTTGAATTTGATGTTTCTAGGATCCCAATAGACATTGTAAATTGATTCACAAGCGTGAACCCCAAAACAGGAATAAGACGCACGTAATTGACATGAGGACTTAATGAATTGCTGTATCTTCCTAATGATGGCACTGCTCATTGCTGTGTAATGTTTATTTATTTATTTCTCCTAATAGGTCCATCGGGGCATCAAAGGCATAGTGAAAGATGTACATGGAAGGGGAATCCCAAATGCCATTATTTCGGTAGAAGGTGTTAACCATGATATTCGCACAGGTAATAATAATAAAATTAAAAATAGTTTTAAAATAAAAAGTCAACGCAAATTAATAAATTTATGGTTAAAAAACAAACAGAAAAAAATAATAACTTCACTGCAACTTTGAAGTCTTTTTTTTTTTTTTCCTGAGGAAAACCAGCAGAGAGATAATCCAAGGAGTGCATTGCAGAAGGGATGGTATTTGGGGGGCTCTTTCTCTCCATGGCATAGCTGCATAGGTGAGAATAGAACTATGGTTTCCTTTTGGACCCTGTTCCTCTTCCCACCTCTTTTGAAGTACTGAGCAAATATCCCTGTATCTACCCAAAATCTATAGCCAGAGTAAGGCTGTGTTAAAAGAGAAGTCATTCTTCCTTTTCTCATGAAAAGATAATGCAGCTCTAACCCAGAGTAACTGCAGCACAGCTAAACAAGGCTGTAGTAGTAGCTCGTTGCACAGAGTGCTTCTCTGGTTATGGGAATGTGTTGAAGATGTGATCCAGAGCTGTGTCCAGAGGAGGAACAGCTGCTACAGGGAAGGGGAGTTTCACACGCTTCAGAGTCTTCTGCAAAGCGTCATAAAAGATAGCCTGATGGGGCTCAGCTGAAACAAGGACTTGAATGGGTGGATTGCAGCCTGGAGAATTACTGTTCTATATGTATTTAAAAAAATAAATAAATGGACAAATGGACAGATGCCTTGTTTGTACAGCCTTGGTCTATACCGAGACACAGATGTTTATATTCAGAGTAAATTCCAGGCCTATTTAATGGCCTGGCAAGGAGTCATGGTTCTAAATAAAGTACTGCTTTAAATAGATACCAGCAATGACAGGATTAATGGTAATACCCAAAAACTGTTGTTGGCAGGTTGGGGGCTGGACAGTGTCCGTTGGCTGCTGTGTTTCTATAGGTCCTATACAGTCCTTTATGAAATGGTCATCGCTGTGCTTGTGAGCTCTGTTGTTAGAGGAACCAGAGAGAGTATGGAGCAGGGAGAGGAGCATGGGGAAGGAGATGGCCAAGCAAGACCTGTCGTTAGCAAAAGTCTGTCTGATTGCTTGCCGCTGAGGTACAGGATGGCACACTGATCTGTTGGCTGATTCCAGGTTATGGAGCATCACAGAGCTAAGATAAGAGACTTCCAACTCTTCAATGTTTTATCTGAGCAGATAATAATTTTGAAATATCTAACTTAGTTTACAATTAATTTTACTTCAGTGCTACCATGTCTCTGTTATTAAAGAAAACACTGGATGGCAGATACTTAATTAGGCAATAATGACTCTTCCTTAAATATTTCAAAATGGGACCAGTGGGAAATGATAGTGGGAATGAAAGTAATCAGCTGGTCTTCCCTGTCTTGGAAGACTGCCATAAACGGTAGGTTGCACCGCTCTGGTAATGGAATTAACATATTACTCTGCCTGAGACCAAACAAATGCAAGAGGAAATTAATCTCCAACTCTCTGTATGCTGGATTTCTACATGAAAGAAAGATCAACTGTTTAAAAACAGTGGACAAGCATATGGAAAGAAGTCCTGGTAGCATGGTAATAACTGTGCAAGGTTCCAGAATGCAGTTTGTAGCACTTGGGAAGCTTACAGCTCTTTGGATTAGGTGTTGAGCTGAACTTCTGTGGTTAAGGTCAATCTGAACTTCTTGGTACAAGCAAATGTAATTGGTTCATAATTTTTATTTATTTATCTAATGAGAAATACTGAATTTGACACTGTTTGGGAATCACTTTATAAATGGGAACATGAGAGTTCTATCTTGTTTTATATTACACAGATAATGTACATGTTGGTTTTGAAACAGCAGAATTTATGGTGCAGGGAAAAAAAAGCTAAAGCGACACACAGCTTCAGAGAAAGAAGGCAAGTTGTCAGAATTTGCCCCTCATTTATACATTTTAAATGAAAAATGAATCAATTTAAAAGTCTGAGTTGCCTTGATATAAAAATAGTTCAAGTGGAAGAAAAATTGTGGCCGCTATATTTATTCATGTAAATTTTGTTTAAAGTGATCTAGGCTGTAAGGTACCTGCTTTTTCTTTGGTACACTGATGTTGTTGACTACCCTGTACAGCAGATAAAATTGTGTGAAAAGGCCTTTTAATAATATTTATTTGTTTGAGAACATTTCTCTGCTCTTTTCTGTGGACAAAAAAAAAAAAAAGTGCACAAAAAGTCCTTTATTTTCTCTTGAAAGTACAATATATCTTATTGAAAAAGGATACTGGTGGCACTAAGCTGATAATATTAACAGGCTAATTGAAATTATTGATTTAGAGAGCAAGAGCTTTATGGAAAATTATTCCATTTTCTTTTGATGTAGGTGTAATTATTGCTTCACTCTGATTGCATGGTGTTACAGTTAGATGTGGACTATGCTCTATGAGATAACCTTCAGAAAAGAGTTCATCGATTGGATGGATAAATGTACTAGACACCCTTTTTTCCCCACATTGCAAGTGCAGGCAATTATTTGGGGTGCCTTCTCGATCCCACTAGCAGAGGTCAGTGGACTTTCCATTACCAAGAGGGAAAGGAATTTGTAAAATGTTTGTGACTTACTATGGCCTCTGGGCATATCAAATCATATGCCAGTGGCATCTTCCCAAGTATCTGGCAAAAGGTTATATTTTTTTTATATCACCTGCTTGTTTTTGCGCTGTTTTAGCTCATTATTTTTTTTGGATGGGTAGGTCGAATGTGCCCTGTTACCAGAGTAGGAAGCAGACTTGAGGAAAGGACCTCTCAATACAGAAATTAGCCCACTGCAACCTTTTCATGATAGTACAGAACCTCTCCTCCCGCACCCACTGGGCAGCTCCAATAATTGCTGCAATAAAAAGTAACTGGAAGGTGTAATTTCTAGTGTTTTAACTGCTTGTATATACTAGCAGGAGGTAAACAAGCAAGCCAAATGTCATTACAGAAGAAACCACCTTCCAAAAGCACCATTGCCTAGAGATCTCTCTTGTGACACCTCCCATCACTGCCTGTGTGCACACATGCATGTGCCCACAGAAACAGAAGGCACCCAACCTGTGGCAGCCTCTGACTGCTTGCAGTAAACAATTCAGACAATGCTAAACCTGGAGTATTTAGTGTCTTGATCAAGAAATGTACAGTTCCCTTCTAGTGAAGCTTTTCTGTACTGGAGCCTTCAGAATTCAAAAACAGATGCACATATCTGTATGATTTTTGCAATTAAGCATAATTAATTTAATTTCACACAGTGTTCAGAGAAAGATTTATGAGTATTTTGGTAAACTTGATATGCTTTCAGCATACATTATGTAACCAAACTGAAAGATTTTGAAGTACCATTTAGTTAATATTTAATAGCATTAGTCTCAGCTAAGTATATTTCCAATGTTATAATTCTCCAGGTTTTTTCTCCTTGCTGACTGCCTCTTCAGCAGAGAAAAGTTAAGTTTTAGTTATTGTATGCACTGGCCATGCATCGCCATGACTAGATTTCCTGGGACCTCTGTAGATAACAGCGTATTAGGATAATTTTTATAATGTCTTTAAATTCATAATATTTAGTTAAAGTCATTTAGTTGTAAAAGGTTGATTGATCCTATCAGGCTCAAAGAGCACCCCTCTTAACTAGAGTGTTTCTGGAGTTGTCTGACACATTTAATTTCTAATATGTATATTGTGTATATATGCTACATTTTTATTTTATCTGAGTGGACATGAAAATTTCTTTCTAGACCCAGCTATTGGATATGGACATAGCCTTCCTTCAGCCTTCTTCCATTGGAGACTGTTATTTTAGTAGTCTTAATATTTGATAAAAGTGTCTGTATTTTTAATTGTTTCTCTTGCCATCTGCTCTGATTTTTTTTTATTTATTTTTTACCTTCTGCATCATTTAACCTAATTTAAAATAAAAAAAAAAAAAAAAAAAAAAGAAAACAACCTTACCCTTTTAGTCTGGTATTAAATTCTGGGTGATGACAGCTGACAGAAGCACTAATGTCTAGTTACTTGTGAATGAAAAGGAGGTAAAATGCATCATGCTTAACAGCTTAATATCCAAATGTGTAATGGTTTCCTTGTGGTGTGTGAACCTGCAGATTTTTTCCTGGCTTTGTGCAGGGTTGTGATGAACTGCCTGCTAAACTTGTCAAAAAATTATGGGTCAGACTTGAATCCCAGGGGCTAAAGGCAACATCTGAGCAGGGATGAATTCACAGCCACAAGTTGGGGGCATGCAGCCTTCACTAGGGTGTCAGTGGACCTAACAATAAAGGAGAACTAAATAAACTAAATAACTAAATAAAGCGTTCCTCAGAGGATCCTTTCTAAGAGTGCCATTCCTAAGGTCTTAAGAAAGAGCAAATCTAGACCTTGGCCATCACCAAGTAAGGCTAAAGTGGCTGAAAGAAACACCTGGGCAAGATGGTATGCAAAAGATAACAGTATCAGGTGTGCTTGCACACAATTTCATGCTTGCAGTCAAAGGCTGCAATATCAGGGTATAGTACATATTGCTGTTTTGCTAATGCTTGCTGCTTGTAAACACTATTTTACTTATAAATTAATAAATATTAAATAAGTATATAATACAATTAATATTATATATTATTTCTATTTTACAAAAGCCTAAATTAAAATCATTTTTTTAAACAGAAGCCAGCTAGACTGATTTTTTTCCCAAATATAATATTTTCATACAAATTGTCTTTAGTTTTTGCAACACTACATTGTAAGCAACCCAAGGCTAGTGATAGTAGGGCTGTCAGTAAATGTTAGTACTAAAAACAAACAAAAACTTTGTATGCAAGATGTTTTATTTCTATTTATATATATATAATTGCATATTTGAATATGCACAGTGGGTTTTCCCCGGATAGGCTGAAAAATTAATTTCAGGTATTGATATTTCGTTGTTTCTAGTCCTCAGCAATGCATACTTTCTAGTTAAAATATTATTTTAAAAGAAGTCTAAAACCATCCTAGTGTATATATGGGTAAACCAAGATGAACGGAAAGGAAAGCCCTGATTCAATGAGGTGTTAAAATACAATGTTTTATGCACAAGTGATTTAGTTGATCACAGTGACTCTGTTCATGCATTTACAGGTAAGAAAGTGGTGAAGTGTCCTGATGAATTATAGTTTGTAGGAAAATTAGCATAATAAAACTCAATATAATATTTTATGGAAGGGGATGCTTAGATCTCAGAGTCTATATGGTACACACTCTCACATAGCCCCACCACCAACCTATGTGTGTACAGGTGGTCTGTCCAGGACCTCATGTGATGCAAGTAGGTCCCTGCTTAAGAAAGGAGCCCTGTCCTAAAACTTTCCTTTTTCCAAACAGGAGCTGATGGGGATTACTGGCGGCTTCTCAACCCAGGGGAGTATGTGGTCGGCGTGAAAGCAGAGGGCTACACCGGCGCCACCAAGACCTGTGAGGTGGGCTATGACATGGGAGCCACCCAGTGCGACTTCACCATCTCCAAAACCAACATGGCGAGGATCAAGGAAATTATGAGGAAGTTTGGGAAGCAGCCGATCAGCCTGTCCCTGCGGCGGCTCCGGCAGCGGGCTCGGCAGTGGCGGCAGCGGAGATAGGCCTCGGCTCTGCCTCGATCAGCCCAGCTGTAGCAGTAGTGAGAGTTATGTAGCCCATCTCTTCATACGCATTTTCCTGCACGAGGCCTTTCTGTTAGGGGAGCTGGATGTGGGTTTGTCATTTTGGAGAAAAATTGGAAACAAAATTCAGTTTGAGTTGAAGAGAAATAAGCCCCAGTGAGTGGGGGGAGAGGCGGAAGGAATGTAAAAAGATGTTTTGAGTTAAACTGATTTTTTTTTTTTGCCTGTGGATTATTTAATCCTTTGTAAATCTGTTTTCTTTAAATATAGAAAAAAAAAAAAAAGAGATACTTGTACATGAGAAATGTTGTTTTGAAAGAAAAAAATGAAAAATGGTGTTTCTAAAGTATAAAATTGATATATTTTTGCAATTCAAAAAAGTTATGACACTCTTTACATTTTATCCACATATGGGAGGAAAGCTGAGAGGGCACAGTTTCTGCTGAACATTATTAAAATGTGTCAGATTTCAGTCTCTTTCCCTGAAAGAGACTTTTGGACAAGCATCATAATCTGATTGCTGAACTTAATGCCCAGAACATTTTCTCTTCTGGTTTAAAAAGCTGTATTTTCTAAACCTCTAAAAAAAAGTTGCTTGATAAACATCACTGCAGCACTGTGCCATAGCACATCCTCTCTAATCCAGGAGAAGGACTCAAAATGAAGCTTTCATCATAGATGCAGGCTTGGTCATGGGCATGTATATAGTTCACAAATCCCCTGGCAGCATCTTTTTTCTTGATTCTGGCCTGCCTATAAGTGCCTTTTGTGCTCACGCACACCTTGTGTCCCTGTCTTTCATAACATGCAAAAGATTCCATGTTCCTCTACATGGTCTCTTCATCTTACCACTACAGCTACTGCTTTTCTGGCCTCACTACTCTTAGTGCTGGATTTCTGCTTTTTTATTGCCTATTAAGTAACAAAGTTGTACAGCAGAATAGGATTGAGGTTTGGTAAAGATGCAGATCAGATCTAGGAAAGAATGAACTAAATAAACACTCATCAAACCATCAGCTGGTGAAAATCAACTTTGCTCTGTCAGCTTCAATGTCATGACCTTAGTTATACCAAAAGAAGGGCCAGCTGTACCTTTTTAGCCAGTCAAAAGTCTGTGGATAAACAAACATTTTTAATATGCATGGTAGTGAGGCTGCAATGTACACTTTCAAATAGAGTTTGTTTAAAACTTTTTAATTGCTATTACAGTTCTTGCCTATCTTGATATGATTCTTGGAAAAGACGTTCACCCAACTATCACTCAAAACAGGAGAAATAAACTAAATAGAAAACTTACTGTAAAAATATTGCTTGCCATCTGTACTAAATCTTTTTTCTTGTCAGCAAAGAATCTTGTAAACACAAAAGGCAAAAGATTTCAGAATGAATAATATAATCATGAACCCTTGCATAATAAATAGTCCTATTATTAAATTTCATAGGCAATTCCAGCCTATGCTTGTTCTGCAAATTCCATTAAATAACAGCAATGTATTTGACAGCAAAGGCACAAAGAAAATAACAGGGTGCACACATAATTTTCTATAACTGAAATTATGGAACTCCAGCTCCTAGTCAGCATCATTTAAATTAAATAATAGATGTAAACAAATAATCCAATCATCACATTAGCATTTTGAATGATATTTTACTTTTTTCACTCTATTTACCACCTTTACAACATTCTGTGTTCCATATTTTTATTTTGAGCTACAAACTTAACAGCAAAGTTGTCAAGAAGTTTTTTTTTTAGCATCTGAGAAAGGACAAATGATATCTTTTTTTTTTTCAGGTAATGATGAGAAACTTTTTTTTTTTTTTTTTTTTTTTTTTTGATCAGTGACAGCATAAAAATTTTCCTGCTAATTTGCCAGCATGCCTGATTATTATTTTTTTTTTTGTTATGAACTGATGAAGTTCCTTAGGTAGATTCTTTCTTGAATCCTATGAAGTCCCAGTCATTTTGCTGGAGGGTTTGCACAAAGATGCAAACAGGGAAATGAGGAGGCACATTTAATTCACTAATATTCAGATTGAAGGTGGAAATCACTAGCTGCACAGTCAGTCCTGACAGGTCAGTTCTTTCTACCTTGCAATATCTTTTCAGGCTGTTCTGAGATTAACTTTACAAAGCTAACTGTCCCTATGCTCAGTTCCCAGGTATCAGGTTATCTCAACAAACAAGACATTTTTTGTTCAGGAGTGAGAAGTGGACCTCATGGGAATGCATTTGATGTCTGTTAGCAAAAATAAAGTGGATTCTGATTGCTGCAGACCTCACTAACATAAATGCTGATGACAGTGGCCCTGGTGTTCTCTGCTGGCAGTGGCTAGTGCTTGCATGTACTTGAGTGCAGCAGAACTATGACTAATGTAGGTGATCTTAGTCTGTTTTGGTCCAGGCATTACTAAATAAATGGCCTAATAGACATCAAGTATAGTCATCACTGCAATTATTTTGTGTTTGTTCAGCACCTTTAAACTGAACGCTCAAGTTCAAAGGAATTTTACTAGTAACTTCAGATACGTGAATATCTCATGCTGAGATAAGATGCTTTTGCCTGCCCTGAATACAATAATAGCAGAATGAAGCGTGCCCTATTTGCTACTATAGTAATGCACTTGGGAGTTAAAATGTTCTTTCCTTTTTTCTTTTTTTTTCTTTTTTTTTTCTTTTTAAATACACGGTACTGCTATTTAATCTCCACATATATCCACGCCACAAACCAATAAATTCAGATGCCAGTATTTTCTAGTTATCTACTTTTTCCCCATCTTTAAAATAGTATTTTATTCTAAATTCTGTGCTTTTTATCTCCTTTCATTTTATTGTTGTAGGAAAATTTGTAACCCTAAAGAAAAGAAAGGAAATAAATCTTAAGATAGATACACTCCTTTTATAATTACAGTTTCATTTTAACAGCTACATATATGAGGATTTTGCCAAGCTTTGATCATTCCTGATATAAAGGAAAAAAATACAATTATTTCAAGTAATAAGAAATTCAGCTCCACAATCTCACCCACGCAGTAAAGGCTGAACAAATAAAAGGTTGTAACAGGATGTATTCCACTCTCTTTGATAATACCAGCCATCAGTCTTCTGCTCCCATCCAGAGTGCTGACAGTCATAAAATACAGCACGAGCTGGCTGGCTTCTCCTTGAGTCCCCATGTCATGCCATCTAGTTATTCATTTTTTCTCTGTTTAATTATCATAATTTCTATAACCACCTCGCAGTGTTTGTCATCCTTTTTAGTTACTACAGGTATGCTGACCACTGGAAGACAGGTCTTAGTATCTGCAAATTGGCTTGAGAATTCTGAAGCCAATAATACTGTATCTACTAAAACGATATCTACTTACACATGTTGGTATGAGTGTACTGAATCTTGGTAATCTCTAACTCAAATTTAATCTGCTGGCACCAGAAGACAAGTAGGATTATCTGAGTATTGTGATGCTGAACTCATTGTGGGTAAAATACACTGATAAAAATGAATGCAGATTAAGTTATTGACTACACTGAAGAGGAAATGCAATGTTTCATTGAATGTTTTAAGCCTGTTGTGTATTTTCAACTTCTTTTACCAAATACTTTTCCTTCCCTTATCCATGTACAGTTGTGGAGGCTTTTTCCCTCTAAATTTAGCTCATTATTTTCAATGAATTTGGGATATCTTCACAAAGCGTGGATTTTAACTGTCAGTGACAGTTATACGACCAGATTTACTTGCCTCTCATCATTCTACAGTGGGTGCTGGACCTTTCTGAGAAACGCCTGAAGAAAGATGAGTTAACTTGAAACAGAGTACAATTGGTGTCGCACCAACACCTTTCATTAGTTAACCTTTAAAGTTGGTATGTAAAATATCCAAGTTTGGAGGCAGAAGTGCCTCATTTAACTTTGTAGGGTACCCATGTGAATTCAGCCAGGTTGCAGCCACCAGCCTGGCATGAGGAAATATACAAGCCTATGCCAATGGTATGGATTGGAGCAGTATCATGTCCTGCTGTGGTATGATGCTAGGCTGGCATGGGAACACCGCAGGATAAGCAGCTATGTATACACCGACCAACTATCCAACAAGAGTGCAAAGAAGCTCTATTTCTTATCAATAAGAGCACATACCTTTCAAATGCTTTTTTTTTTTCTTTCTTTCTTTCTTACTGTAGCTGTTGCACACACAGAGAGAGGGGCACTGCTTTTTTACAGTTGATTTCATGGGTAATTTTAGTACCGCTTTTGCCTGTGCTTATCTGTGCTACCACAATGGCAAGCACTTTTTTCAGTCCTCTCCATTAATATGTATAATAGGTGAACCAGTCCTTAATAAAAAGCTATGAATGTTTTTAAGCTTCAGGAGATTAACTTGTAGATGTTTAAGGTATTTCCTCATTTTGCCAAGCTTAAATCACATTTATACATAGTCGGATGTGCTTACTAATCTTTAATTTCTTTTTAAAGGTCATTTAGCTTGAGATGACATTTTTGTATTTCACTGTGACACTTTAATAAGATTTTTGAGCAGCAAAATTTATGGTCAATGAAGCCATCATGGTGAATGCAATCTTGTGCCTGGAACAGTAAGTCAGTAAATAACTATTGTCTGCTAACCTCCACTGATGTAGTCATCATTGTGCAGTGTATATTGCCAGAGTAAGTCTAGGTGAGATTTACAAATCCACCAACTCCACATTCAGGTTTGCAGGACAATTTGAAAGACAGGTAGCTCCTCTGTCTTCTTAACCTGGCAAATTACCTTTTTATTTATATATTTTTTTTCTTTAATGGAGATTTGGATTATTTCTCTACATTGAATATTTTAAACAGTGTTCTTCCGTTCATTGTATGCTCTTTGCTCATTAGGCAGCAAAAGGATGGGTTTATGCCTTTAAATTTCAGAGGGGCTAAGTTTATTGGATGGTTTTTGGTATACCATTTTAACTCATTACTAGCTGAAAATAAAACATTTATCAATTAAAACAAAACAAAACAAAACAAAAAAAAAAAAAAAAAACCTCAGGTAATGAATATAAAGGTACATTATATCTGTTTTTCCATGCTATCTGCCTTTTTATTCATATGAACACCTTCAATAATCTGATACAGAGAGCCAGGCTCTAAGAGGTTATACACCCACCTTCACCTCCCTTGTGTCTGGTGGTTTGTATGGGCTAGGTTAAATAATATCCCCTGCAGTTTTCTGCTCAGGCCTCTTTGCTTGACTCTCTCTACAAAATTGATCTTCAGAGACCTTTCAGGCACTTACCTCTCCTCATCAGCCAGGCTCATTCAGATTTTTATAATTTCTGCAAGACTTTTTGAAAAAAATATAATTTATTTAAAGTTGAGTTCTGTACCAAAATGATCACTTGTCTCCAGTGGGTTAAATAACAAACCATCCTGCCCTTTGCTCTGCACTGAGGAACTGTGATGTTTCATGTAGACTGAGCCTGATAGCATCTGAAAGATGGTGTCTCATAAGATAAAGCTTCAATGTTCACAGAGTGAATTCCAAAGCCAGAAAACGGTATATGGAAGAGGGCATATCCAGACCTAAAGAAATACATAAATGGAGTGAGCCAGTATGTAGTTTCAAGGATGGCAGCTTGCTAAGTGTCCAGACAGTAGGATCCCAGATAGGCTTGTGATAACATCAGTTTAAAAATACTTATTAAGAATGGGCAGTTCCATGAGAATGAGATGAGAAAAAATGTATATATTTTTTTCAGCAAGCAAAATAAACAAGCAAAAGTCTTTCTCTGCATTTTTGAATAATATTTATCAATATTAATACCAAAACATGGCTGTGGAAAGAAAGCTTTCTCTTTTCTTTTAAATTAATTTCCATTCCAAATCTCTGTGGTGTATTCTGAAATACTGGTGTTGTTTAGAGAAAAATGTTAACAACAATTTCCACCTATTATCATATTCAGTTACATCAACCACCTGATATTTTAATTATTCTAATCATTAACTCTCACTTAATTTGCAGCAGCTGCTGTCTAGAATTCAATACACCACTTATGTCAACACAACAGTCATTCTTATTAACTCAGTACTCTCCCAAGAGCAACAGAAAAGAGCATTCAGGGTAAACCATCATTTAAAGATCTAACAAAATTCAGCCAGCATTATTGTCAGCAAGTAAGGTATGAAAAATGGAATTACTTTTCATGTTTTAGATGTGACAGAAATTCAATACCTAGGTTAATAAGGATCAATGACAGCATAATCTCACTTGAATAGACCAGAGGGATTTAAATTTGAGATCTATTTCTTACCACAAGGACCCGAATCTGATTACATAGCCTCAGGTGTTTTGTTTGTGGTTTGTTGTGATTTTCTTTCCTTTTTTTTTTTTTTTTTTTTTTTTAATGTAAAGGGCTTTAAAATCACATTCCTACATTCCTGTTTATTACAGTTTCCTGAGATGTCTAATTTTAAGGCAAATTGAGTCATTACTTATTACCTTGGTTGTCTTCCAGAAGCATGACATAGCTCTATGCCAGCTCACTGATCAGCTCCTGGTGGCCTCAAGTTCAGATCAGATCTTCAGAAACAAAACTGATAGATTTATAGTAAAACCAGGAAAAGAGTGGGAAGTGAATGGGAAAACAGGCTCTGTGTCTATTATCTACCCTGTATCTTCCCAAATGCAAAAGCTTATTCTTCTACTTTTGGTAATGAATCACATCTAGAGCTGCTCTGATAACATAATGCTTTCTGGCAACATTTCAGCCCCCCTATGTTTGCGTTGAAGGACCAAGGCAATCAAGTCAACAGCTACACCAGAAACTATGTGTAAACTGTTAAATCTACTTATTTAGTTTAATTCTAAATATTCTGCTTTCACGTGTTGCCTCTGTTTCTATGCCACTTTAAAATCCTACACTATGTTGCTTAAATGTTAAAACTTGAGGTATTCTTGAGAGATATTTGGCATGTGGTTTTATTGAATTTTTGCAGTTATGTTTCATTGCAGTTTGTAGCACTGTTGCCCTAAAAAGGTCACCAGGGACCATTTTAATGAGTCTGAGTCACTCTAAATTCAAATACTGATGGCACTGTATTGTCAATAACTATGCCACCTTCAGCATTAGGTGATGTGCAAAACATACATGATTTGGAGAAAATCCAGCATAAGAAAATCAGTTTCTCACTAATGAAAGTGTCTGTAAAATTAACCGATGAATTTCCATCTTGGCTTCAGAAGAAATTTATCATTCTTAAAGCAGTATGGGTCTCCAGAGAGTGCTTTTCAGCTTATCACACTCTTCAAATGTATTATTAATTCTTTGACTGCTGGATGATTTGCTGTTGGACTGAAAATCAAACGTAATAAGCACTTGAAAATGATGGAGTTTCATCTGGCCACTTGTTTTGTGGCTTACTGGCACAAACTCCAGGGACAATGAAGAAGTGCAACCTTTCCCCATTTCTGAAAATACTGGTTGAAAAGAAATACTGTGGACAAGATCTGCACAAAGTATAAATCAATAGAACTTCACAGACTCTCATCTTTGTAATCTGCAGGGAACATGTTAACTTCTTAGGTCTAATGTTTGGGTAATGAGAACAGAAAAAGCATGAGAGCAGCACAAAGAAAAACGAGAGAGAGAGAACAGATTTTCAGGGCAAAGCCAAAACATGGAAAAGAAGATTACAGTCAAAAGCTTCTTTTCACCTATTTGTCCAGAAAAAAATCTTCCCTGAACTTGCCTTTTCCTGACTTTTCAAATAGTCTTTTCTTTTGAAGCATTCAGTGAGATGTCCAACAAAGAACAGCCATAGTGATGGCATTTCAAGATTTCTGGCCCAAATGAGAGAGTTCAGAAGCAGATGCTCACAAATCATTTCTCCCTGAACACTGATAACTGCAATTTTTCAAATAACAGAAAATGACTCTGAATTTTCAGATCTGGTAGGAGGAGAAGTAGGGGTACTTTTCACACCAAGGGAACTGGAAGAGAGCTGGTAAAAGCTCAGGATAGGAAATCAGATGGTCAAGGAAGCATTCTACCAATGAGTTAATCATTTGACATGAAATTCTTATTTGTTGTGAAAGAGAAAATGGTGTAATATTCTTATAATGGCAGGAAGATGGACAGCCAGTGGAGCAAACGTGAAATAAGCCAAGACGGGACTCCATTCACCAATTGTTTTCCAGATTTTTTGGCCCATACCTGGCACAGGCACAGCTCTGAATTACCACAGTCCCACATCAGAGAATCTGGGGAGGGGTGCTGAGTTTCTAGAAAGATGTTATAGAACTGTTGAGGATGCTGAAATGATCCATTCACAAATTAAAATAAAATAAATGTGTATTATTATTGTAGGGATAAAATATACTCTGGAGGGGGACGAAGGAGCAAATAAGGATGCTGAAGTTGGTAGAGTAGAAATGAGTTATTATGACCCATGACAATACAAGTGTGTGTGTGTTTATATGCTTCTGTGTGGGCATATAGTGTACACTTCCCATGCTTACTTGCAGTAGACAGAAGCAATCACAAGAACAGGCAGCCCTCAGGGGGCATCAGGGCTACAGAGCTGCCAATTGTTTGACATTAGGAAAACCAAACTGTACAGATGTAGCCTTATTATAGTAACAATCAGAGCAGAGTGTAGGAGTCTATAGTATTTATCAGCTTTCCTGATTATATGTTGTTGAATTTGTTTCAGTGATCTAGCTGTAGCCTAAGAACTTGAGATGGAATATACTTGTTTCAATATCCCTCCAACCCTCCAAAAAAAGTAAGGAGAAAAAAATAGAAACAAAACAAAACAAAACAACAACAACAAAAAACTGCTAAAGAAAAACCCAATGTCTCATGTGAATTCTGCATCTGAAAATGCTATATTGAAGTGAAATACCTTTGCCAGGTTTTTATTTTAGCCAGGTTATAAAGAGGCTTTAGGGAGGTAACAAGAACAAATGTTTACCTGTTGAAGCCAAACCAAATCTACTGATATCAAGATAAAATTGCCCAGACACTTTGTCACTGCATTTGGTAGACTTCCTTATCAAACATTTAAAACAGTGTCATGGCTCACCAAGAGTTATTTTTTATCTGATTACTGCTGTGAAACTACGATGATTTTCTGCACAAGAATTTGTGACCCATTGCCACTTGAATGCTTGTAAAAGGTCCAGCACATCATGGGTGCTGCCGTAAACACACTACTAAAAAATGACTTGTAATTTGAGTTCTGATAAAATACTGCCAACTCTTGTAGTTATGTTGGAGATCTCACTGAAGAAGCTCAGCTTTTCTTTTGTTAGAAGAAATTTCTAGCCTTCAGAGTTGTAAAGGAGAGCCCCATATCAGATGTTTACAAGCATCTGGAGAAGCCATAGCCAAATAACAACATCCTCAGTTATATTTTCTCCTCATTTTTAAGCTGAACTCACGACTTTGCATGAGCCAGAATAAAAATTTGAAGATGATGACTTGATATTATTGTGAAGATATTTTGTTTTTTTCATTTGTTTCTTCCTAAGGTTGCATTTTTTATAAGAGTTCTGTGATCACCATTAACATTGAGCTTATAAGTGCATTTTCTGTACCCAGGAAATCACTTTAATAAGCTCTTTAATTAACCAACAGTGCCTTTGCTCCTTTGCCCCTTCTTTCTTTTCTGTGCTCTCTAAACTGTATGACCAATACTTTAAGGAGGAAGCATTAGCCTCCCAGAGACAGACCCATAGTCCAAGTCACTGCTGAAAATCACCATGTTTTGGTGAAATAAGGTTTTGTGATGCTGTACTGCTGCAAGAGGGAGAAATGGAGACCAGCCATGGGGTCCCAATAGAGGTAGGTGGCACTGTAAGGAAATGTGGGGAGTGATGTGGATTGCATATCCAAAACTGTACATTTATTATGGATTTTCTAGAAACTCCACAAAATTCAGCTGTAAATGCCTCCATCAGCTAAACAATTTAAAAACAAACAACAGAGCAGGAGAGGTCTTCATGGTCAATGTGGTAGCTAGCATTTTTATAATTTTTTTTTTAAGTCACGGATTCTGAAGAAGTACTAGAAGATATCTGAGGCTGTCATCTTCTTCCTCTTGCTCTGAGGCAGGAGAAGCACTTTCACATCTACCCACTGTGTCTGGGTAAGCAAGATATTTAAAGCTAGCAATTACATCAACTGACGTTAACAGCTGCCTGGAAGCTTCCTTGTTTTATGCACATCAGCCGGTTGGAACAGAAGGCTGAAGAGCAGTGTGGAAAGACAAAAATGTGCAGGTTCCACACAAGCAGAAGGCAACACATATATCTATTTTGATGGCTTATCCCTATCCACGGAGGTTGCTGCTGCCAAGATGTCACCAAGGCTATTTCTGTTATGTTGCTGCTTTAGGGACATCCAGTTCTTCCTGTCTCAAGCATGCAGTCAGGATTAGGAAATCTCAGATACCCTGCTGAAGTCCAGGGATGGCACCAGCATAGATGCTAAACATATGCAAAGAAGTGTGGAAGGTGCCCCACCACATTTCAGAAAGTGGGTGCCAAGATCAGCACACTGTGAGGAACAGTGCTTGTGCCCAAAAGCAACAGAAACCTGAAGTATGTTCAGTTTCGGTGAGTCAACATCTCCATAAAACTGAGAACTATCAGGGGATGATTTGTAAACAGCAAACCGAACTCAATTCAATCAGCTGTTCACAACAAATAATTTGAACAGCTCTGTGTATGCAAAGCAGATAATTTTAATGTGAAGATTATGGCAAATACACAATCATTTTAATAGGATGATTAAGAGCTGCAGGCTCCTGGGGAAACCATTTCAGCAGTGTGTGCACCTGCATCTATTGAAAGAAGAAAAATATACGGAATAACAAGCAGTATCTCATCAGCACATCTGCAGGTCATAGCATGGGCCAGTTGGAGCTGAGGTAGAAAGAAGGAAAAAACACATTGTTAGACAGCTTGGGACCATGTACTCAAAGTCTTGAGCTTAAAGCAAAACTGAAAAGGATGTTGCAGGTTTGCTGTGGGGGCTCATGAGTGCTGAGGATGATCAGCACAAGGAGCGAGACTGGGGAGTCATTTGGGCCATGCTGAACACTTAGCTCTCTCCAGGAAAATCCTCAAAATTGGGGATTTTAGAACATGCATGCAACTCGGGGTACAGAGGAAGAGAAAGTAAAATTAGAAAGACAGAGGCAGCATCTTCAAAATCTCATCAACTAACTGCTCGCTTCTACCATGGACAACAATATGCCTCAGTCCCCGGAGAAAGTCTGGGCAAATTGGCCAGACACTAGAGGAGCAAGCAATCTAAAGTAATCACAAGTTCTTCCAAGATGATGATTTTGCTGTCTCTATATATTCAATATTTGCTGGCAGCAATATTTGTTAGGTTCTGTTGACATAGGAAAAGTGAAAATAATTATACTTTTAAAATATTATTATCTTTTTATATATAAAAATAGGCTATTTTTAACAGATAATAGATTTTATTGCATTTTTAGCATCTTCTGGAGAAATACATTTATAAAACATGTACATATTTATATGTGATATAAATATATAAGTATATAAATATTAAAGAATGCATAGACATATTTTCACTGCCTCTTCAACCTCTTACATTGGAATGGAGAAATAAAGTATGACTAAAAATACCTTTCAGTGAATACATCCTGGCTCTACAGACTGGTCTCATACTTTGCTGGTTCCAGAATTATAACAACTTGAGCAAAACAAGGCCAAAGAAACTTATTAACTGTGTTTATACACACACCCCGTAGTTCATAGCTGGAAACAGGCATGCTTCAACCAGTAGTTTATAAGACCCAATGTGTTGCTTTTGCTGGTGAAACATTTGGGCTGCACCCGCGTCCCACTTTTTACCTTTCTGTGAAAAAACTTTTTCTCTCATGCACTTTGCTGGCCAGAGCCCCTTCCCAGCACCTCTTGCCCTTTTGGGCTCAATTGCAGGCACAGACATGGAAAATCAGGGAGACATGATTTCTTGTATTGCATGCATTCAGATGATACCTTTATGACTACTCAGCCACATTCCTGGGGGCAAGTCCTAAAATGCTGGCTATTTTTGTTGGCTTTTAGTGTTATGTTTATTTTCCTCACTGAATTAGAGGCCAGCTACTACTTAGGCTACATTGCAAATGTCCATGCTAAGTCTACCAAGGTCACAGAAGAGGTGATGTTTTGTGTGACATCAAATCTAATGTAACTTAATCAATAACAAAATCATAGAGATGGCCAGAAAGGTGAGGTACGGGCCTTGCAGTACATAACATAACGATAATGTAGGATATCAAACAAAGAAGTCTATTCTGTCCCTTCTATATAGGATGCATGTCCTTGAATTATCTAGCAGGTGGAACATCTACCTGCTGCTAAATAAACCATTATTTAGAGAACTGTCTGAGTTTAGCATCATTTACATTTTCCTTTAGATTTAGATACCATCTGCTGTTCTGTTTTCTTTTGCCTACTGTCACAGTCATAAGCATGTAATTACCATACTCCTACTCATTTTTTTCGTGTTCCTTTTCACTACAAGCTTTGTTTCAACCAGTTTCTGTCTTTAGCTTGCTTTAAACCTGTAATTATTAGAAGACACTTTATGAGATCAACAGCAGTGTTTCATGCTGTACAGATATTTTTTTAATGGATTAAACCAGGACAGATGACAAAGCACTGAAAGCAATCTTTTTATCAGAAAAGTGGAAGGAAAAGGAAGTCTAGTGAAAATGAACTTATCATGACTTTGTGTGTATCAAAAACTTTAAATAGACTGCTGTTTTGTTGTTGTTGTTGTTTTCTCATACTGATTAAACAGTAAGTTTCAGTAGTGAGAAAGTGTGTACCTGTGTAAATAATTAACACAGCAAAGTGCTGCCTTGTCTCTTGCACTTTTGTCTGAGTTCAGAAAATACTTGCATCAAGCCTGAGCCTCAGAAAACTGTCAGGTTTGTTGTTAGCTTCTGATGTTTTCTGCTGTTGCAATTTTTATAATGTTGACTGCTGACTTTTGTGGCATCCTTTTTCTCTGGAAGCACGTGGTTCAGGAAGATCTTTTTATAGAAAAACATCTTTTGATAATGGTTGCAGTAATTTTCAACATTTTAAGTACCTGTTTTTCATAATTCCTACTTTGTTCTCTGGAAAATCCTGGAATTTTTAGCATCTGAAGCTGCTGAGACACAGATCTGACAAGTAAATTCAGTGTGAGAGTTGTGCTATGCTAAGAGCAGCAGATATCACTTCAGGGTATGTTTATTCTGTTTAGACAAAAGAATCCACATAAAAGCAATGTGGGAGTTCTCATAATGACATTCAGAGAACTAAAAAGGACATTGATTGTAAAAACACACAAGTATTACAGGAGCAAATAGAAATACATCTGCCCCACATGCCAGCCCTAGTGTCTGGTACCATTTAAAGGATGTAAAACCCTGGTCCTGTCTGCCGAAACTACAGAGGAGCTCTCAGCTTTCAGCTCATATGGGATATTCAGCTCCTACTTTCCATGTATACCTTGTACTGGCAGCGGGTAATTGTGTAGCATGTGCTGAAGCTAGGAGGGCCCTGCTGGTGCTGCCCTTGTTTGTATCTCATCAGGGTTTATCTAACAGAATGGGTTGGTGCACATGCACACGCACACACACAAACACACACACAGCAGCCTTCTTATGGCCAAGAAAACATAGTGAGCTCTCCAGTATGGAAAATTAAGGCAGCCTAACATATACTCCAACGTCATAGGTAACTAACTCTTTCCCAATCTCGTTTGAAAACCAGTGTTGAAAATAATGTAGTCTATCAGGGATTCAACTAAGTTTACATGTGACATAAATGTTGTGTGTCATGTATATTTAATTTCTAAAATAACATCTTGCATGACAAGCAGGTCGAGGGAGGTGGTTCTCCCCCTCTACTCTGCTCTTGTGAGACCCCACCTGGAGTGCTGCTTTCATCCCTAGGGCCTCCAGCACAAGGAGGGACACAAGAATGACCAGAGGGATGGAGAACCTCTCCTCTGAAGCCAGGCTGAGGGAGTTGGGGTTGTTGAGCCTGGAGAAGAGAAGATTCCAGGGAGGCCTTATAGCATCCTGCCAGTGCCTAAGCAGGGCCTACAGGAGAGCTGGGGAGGGACTCTTTGTCAGGGGTGCAGTGATAGGATAAGGAGTAATGGCTTTAAAATACAAGAGGGTAGATTTAGGTGAGATACGAGGAAATTCTTCACTCAAAGGGTGGTGAGGCAGTGGAGCAGGTTGCCTGGAGAAGGTGTGGATGCCCCATCCCTGAAAGAATTTAAGGCCAGGCTGGATGGGGCTTTGAGAAACCTGATTTAGTGGGAGGTGTTCCTGCCATGGAAGGGGATTGGAATGACGTTGTCTTGAAGGCCCCTTTCAATCAAACCATCCTGTGATTCTATGATTTAAAGTTTACAGATATAGAAGGTTGAAAAGTGAGAATCTCGGATTTCAACCAAGTTTTTGTAAATTAAGTTTTGAAAATGTGGGTTAATTTATTTTTTTCAATTTCATCATCTCCTGAAGTCTTCTCAAAAATATCATGTGGCAGTCTTTCTCTTGATTTATCAACAGCTTGGAAACAATGCAACTAAACTGTGCCAACATGTGCCGTGTCTTATTGTGCAAGTGTTTATCCCTTTCAAAGAGTTTCTTGCAGCAGAAAAGAACTGGGGAACGATTATTATTTTTTTTACTCTGAAAGTTTTCTTTACTTGTTTAGTTTCTGTTTAATTGTTCCCTCCCATAACTATACATGCATAAAATAGATAAAGATCTGTAGAGTTTGCATCATGGTTTGCAGAAATGTTAGCTTTTATAGAGAGTAAGATAACTAAAAGAATAATAAAACTCTGAAATTATCTGGAGAGGATAGAAGATTTGTGGAACTGTGATCACCAAGAGTTTTACAAACAGGTGAGGTTATCATATACTGGTGCTGGAGTAGTTTTAACTGACCCTACCTGAGGGCAGGTGGCCCCAAATGTCTGATTCACTAAAACATTTTCTTAACAATTATTTTATTATCTCCACTCCAAAGCACTGCAGCTGGAAGTGATTCTGTTAGTGTACACATGACAGATCATCCATGATTGTAAATCTATGTTTTGTGAGGGCAAATAGGTAATTTAATATTCCAACTCTTTCTGGCCTGAGACTTTATTCCAAGACCGCTGGTCTTGGTGGAAAGTCACTACAATGTCCCATCCCTCAGGTCACTTCAGGCTCTCTCTCAAGAACATTCTGCTGTCATTTGCTATTGAAACATTTTCAGCGAATTTATTGGAAGAAGGTCTAGACATTTCAACATCACATATCACTTACATAGGTCTCTTACTCTGTCCAGCATGGGGTTTCTGAATTGCTGTCTGGAAATGCATGTCTCTTTTGATTGGAAAAGCAGTCCCAGGGACTAGGCGAGACACGTCCCCACTGGCAGAGAGGCAAAGCTTGCTGCTGAAAAGCAACCTACAATTTAGCCTCTCCTAAACAGCAGTGAAGGCTCTCATGCAAGTGAATGCTCAGCAGAGCAATTACATTAATTTCTTGAGGAGTATTAAATTTCCTAAAGTTATAAAGAAAATTGTCTTCCTAAATTATAAAAGCACTGGATATCCTAAAGGTATCTGTGAAATGTTTATGATTATTACCAACTCTTACAAGAAACAAGAAAATGACAATGTATTTAACACACTTTGATCTTGTCTGTCTGAATGATGACAACTTTGGAGTGGTAGCTCGAGGACTTGGTGATGTAGGTGATAATGAAAAGGGATGTCCCTTGCAAAAGAGCTGCCAATGGAGACCCTGGCCTGCATGGACACTGTGCCCTGCAGAGTCCCTGGGACCCCACATGAGTGGTCCTGGTGTGGGGTGAGCACAGGAGCACTGGAGGTGACTGACAGCCCCTGAGGGAGAGGATGTGGATTCCCTTTCGAAATGTCACATGTTAACTATGGTTTATCTAAAAGGTTAGAACTAGTGAGGCTAGAGCACATTCGTAGGGTATCACATTGTTGGGCTGGCTGTTCACATCACACCTTTATGATGTTGTATGGATTGCAGAGAAATCTGTTTTTAAATGAAACAATATGAATTTGACAGTTCACCTGTGGGGAGTGGAGGTTTTACGATAGAAAGTAGTAGGAATGATAAGGTAACAATACAAATATTTTCATCTGGATCCTCTCCCTGTGGGCCTTTTCCTCAAACACTGTCAGAGTGAGGCTTTTATCCCAAGATGTTCATGGGATCTTGTGATGGTCAGTTTTGACAAATAGTAACTTTAAGGTTTTGGGAGTATTAGGTTTGAGCACACAACTTCATAAACAGAATTCAAACATTATTTCCTGCTACATTTTGTGAAAGTCAGGATATTTAATGTGTACCAACAGAAATTGCTGCTGCATAGAAAAGGTATAAAATCTTTTGCTTTGCAGTTTAAGATGCTTAAAGAATTAATGAAAGCAAAAGTGACATCATGTATAGGAAGATATGGGAAAATGCTACATAGCTGGGGTAAATAGAATAGGAATTAAATGTGATACCTAGGCAACAAAGATGCACTATTATTTTTTAAATGATTAAACTTTAAATAATTTTTAATATGTTTAATTTTTAGATGACACTTGAACTCTGTAGTCCCCAGTGCTCTGCATGTACTATCAGAGTGCAGGCAGGGGAGGAGTGGTTGGAATTGCTGCTTGCCCTTTCCTTTTAATATTTTTGGAGATGTTTTTCCATGCTGGATGCGTGTCCACTGTGTTGCTGGCATTAGAGTTGCTTTCCTTTAAAATTCTGGGTGGCAGAAGTTGATGTAAAGCTTGTAAGTCAGTTCTAACATAATGCTGGCAAAAGAAAGAAGTTTTATAACCATGTGGATGGCAAGCCCTTTGAAATGAGATTCAGGATAATTATTCTGTCTCTGCTAAATCTCCAGGCAAAACTTTCCTGAAATGAATGTTCCTTTGCGTCAGGTTTTGTAATATGAAAGGTCCTTCCTAAGTGATGAAAAAAAAGCAGTTGCAATGGAGAGCAGAGCAAATGAAAACTTCTCACTCTCTGCTAGTAGGTTTCCCTTGGGTGTCTGCTTGAACCTGGAGCCCAGGATGGATCAGTGACATTGGAAAATGTCTTCTCCTTGTGAGAGGACATTATCATGGCACTGAGGTTTGCAGAGCCAGCACATCTCCAGCTTCTGCTCCCAAAGATAATGGTGAAAGCTATTGCCTGGGTTGACCAGTCACACTGTTTTCATGCTCTAAATTTGCATTTGAAGCTTGCTTTGTGCATTGACCTCAGTATAAATTGAAAGCAGCTATGAGATGAATATGAATAAATTATTTTCCCCATCCTACCCTGCCAGTCTTTCTGAGATAATTGCATCTCAGCACCAGTGCTGAGTGCTCACAAACCCACACACAACATCCTCACAAAACCGTCTGTGTGTGAGTGAGAAGGGACGGTGTGCACACAGAAAGATGGACAACAGAAACTTGCTTGCTGAACTGTTTAAAAGAAAGGGGAGATATGGGAACAAATGATGTCATGTTGGTTAATTTAGAAATTATTCAATGTCTGAGAATTTTGAGCTCATCTGGGGGTCTCTTCTGCTTTTCTACAGCACAGATTTAACACCTGCAAGAGAAGCAAAAGAGTCCTTAAGAGGCCTAATCTGTGCACTGGAGTGGAATTTAATCTCCAGCTCAAATCTCTGTCTAGAGAGCAGAGGAAGAAGACTGGGGATATTTGCGTTGATTTCAATGAGTGCTTATCCACATCTGGGAACTGAAGTTGTAATACTGTTATTAAAGCACAATTAACAGTTAAACCCTGTGACTCAGCAGAAGAATATATTTGGGGATAAAGCACTTGGACTTCTTGTAGACAATAAAAGACCTCTGCTCTGACAGGACTGCCTGCAAGGTCTGGCTCTTGGTTGGTTTCAGGATGGGTCTGAAACCTTCAGAGACCTTCTGTGGGAGCTCATGGTGGGTCTGGAGCCTTGTAGAGCAGGAAGAGGAACCCTATACTACCAGAGACCCCCACCTCCTTTTTTTTCACAGCAACCGTGGAACCGGCTCAAGGTATCAAGGAAAGTTTAAGTTGGATCATATATATTAAGTTTAGACCAATGCATTATGTATTAAGGTTCTCCAATAATTTCAGGTATGTTGCTCATAAACACATTGATGCAATCTTCTGTTACAGTTGACTTTGTAGTTTTTTTTTCCAAAAGTCAACAGAATTATCAGGTCACATCATTGCAGTCATCACTTTGCAGGTATGACTTTTGCAACAATGAAATGCAACAGACTTTATAAAGTGTAAACTTTTATATTAAAAAAAAATAGCTCACGCGAAGTCATTTAATCATAATCACATTTCATTAACAGTCAATAAACAAAATCACAATATACATATATAGTATGTATTTATTTATATGTTACTTTTTATTAACCATTAACTCTATGTAATAAAAATATATTACAACATTTGATATGTATTCACAAAGCACAAGCCATTGTAAACAGAATAGGCAGCACAGGCCCCTTATTCAAAAAACTGAAGGATTAAAATTTACTGTCTTGTATTCCTTTAAACTAGAAGTGTTAGTACAACAGAATTTTATATATCTGTCTTTACATGAATGAATATGTATATTAAGAGACTACAGGAGTTTAGCTTACCAGGGACACGAAAGTCCCATGGTCCATTTTAACCCATGGCACTCTTGAGTATTTTGTCATTACAAGTTAGTCTGTGCATCACTCTATCCATTTATTAATATTGCCTTTTTTCCCCCATATAAATAGCCCCTACAATTACAACCCATTGTTATACAAATTAAAGTAAAATGCAATAAATTATAATTTTATACTTATAATATAGTCAAAACATGCCCTATCTACAGCAGCTATTTTTAGTGCTATTTCAGAACTACCTTTCTTTAGACTGACTAGGTGCTTACAATCTATTTTTGTTATTTCAAAACAAAACAAAATGAAGTTTAAATACACAGGCCATACATTTTTGAACCTCTTATATGAGGTTCCTTACTGATCCAAGAAACACCACTGTCCTTATAGCAAGCAGTTAGCAGCCCCTAACTTTTTCCTTTTAACTTTTTTTTTTTTTTTTTTTTTTTTTTTTTTTTAAGCAAGTAATCATCTAATAATCTAATCTAGAGGAAAAGTTTTATATTCAATTGCATCTATCTGGTAATATATCACATACCTGCAAGAATTCAGAAGGGAAATGATTGTCAAATATATGTGTGTTGTTTATTTAATGATCTTAAGTAAATAAAAACAACATGAAAAAAATCTAAGGTTTAGAAAAATGTGTATAAATAAAGCTAAATCAAGGCACCTTTTAGTTATCTATTTCTATTTTCCAA
Organism: Aythya marila; assembly: GCF_965140915.1. NCBI lineage: Eukaryota > Metazoa > Chordata > Aves > Anseriformes > Anatidae > Aythya > Aythya marila. Next base: position 4,204,827 of record NC_139048.1, read on the forward strand.
GGCATTTTGTGATAATGATTTTTCAAACATGTTATGAGGGAAGCCCTATGGTTTCTGCTATAAATGACCCATCACATACTGTGGCTGATGCAGATAGCTTTATTTTACTTGAGTTGGTTGGACCAGATGGTACAGTATGGATAAGTTGTCCCCCACCTTGTCACATTTGCTGTATGACCTTGAGGACACCACATATTTTACTGACATTGTTTTCCTAACAAAAGTCAGAAAAAGTCAAATGTCATTCAGCTCACGGGATATATATATATTTTTTTCTCTGTAGCTTGTGGATCACATTAACAAATCAGGAGGAGTAGAAATTAGCTGTCTTTGCATAAGGACTTCATGGTCAGGTTTGCAGCGTAAATCACTTTGAAATCCAACAGCTTTTTATTTGTTAATTTTGTTCAAGGACTCAAGACAGCATAAGTGCAAAATGACTAAATAGGACTATCTATGGTGGTCAACCATATGGAAGGATATAGCCAAGTTTGCACACTAGGCCACGTTGCATTTCCTTTAGTGTCTCACTAGGATGCACTGGCATTTCATTTGAAAGCACTTGTTTTCTTCTTCCTTAGAAACTCTTGCTGGATCAAATCCCGGTAGAATGGAGGCTCTCAATTTCCTTTTTGCTATTTCTGTTATTTAAAACAAAAAAATGTTTGCTTCAGAACTGTAATTTTATAACTACAGGGACTAGAAAATTCTTTCTCAGTATTCAGTAAACTCCAAATGGAGATCCTTTTCCTAATATATTTTTGAAGACTATTAATCAGTTGACTGGACTCATGCCTTTGGGTATATTGAAACCATGTGCAATAGTATTTCTTCAAGAAAAAAATCATATTTTACAACACAATTACCACACATGCATGCTTTCATCCACCTGATACATTTGCTTCTCAACACACATTTCTGAAGTGCACTTACAGTCTATAGAGCTAACCATCTTTGTTATAAATATAGACATATATGACAGTATCCTCTCTAGTTCATTAGATCAGCATTAGTTGCTTAAAAATCAACAATTCTAAATACATATTTACATGATACACACCAGAAATACATATAAGAAGTAGACATTTTATAGACACTGCAGCAGCTCTTTTCTCCATGTAAACTTTTATACCTCCCAACAAGGACAGCTGTCTTTTAAAGTGGGATGGTTTTTATAATGAAACCTTATTCATCAAAGATTACAAGGTATACTTAGTGCTCTGAGTTAAAGCATAAAAAGCAAATTGAAAAATAATAGATTTAAGGCTAAAATGTTATTGTCTCACCTATTCAGGCTTGGGTAGCTTATGAAGATATAGTCCCTGATTCTACCAACACAGAAGCTTATGCTTAGCACTAACTATCCAGTGTCACCTGGTAAAGCAAACACCATAGGATCCATGAATCCGAGTTTTCTGTGCTGAATGTGATGTGCAGTAATATACAGAGATTTTTTGGGCTAAATAAAAATGATCTGACATTAGTGTGAAGTCTCTGGTTTTGCTTATAAGGTTCATTTAATCATAAAAACATTTAGTGTAGGGAGAAGATAGTTCTGATAGTAGTGAAAAGCAAGGAATTTCCAGAGTTGTTTCAGTGGCATTCACTGCACATGTAAAAATGAACAGGACAAGATATTCTGAGACCTCAGAACCTTCTTTATTCAGTAGTAAAAGGAATGGAGAAACTATGAAAAGTTTGGCAAGTAAGCCCAGAAAAATTTTCTATCTGCAAACTACATAAACTTTCTGAGCTTTAAGAATTAGTCTGTCTCTTAAAGCAAGGCTCATCCAGGTGTAGATGGTTTCTGGCCATCCAAAGTATGTGACGGGTATCCATATAGCCCAACTGAAAATCATTTAAGCCTTCCTAAACCAACAGGGACCCTCCTATAGAGGCTGTGCTGTTTGTGCTACTGGGCTTTGAGAGAAGTTTTCACTTTGTCTTTGGGATAAGTGAATGGCTGAGAGTCCTGGAGAGTTCCTGGTGTGGAAGCAGGTCAACAGGAAAAGCCCAGTGCAGCCAGAGCAACACATATCATTGCAACAGCAGTAAAGTAAGGATTAGGTTTCCCAAACTTTCTGGTCCTCAGCCTACCATTCACATCTATTTCTGACCCAGTTTTGTAGCCTCTAAATTGTGCTGATGCAGCTGTTTTTGAAGTCAAGTCTAAGCTGGCTGTCCAGAATGATTTCAGAAAAAATAATTTTCAGGATGCCTTTATTGTTGATGTGGACTAGGATCATTTCCCAGCACTACTGCAGAGCAGACATGCATTGGTAAAACTGAGATGGTAAGCTACAGCAAAAAGCAGTGATGTGCCTCTTGGGAGGTGAATAAGATGACCTCCAGAGGTCCCTTCCACCCATTAGCTGCTCTGCAATGCTGTGATGCACGAGGCTACTGCTGCAGCAGTCAGGCTTCATAAAGATTTGTCTGGGAGTTTTTATATATTGATTATTTGACTTGATTAATTGTTATTGACTTGATTATTATAACTTGATTATTTCATAAATAAAACCTCAGAGGTTATAAAAAGCATGGTTCAGAGCCACTGACAACATAGTTTTGTGGGCCTTTTACTTGAGGGGTAACAACGGGGATAGACCTTAGTTAGAGATGGATCATGTAGTTGCCTAGCATTGAAAGTGGGTACTTGCACTCATGAGGAACTCAACAAACCCTGTTTACATCTTGCGTTGTGCAAATACCTTTGAAAACACAGCCCTAAACATTTAGAAGACAGATCTATAAAATCTGGATATAATTATCTAATGGGACTAGATTGTCAGTTGAAGCAACAAAATATTATGTTGATTTATGTCAGTAATAAACATATCATTCTCTCACAGTTTTTGCCATGTGCAATTACCAAATCTTCACATCAAAACTAGTTCAAAAACGTAACATAATATGGGGTCCTAGTTCATAGTTATGGCTCTGAAATTGTACAAGTAACTGTAAAATGAGCAGAGGGAATCTGCAATATGACATAGTGAACTAAATTCTCTTAATTGTCTGCCAATGTTCTGCCTGCCAAACTTACAAGATATGAAGGAAATGTTAATTGAACATGCATGTGAGAAATAGATATTGCATATGGAATGCAGATACCAACAAACAGAAAACTGCATATTGCCTAAGCAGCTGCACAAGTTTTGCACATGCAGTTCCATATTTTGGGCACACATCGTAGCTGTACTTTACAAACTTTTTCAAAAATATTTAAACAACAAATGGAAAATCCACCCCTCGCACACACACTCACATTTGCGTTGAGAAGAAAACAGTTCCACCTCATGACCAGAGATAATAAAGTATTGTGCATTACATTTGCCATCATTATTCTAACTCACTCGAGTGAAAGTGTTGTATAGTACACATAATACTCAGCAGACACATAGTCATATCTACATTCATCACTTAGACACACATTTTAGAAAAATTTGCCAGTTGCCTATAAGAATTCAGATGAATATCTAGCACTTAACAAGCCACAGTATCATATTTCTAATATCTTATGAAATGTCATCAGAAAATGTTAGGGTATTACTTTTATTTTGTATATTGAGTCAGTTTATCAAGCACCAGCATGTACAACTCTTGCTTGCTTCAGATGGTAGAAATATGACAATGTGTCAGAGATCTGATGTAAGTAAGGGGAAATTATATTTATTCTCTGCTATAAGATTAATCCTAGAAGAAAGGCACCATGAAAGAAAGACAAATTTTTAAACATATACAAGGGGAGAGATTTATTGCTCATGGTGACACATAAATCAACCAGTGACTGATGGTGATACACAGGCTTAATGAGACAAGTCCAATGTTATATTCTTCTCTACCTTTTACTTGCCATCCTAACAGTACTATAGTTTTTCTTCTGGGAAATTATTTTGCTCTATTTGAATAATGGATTGAATGCAAAATCCCTCTGGGGCTAGGTTTATCAACAAACCTCCCATTGACTTTGGCAGCAGCCCCATGTCTAAATTGACAACAGTTGTGGACTTTAACAATCAGCCTGTTTTAATTTCTTAACTAAAAGTGGTCTTAGTAAAACATATAACATCCTGATACAAAGCATTTTATCTTTTTAAGCTGATAATCAGCTTTCTACTATCCTTTCAGAATACAGTCAAGCCATCAAAATGACTTGAATTTTGTAAGAAACAAATATTGAACTGGGTGTTTTTACCTATTGTACCTGAGAAAATTATGTTAAGACTAACAAGTCAAATGATTAAGATGAGGTAGAGAATGTAATGTGACTAATGGGTACCACAGAGTGTTGGAAAAACCTACTTGGATTCCATGACTATAGTTGTGTATTTTTTTTATATATATATGCTGTAGTTTTATAACTAAACTGAATAGCTGAGATGAAGACTTTTACTTACATGGTAGTTAGATAATGATCTTCTTTCTGATTTTTTTTTTTTTTTTTTACACTTATAAAGCAGATGACAATGAGAGTTTATAGATTGCACCTGTGCTATCATGCCAGAGGGCTAAGGCAAGGTTCTTCACACTAGTGACCCCAAATTTGAGGTGAAACTTTGAGGTGAAACCTCTCACTGAGTTACCTATCTGGGTTCTTAATCAACAGTCAAAAATTATAGCAGTGGGTGTTTTTGCAAGGTATGAAGGAAAAATATTGTTGTAATATCCGTTTTATCAAAGGCAGGTGTTCATGGTGAAATTTGCAAAATGGAGTATGCTGACGTTTGCAGAATAACTGATATTAATGATTTCTCACAAATAAACCAAAATATACTAATTTAGCTCATTAACCTTTTCTGCCAGGGCTTCTGCAGATGCAGATAGATGCCATACAGTGCCCTTTGTTTAGAGAACACAAGAGGTGGCAACTAAAATTAATTCAACATTTTTAGTACTTGGGGCCCTATTTTATCAATATGTCTTCTGTATTTACAGTTGGAATATGCAAGGATTGATGTTAATATAGCCAGCTATATCAGCTGTTATTTAAGTTGCCATTGCATGCATGAAGCCTGTTTAACTGAGAATGTTCATAATCTGGGCATGCATTGGCTGTTTTACCCTCGTCAAAAAAAATAGATATAAATAAATAAAATCTAATTTATGGCCACTAGAGAGAAGCTTTCTTGACCTACTGAGCAAAACCTAATTTCATTTCTCATGTTAATTTGCCTTTGTCTTATGGAATTTAAGTCACTTGCTGGAGACAAATGTGTGAAGAATTAAGGTCAGGATTGGTAGCAAGTCTTTTGCCAATCAAAGTATAAATGTGAAGCATTTGAAACCAATAGTTCTTTACCTGAAAATAATTTTAAGTTACATTTTTTTTTTGGAGGCAAGTTGTTTTATAAACTGATTATTCCTAAAATCGTAGTGCTGACAACTGATTAATTATTGCTTTTTATTTTCTACATCTTAGTTAATAAGAAAACACTTAAACTGTATCATTTCATAGTGTTTTCCCTGAATTGAGAGAGAAATCACTGAAAATTACCAAAGAAAGTAATTTGTTGTTAGTCACTGGAGGATGGATTCAATGTTGTGGCTACATGACGGTTATGAGGCCATCTATACACTTCAGTTTTACTTACAATGAACTAAATATTGTTTACAAAAATTAAGATACTGTGATAGTTTCTGAGGAAGTGTCACATAGGATTTTCTTGATCTTGAAAATTTTAGTGGTATATGGGTCTGTGTTAGCTGCAGGCTGAGCTGAATGCATGGTAAATATTAATAACATTAATAAGCAGAGCAACATTCCAGTGTTACAGAGATCCAAATTGAAACCTCTGAGATTTGCACTTGTTCAGATATGGAATAATATTACTGTCTGCACTTTCATGGTGGGGAGGAGGTCTATTATTTTTGCTCTACTTGCTTTGGAAATGATACTTTTAAACTCAGCTGTGGGCTCATTTTTCCTGATATATATATATATAAACCATCATTAACTTATTTATTAATTTATTAATATATGGGGCAGGCAGACCAATTTTGCAGCTTTGGGGCAAAATCAATCTCCGTGTAGCTCAGATATACTAGAAAGTGGTTTGAAGGTAGGCAGGAATCATCCTGATTTTTTCATCCTATCTACCTTTTTTACTGTTCTGAAATTTAATGGGGAGGAAAATAATGGGTTTCTGTGAAAGTTACTTAGAAGACATGGCCGAATCCAGCCTGCAGTGTACTACAAAAGTGGCTTTCTCTCCATTCAGTTCTACAGAATTGTTCAAATAATATGTTTAAAAAGAGGTTGAAAACTATGCTGGGCACTGTATGAGTATCCAGGTAAAGATTTTGCTATTAAGCTTTTTAAGAGCAACTAGACTGGGGTTGTTTTAGTAAAGCCAGATTGGCAGCTCGATTGGAGTGAGCCTTACCTGCAGCCCATGAAAAACACCACACACGTATCCCTGTGTGGCTTTTCTGAAATAATCTCTTGATCGCACCAGTCTGCTTCCTTTACTCTCATGAGCCCTTCCACGAAGGACAAGCTTTTCACCCTGTATGTAGGTGTAACTGCTGATGAAAATCAATGGGAGATTTGTACCCGCAAAGCCTGCAGGACCACTTATCAATAGCACGCTTGTAGTTGTGGGCAGGAGGCACCAAGCAGCCTGCCTCCCATAGGTGTTACAGGGGCTGCGGGAGGGACATGGGCTTCAACCAGCCTCTGTGGCTGCCTCCCAAAACCTTGACAGCTGAGGATAGCTACTAGGGTTAGGCCAGTTACTTTTGTTTTCCATATATCACTTTATGGTTCTTGAAGATCCCATACCAGGCTCCTCATTCGTTCAGTTGCAATATATTCCGGTTGTGCGACTCACTCGTGAGGGCAGAGGAGTTGATGGAGCTTCTTTTGAGGATCTTGTTTATGATGTCCTTCCATGTCTTCTTGTACTGGTTACGTAGCAAAGAGTACACAAAAGGGTCTGAAACAACTTTGCTGTAAGCTAAGCACTTGGAAATGATTCCCCAGTGGGAATTGATGGGGACCACAGAGGACAATTCAACAAGTCTGTGGAAACAGGAAGGTTGAAAGAGTGAATATTCATATTAAATGGATGAGGTAACAGCACAGCTATAAACTAATGACACCTACCCCTCACCCTTGCATTCCTCTCCCACCCAGCAGGGTATGAGGCAGACTTCAAAACAGCCTATTTAAAGGGAGGGCTGATGAGAAACTATTGACTTTTCTAGGGGACGACAATTCTAAAGGGTACATGTGCTGCTGGACAGCCCCATTATGCAATGGAAAATAAGATCTTTGCTGAAAACTATCTTCAGCAGCAGGTGTTCTTAAACCTGCCTGGAAAACACTTGCTAATGTTTCTTCAGACAAAGGACCATTTCCAAGGAACATTCTGAAGTGTGATTCTTGCAGCAGAAATGCCAACAGTGTATTTCAAGCAGTTTAGAGATGAGGATTTTTTCCCCCTCACTCATTTTATTTGCATTCCATGAACTTTCCATACATTTTGTTATTTAAAATAGCACTGGCAGATGGTGTGGTCCAGTTGTTTGAGCATGAAAGTGGGACTAAAGAGCTTGAATTTGTTGCATCACTGACTAGGAGCTTCTGTCTTCTCTCTCCATTCTGGTTTGCCTACACTGCAAATTCCCTGGCTAAAATACTGTTTCTTCTCAAGTATTTGTGCTAGGCTTAGCACTATGGGTCTGCTGCCAGTGATGGGGCTTTAGTCAGTGATATGGTATTAATAATTCTAATTCTGAGAACAGTTGTGTGTGCTGCATGCTAGCAATTTGATCATTTTGTACTTCGCTTCGATTAGAAGTGGGGTCCATTTGTTCAGAGATGCTTTTAGGGGTGGTGACATTACCCAATATAACCTGTGTGTTTTGTTGTAGAAAAACAATATGTATAAAAATAGCATCCAATGCACTCTGGGATAGAAAGTCAGGCAAAGCAATTTATGATTTAAGTGAACTTTGTAAAACAAACCTTCCACTTCAGTATGTCAGTAGTGCTCAAAACATCCCAATACTCAGGGGTTCTTAGTTAGATACTGTTATAAGTACTTCTGCTCTTGCAAATTCTTACCTATAAGGACCTCTTCTTTTTCATTTTGAAATGATTTCTGAGAACCTCTTTAGTATCCATTTGCATACATTTCAATGACATGCCATGGAAGCCTAAGCTATATTAAATGAATAATTTGATGGAAACATGACATAAGGATGTTTACTGAAGTCAAGGTTTGACAATTCATTTTATACTCTCTTGATTTCACTGTCCAATAATTAAACATCAGTCACTGATAACAGGTTTTAAACAGAAGTATCATCCTGTCACAAATAGCATCTTTACATCGATGTGTCCTATTATCAAAGAACAAATTATTTTGGGATTCTTTATACATTTTACTGAGATGAATGGCCATTCCAGAAATGTGCTGCAGCTGGTCTTGTGCTATTCTCCAGGGAGATCGTACAAACTTCAGTGGACACAAAGGCTGAAAGTATTATGTATGTGAAAAGAGGAACTCAAATAACTATCAAGTTATGGGCTTACAGCCACATGAGACATTTGAGGTGACTAGACTATATGATATGAAAATACTTGAGAACTGCTCTTGCCCTTCCACTGGTGTTGTTTGGCACAGCTTATCACTGTAAGCTGCTCTGAGATACCAAACTGCCACCTGTACCATTTCTCTCCTTTTGTCTTGACTACCTAAATGCTGATCCTTCAGCCTCTCCTTGTAATTACTGGCTGATGTCCTTCATACAAAGTAGGATCCAAATTCAGACAAAATTTTCTTCTACTCAAGCTCCTGGGGGTCTCTTCTGGTGTATATTCACCTGTTTAACAAAATGTAGCTATGACACCCATGTTAGTATGCTCTAAAATGAGATTTGACTGTTTGGAAATTAATCTAGTTCATATTTACTTTGTAATTTACATTGAGCCATTCTTATTCTTTCTGTTCCTCACATATCTGATGGCTTCTTCCTTGCATTTTGAATTTTACTGTGTTGAATTAAATCCTGTTGATTTACTTTGTCAAATGTTTTACGAATGTAAATTTGATTAAGCTTAATTAAATTCAGTGGATGCCTCGAATGACCAATGTATGATAAATTTGTATCTGAGCTTCTGTCACTCAGTTCTACGAGTCGTTAGCAATCTCCATGTAAATATATCAAATAGGCACCTGATGGTTGTAAGCCTAGACCTACTAATTCTGCTTTCAGTGACTGATCAATTAAAAGGCTACACTTTTATCAATAGAATCTTTAATATTTCCTCAAATTATTTCCTTAAGTGTCCTTGATATTTTTATATTTTGCATTTTCTGTGTGTTATTTTTCATAGTATATTTGCAGATGTACTTGAGCAGATAATGATATGACAAGGGAGAATGTTTTTAAACTAAAAGAGGGGGAGAGTTAGATTAGATGTTAGGAAGAAATCCTTTACTATGATGGTGATGAGGCACTGGCACAGGTTGTCCAGAGAAGCTGTGGATGCCCCATCCCTAGAGCTTCAAGGCCAGGCTGGATGGGACTTTGAGCAACCTGGTCTAGTGGGTAGCATCCCTGCCCATGGCAGGGGAATTGGAATTGGGTGGTTTCTCAGGTCCCTTTTAACCCAAGCTATTCTATGATATCTAGCAACAAATGCAGACTACCCCCAAGATATGCAATTTCATTTCATGTAGAAACAATTAAATGTCATTCTTGTAAAGACTATCATATAACTTATTGCCTTTGAAAGGGTTTCATGAAACATCTCAGCCAGGAAGATATTTTCAGTGAAGGAGCATTAATATTTCAGATCAACCTGTAAATTAAATTCTACAGTATTGTCTACATAATTCCCCTACTTGCTTTCATAAGCCACGCTTTTACTGTCTGATAATACCTGTACTTCAAAGCTATAAACCATTTTGCTGTGATACTTTGTCAATATTTTAGAAATATATTTCTGTAGAGCACTTGGTGTCAAGTGGCTATCCAATTATTTTATTTCACTTTCAGTAAACAAACAAGAATGTTACCTTGATGTGTAAGACCTTGATCTCTTATGCAGTGGAATACACAATGCAAATGTTTTATCAACATGTGCAGTTAATCATTTTAGTAAAATATTTTACTGAATGTGTATAGGTCCAGCTGGCTAGTATAATAATGGCAGCATCTCTCTTGTGCATTGCCTAAACTTGAAAAAAACTGAATTACAAAGAAAAGTCTGAATAGGCCAGAGAGCCTCAAACAAGCTAAAATGTCTGGTTGTTTTGGAGTAAAACAAGTCGCACTTCATTTTGGAGCTGGTAGATGAACTGATCTTCTTACAAGAAATTTATTCTCTTGGCCCAAATTGTGGAAGTTAGATCAACTCTTTAAGCGTATACTTCTAACACTTATATTTGTTACTAATTCTGGTTTTTGTTTTTCATAGAAGTCTCATAGTAACAGAATTTAACCTTAGTCATTTATTTTGTGTTAATGGTATGAATAAGCCAAACATCAGTTTTAGTTTGACTTTTATGCTTATTTTACTTTATTGTTTAGTAGACTGAATCTTATGTATCCTGTCTTGCTAGTGGAAAAAGCCTAGCCAGTTTTGCCTCATAAGTGGAACATATATTACAACCAGACAGCTTCTGTTAAGGAAGTAGTGTAACTTGTGGACCTTCAGCTCTTGTAAACTGTTGCTCTTAGTCATTGCTGCTCTCCAGAGCTGTGGGAACCAGCTGGCAGCAGAGATGTGATGATAGGGAGCAGCGCTGGCCAGCTTGTGCCAGCAGATTTCTCATGCAGAAGGAAAATCTCTTTACCTCATGTCAGCTGTAGCTCTTGAGGGAGCCTTTAAGGCCACTGTCTTCAAATATGTCAGCCTAAGATTGTATAGGAAAAGCATGCATTTAATATACATGAACAAGAACATAACTCAGAACTCCTCTGTGGGTTTGCTTGTTTGTCTGTCCAAGCAGGATTTGTATGCAGAGGGCAGTCAACCAGTGTAAAAAAAAAACATGGTTTGTTTATCCCCTGATCCCCAGAGATTATACAAGAGAAATTCAATCCTCCTCCTTAACCTGAGGGTTTGGGATTGCAAACTTCTTTCTGATATTACTTCAGGATTTTTAATTTAGGGCCAATTTCCTCACACATAGACAGCACTTATTAAATTACATGAGCAAAGTTCTGTATTTGTCTGAAATGCCTGGAGTTGGACATGAATATTAGAAATTGGTATGACTTATTTTAATCTTTCTTATGAAAAAGCTCCTTAGCGAAAACAGGTTTTGAACAATATTGTTCAATCACGTAATGATAAATATAGCAAAAAAAAAAAAAAAAAAAAAGAGAGATGTGTACTAATAGCATTTTTCCAAACCAAGCAACAAGCTATGCCTATAAAGATGTACTACCCTGTATTGTATATGTCATACTGCTACTTTGGAACATGGAATCAAGAAGAATGAGGTTGTATAGATATACTACTTAAGGTCAGCTACTGAAGTAATTAAAAGGGTGTTTTCCTGATAAAAGGGGTAGCTAATCTGATTTTTACCTTAATGTAATCTGAAAGACTCTGACCCAGAGAAGAATTTGTCTGACTGGGGCCATAGGCATGGCTTCCTTGTTGGCTTGTGGGACTGCAGCAGACAGCTGGTGGTTTTTAGTGGGGAAGCAGAAATATTATAGCGAAACCTGGTGATTAGCTGCTTTGAGGCCTTAATTCATAAAGTACTTCAGAGCATGTTTAAAGTGTTCTGCCAATTAGAGTCTGCTGTCTACAAGCAGTGCTGAACAATACACTTCATCAGTTACCTTCTGTTTACTGCCTTGAAAAGTGACTGATTGCCTCTGTCTTGTGAAGTGCAAAACGCTCTGGACATAGTCCAAAAAATAATACTTGCTTGCATAATTAAACCTATTCTTCCCCTGACTTCTGCATTTCAGCCATACACAGGAGGCGCAGGGAGGCACAGTAACATGCATCCTGGAATACCCATCCATGCAGCATGGTCCCAGGAAGATTCAGGTAGCTAAACAGGGAATTCCATTTAGCCTGTCATGCAGTAATTCCTTTAGATCAGTTAGAGATGAAAAGGCCAATAAAGTGATAGCCCTTACTTCTTATGTCTGACCATTGCACAAGTCTTTTCCTTTGTTGAAAAACATCTTTGTGCATTTTGGACCTTATGTCTTAAGTCTTGTAGTTACTGCCCGTGGAAAAGCTATTAGTCTTTAATGGAATGAAGACTTGGGTGAACATTTAAGTGAGCCTTGTAAAGATTAAAACAGATAGTTTGGGGATTTTTTTTAATCCCTCTTCTGCACTTCAGGACTATGACGACACAAATTAGGATGACTCAGAACTAAGAGTAAGGGGGCAGATGGTGCCTGAATACTGGGCTGAGATGTGAAGAGCACAGAAATACTTCTGACAGCCCTGGCTCAAGCACTCGCTGCCACTCAGGACTGAGCTGTGAGCTATTCGATGATTGCGATGATTCTCATTAAGTTCAGAGACCCAATATAAAATTAAACTTAACTACTTGCAATGACAAATACTCTAATATCTTATAGCCTGAGAATTAAGGCTAAGTGCCTATTATTATTATAAATATTTTCATGCAATTTTAGTGCACAGAGCATGGAGTGTCTTCTTGCCCCTGCTAAGTAGAAGTGAAGAAATATATGATAACACTGCTATAAATGTATTTGAAACATTTTTACAAATTATTAGCACAAATAAATTAGCTATTATTATCATAAACATAAAATGACTGTGGTGTGCTGGTTTGCCTTTCTACAGAGACTACAAGACCTTTTGTGAATTGTTTGGTTAGACATAGAAAATCATGATATTATATTGAGGTGGAAAAATTGGTTTTGCTGTGTAATATAATTAGTATAATTGCTTATACTGAGTCTTAATTCAGCTTTTTCAAGGATTGTGTTGTTTTACTTTTTTTTGGTCAATCTGAATTTGACTGAAGTCATCCCCCAAAATTTCTGTCCGATAATATCTAAATAGGTGATGTTTCAGAAATACTTTTTTTCTGTTCTGCATAGCAATATTTCAGTTTTTCCAGAGTCTTAATAAGCACAAGTTGTAAATTTATTTCTAATAACTTCATAACACTTCTTCAGATATACACCCTCTTTCATATTTTTGTTTCATAAGAGTGTTTCCCACAGGAGCCATTTCCAATGATAAACTAGTAGATAAATAAGGACACCTGACCATAAATCACAAGAACTTTTTTAGCTGTAATCCAGGACAGCTTTGATATTTAATGTATATGATCAAGAACTTGGTCCAAACAAAAACCTATGGGTTGTCTGTGGACTGTGTTGTCACCTCAGCTGGATCTTGTTTGAGCAGGCTTTTACATCCCGACCTATTCAGACAAGTGCCTTATCTTGTGGATCACCCCGTTGGGCTAATGAGGTAATCTGAAGAGTAGCAGAGTTGGTCTCAAAATAACTACAACATCTATGGGCCTCTGTGGACTGAACTCCTAAATCACTCCCATGCAACCAATACATTGACTTGGCTGACCAAACAGGGCTTGGCCCACAGGTTGTAGCAGGATTATATCAGGTAAGTGCTATAATATTCTATATAGTTTTGTTAGCTCAGTAAATACAGCCTCTGTCATAGGAGTTGAAATTCTGCACAGAATTTTCACAGGAGACTAGAATCAATTTCTAGTTCAGAGTGCACTGCTTTTCCAACTTGAGTTCATCTCCACAGTATTTTTCACTGCATAGGTTCCCACTTACCTTGTGATAACATAAGGTGCAAAACAGAGTATAAAAGTACCGATAAAGGTACTTATTTTCTTTGTTGCTCGTTGCCTCCGTCTCTTTTGTTCTTCCAGACAACGCTCTCTTACACTGTGACATTCAACACAAACAAGAACATGAATCATAATATCAGGTAGCAGACTTTAATGGCTATACTTCTGGAATGATTGAAATCAATCTTTCCACTAAGTGCTTTCCAGCAAGTGCTGTATTCACATATATACAATAGCATGTTTCTATAGGACAAAACTGAGTATCAATCCTTTATATGATTTTACCCTTCAAAAATAATTATGGGGAAATGCAGGTATATACTTTTATATATATATATATATATATATATTTATATATATATATAAACATTTACACACACCCCTTATATCTATTCATATATAGACAAGTTGGTGGAATTCAGCCTTGAATTCAGCTGCAACTCCTTTCTGAATTACTGTAAGCTGTGTATGCAGGCTGGAGTTTGCCTCATGATATTCAGAGATTTGGAAGATATCCAGAGTGGGGTAGGCAACATGCTGCTTTCCTAGAAATAGCAATTCAAATGACAATATCACAGATAGGAGGAACTGCCCAGTGAGATAAGCAGCAAAACATAATAAAATTGTAACAGGAAAAACACCCTCTAAACATTCAGCCCAACATTAGAGAAATCATTACATCCCATAACTGTGAACTGTGTGGCCATAAATCTTATGACAGATCCTGCACGGACTAAGTGCTTTGCAAAGCTGGGAATTATGCAACAAATCTGAAGAACTGTGATGTTCTGACTCCACAGATCAAACTACCTGCCTTGTTTCAGATCAAATGTACAAATTAGTCATGCCCTGCTCTTTCCTACCTGTGGCATTTTAGGACATGAGTTTTCTCATTTGAGCTTCCTGATGGTGGTCACAACAGGGTGCCAGAGAGCTGCAAAGCCCCTCAGGGTGCAGGCAGGGCAATAGGATCATGGGGTACCCACGATCTGAGCCCACCCTTCCACTGCAAGAACACCACTCTGAGATTAGTACATTGGCTTCCTGAGACTGATAACATGAAAGTCCATCCTCCTCTACCTGTTTGGGCAACTTCTGTGCTGGCTGCATGAATCCCAGGGATGGGAACAAGGAAATAGTTGACCAGGTGAGAATGGGAGGCACTGGTTGTATCTGCCAGAACCCCCCCTACCTGAACTAGTGCATCAGCCAGCACACTTCCTTTGGAGAAGGACAAAAATAAAGCCAGGCTGCATGCCAAAATCCCTCTCTAGGCATATAACAGCACTATGTGGTGGTTTATTGTGCAGGTCTTGGGGCAAAGCAACCACATGTCTTGGGAGAAGTGAGCGATCTGGCCCACGTGCTGCACATTGTAATTGCGTGGGGTTGGTCTCCCTCTGCTTTTATTGTAAATTTGTAATCGGTGACTCAGTGCCCGGTTCCACACGCGTATTTTAATAGCTGTGGGGTTTATGACCATACCCTTACATTATTTGTTGTAATTAAATGTTTAATCATCTAAGTATGCGTTGTGTCCTGAGAATCTCAGTGTGCTTTGCTGCTCTCTGTGGCAGGTAGTTGCTATGTTACCTTTCTATTGGGCTAAAGAAAAAAATATATATTTTTTTTTTTTTTATATATCCATTTTATTTCTGGTCTTATCAAGCCCTCAGAGCAGCATGGTAACTGGCAAAGTGAACAAAATACTGGGGAAAAAGTTCGTTCTCCTTGAAATAATGAATTTCCTTACGAAGAATATGCCTAAGTAGAATTAAAACACATCTAAAAGTGTTACATGTTCTATGTCTGAGTTATTTGCAGCTCGAAGTGACAGCTGAGAAGAAAAAAAAAACCTACCTTTTCAAGGGAACCTATGATATGCTTTGAGTTCTGCAAGAGCTGGAATATTTTTAGGTGCAAACAGCCAATCTGAGAGGTTCAATAGCTTCACTTAAGACCGGTGTTATTAAATTCATGTTATCCCAGGAACATGCTGGTATAGAAAAAGAAAACTCCAAAGTTGGTTCAATTAGGGTGCTGTACTGGGGAGGAGGGCATTATAATTTTTGTTTCTAGAAGTTTTACCAGTTATATTTCTTCACATTTTATTTGACACATGCAAAGCTGTCTTTGATTTCTGGTGCTCATGCATGATGTGAAAAGTCCTGAAGACTTCAACCAATTGCTTTTGATCAGCCTTTCCAGATGTAGCTAATAAATACCTACCTTTGTGATGTGGTATTTTATCTCAATCCTTCAAACAGAGAATGTGTTCAAATGGATATTTTGCTTTTGTATGCTGTTGTGTGCAGTAAGATAAAAATATATACACAGGTTCCAGTAGTGACACTGGTAACAGAACTGGGTAGTTGACTTAGCTTTTATTTAAAGATTTTAATATCCTGGAAAATCTGAGATATATCCCTTCAAAGGTTTGGTATTCTAAACAAACTTTATGAGACACTGGACCTTAAGATCTAGTATCTTTAAGAGCTGAATACACCAAAAAGTTAGTATAGATAATTTGGGTTAAGAAATACATAAGTTAAGCAATTAAGTGGATTCTTGCCCAAGCCACTCACTATAACTCAGATAAATCAGTTTTAGGAACAAAGTCAAGAGAAAGCAGTACCCAGTAAAAATGCCTGAGCTAACTTGAAAGGACATGTGCCCTAAACATTCACACGATTTTATGTGGTATTTAGAGGATTCCTTTGTACTCTTCTCAAATGGTCTTCAGAAGATCACTTGTGTCTTTCCAAATCACAGGTAGTAAAGCCATCTGTCACGATGCCTGTCGCTAGACCCCCTTGCGGGTGGATTCTGAGTCACAGGGAGCAGAGAATTGTCCATACACATTTCTCAGCAGTGAAACTAGATCATGCAAAAAGCCAGAAACGTCAGGGTAGGTGAAACTGGGATTACAAACTTTGTTCCCTCATGTTCAACCTCACAGCACCCATGTCTATACTGTTAGGTACCATAGCAAATATTAATCATCCCTTTATATATACCACTTATATAACTCAAATTATGCCTTTGTTAGAGTTTTAGGAACATCACTTTGTGAAAAGCCTTTGTGTAGCTCTCACGCTTGGGAAGGCAATCCAAGGTTTGACTCTGTCAGCTGCAGCAGCTGTCACCTCCTCAGGCAACAACACCACCATGGGTTAAAATCAGCCATCATCCCTGCGGTCTAAGGATTAACTTAAAACTCCCTTTTCTTAGAGAATAGCCTGGTGTAAGAGCTAAATAGCAGTTAGTAAATAGAGGTTACTCACAGCAAAGTGCCTGTATAACTCTGTCTCCTCCAAAGAAAGGTCTAACGTCCACAGCCCCACTGAACCTGCCCTTCAGTGATGTGATTACAAAATGCAGGAACACCCTCAAGTTAACTCAGACCAGAGAAAATGCAGAGGAGGAGAAATACCATTGAGATTTTTGCCTCTTTTCTGTGCAATCCAGCCATACTTGAAGCATTAGGTGTAACGATTGCTATTTCAAACAGCCCTGGTGCGTTCGCAGCTCTGCCCTGGGAGAGGCCACTCAAAGCCTGTGCAGAAATCAAGATCAATTGAGGTATGGTTTAGCAACCAGACAGCACGTGGGGTAGAAGGGTGGTTTTTCCTCTGCGTGACTTGGTGGATAAGGGAAGATTTATATATGTGTTTCTCAAAAGCAGGACCAGGACTCACCCAAAGTCCTGTTCCACATTCTTGGTCAAGAGACAGATCAGACAGCTTCCCTGGAGAACTTTCAGCAAGTGTTTCTGTTCCTCTGGCACAGCGCTGGCCTGCACTGATCCTTTCAGACTTATTTGCCTTGGGCTTAGGAATCCCCAAACTGTGACCTTATTCTGAGGACAGCCACATGTGCTCTCAGTCCTGCAGCTCAGCTCCCAGCTGGCTGAGGATGGAGGGAGCTGGTGTTTGCCTCCAGCCTGCAGAGCAAAGGACAAAGCAGAGGGGGGGCAGGAGGGATGTCTGCCGTGGGGCTGCCCTCTTTATCTGCTCTTGTCTTCCTCGCTTCCAGCCAGATTTCTTCCCCCGTATCAGACACCTCACTGTGCTGGCAGCTGCTAGCACTTCGCTGAAACACATTTCTCTTCCCTTCAGCCTGTGACAGAGACAGTCTGAACTTTTAAGATTCGGTCTCTGACTGTCTCCCAAGTAGCGCATGCATCCCTCACAGCCACTCTGTCACTCTGTGTAGCCAAACCAATTTCTCCCTTCTTTTCCAGGCAAATCCATCAAACCCTTTCCTTTCCAATCACCCCCTCCAGACACGCTCCTCCCCAAAACCAAACTCTGAGCAAACCAGGCCCATTTCTCTCCACACTGTGACCAGTGCCCCCGCTTTCCCCTGCCCAGAGCTCATCCACTGGCTTTGCCACCTTGTCCCAGTCAGAGATGGTTCTTAACCCATCTGCCCCAGCCCCTGGGAGCCTCTCAGCCCTAACCCGGTTATTCTGATCCATCAGCCCCCATCCCTCTCCACCCTACCCCAGCTCCGTGGGTTCATTTCTCAAATCACCAGGTGGGTCACTCTGGCTGGTCCGTTCTCAGCAGTCCAATCCCACGTCCTTCCAGCCATGCCTGCTTCAACCCTCTCTGTTTTACCCTCTCTGATTCCCGTGAGCAGAATGATGGCACAAACACACTGCACACCAACTCCTGTGCACCAGGCACCTACCCGGCTCCTCGCCAGGACCTCTTCCTGCCCAGCACCGCCCTGGGGCTTCCATCCAGCAAGGATTTCTCTCTTTCAGCTTTACAGCTCAGTTCTCCTTAACGAGCCAGGGAGCTCGTAACGAGCTCCCACCCTCCCTTCTCCAGTGAAATCTGCTTCCCTTCCAGATCCAGGCACATCCTATTCGTACAGGATTTACAGTTTGTGTATAATCTCTGATGTGACTCTTGCACAGCTTTCCAACACATTTTCATGTCTGTTTGGTGCTTGCCTGTAAGCCCATTATTCTCCCAGCCCCTGGAGACTTTTCTCCTAACAATTTCCTTGCTTACGGACTCTCATTAGCAATGAACTTTATACATCCCTCGCTTGTCATATTAACATTGCTACTGAAGTCTCTCTCAGCTGGATTTAAATACAGGCATTCAAGCATATGCATTTTGCAGATGCTATTCTCTTACAATTCTGCCTTCAGAAAATATAAGGTTACAGAGGGCACAGCAATACAGACAGAGCTGGGCAGAGGAGCAGCACACAGTGCCCCAGACTCCCTTCCCTTCCAGCTCCAAGTGGAGGGACATGTGCCCCCTCTCAGTGAGATTCAGCAGCATTTGGGGCTGACAGTGCCCAAACCCACAAATCAGTCACTAAATCCACCTTCTGAGACAAGGGGCAGTGATCTGACCATTGCCTCGAAGGGAAATGCATGCCCAGGTAAAACAGCCTGTTTCTTTGCTCTCCCTCTCAAAACAAGCTCCTAAAAATAACAAAGAAGAGTTGTTTTTGCAACCCCAAAAATGAACACAAGTACAAAGAAGCATGCAGAACAGAAACCAGCAGGGATGCTTGTTTTCTTCCCCTCCCGATCCCCCGCTGTGATACCGATCAGACTGTACTTAACATAACACCGAACCCAGTCCTTGCTTCCTCTGCAACAAAGTCTCACCTGCTGCTCTCACAGGCACCTTACCTGGGATGGATGTCCACAAGCAGCACCAGGGTCTGCATAGTGATCACGTCAATCCGCTTACAGTGAAACCGTGCCACCTTCAGCACTTTTAGATATGTGAAACACAGGACTATAAGGGAGAGGAGGAAGCTGAGGGTGTGAAAGACCCCAGTGAAAATCACAAACTGTGTCCTATCCTCTGGTC
The DNA here is from genome assembly GCF_965140915.1 of Aythya marila. NCBI lineage: Eukaryota > Metazoa > Chordata > Aves > Anseriformes > Anatidae > Aythya > Aythya marila. The sequence continues at coordinate 4,224,466 of NC_139048.1, forward strand.
TCTTATTGTACAGGGTGCAGGAGGCATAGAGGTGATGGAAACCCACCCAGGAGAGAGAAGCTGCCACTATCGGGAACGACACCGAGTGCAGCCACGTGTAGCTCAGTATGAGAGCAGCATCTCTGTACCTCATTTTGGAGTGATAACTTAGAGGGAAGACCACAGCAATCCACCTGTCAATGCTCAAAGCTGCCATGCTCAGCATGGAGTTCGTGGTGAGGAAAGTCTCCAGGAAGCCCACAATGTGGCAGATCTGATCTCCTCCTGGTTGACTCTTGTAAATGATCCCAGCCAAGGTCAGGGGCATGTTCGAAACGGTCATCAACAGGTTGCAGAAGGTGAGGTTGAGGATGAACAATCCCGGGACCTGCTTGCGGATGTCAGCGCTGTACAGGAAGCACATCAGCACCAGCACGTTGGCCAGCAGGGCCACGAGCATCAGCACCACCACCACGAAAGCCAGGATCACCTCCCAGATGCTCATGGTGCGTCCAGTCACAGGAGGGACATCTCCAAAACTGCGCCGCGCCGGCACCCGGGGACCATGGCGCGAGGCACTCTCACCTCGCCCTCCTCCCCAGCCTGCTCGCACTCTTGCATGCCCTCCGTATTTTTAGAAGAGCTGCAGTTTTTTTCTCCAACCTCCCCCTCCTCGCTGCTCCTTTCCACGTCAACGCTCTCCGAGACGTGCACAAAAGCGCTGGGAATGCCCATCAAACTGTGAGGAGGGCTTAAAAAATATCAGCAGGACTGAACCACTGTCTCCACTCGGTCCATTTGAAGGCGAGCAGGTTATTCTGAGAAACTGCTCTCCTGAGATCCCTAATTATCAGCCCAAAGCTTGCAAGCAATTCACCGAGTGAATTGTGCTCTCTTTCTCCCTTGCTTTCTCTCTCTCTCTTGCTCTTGCTCTGCCCTCCCCTCTCCTCCAACCCTCACTCCCTTCCAGGCTGAATGTAACCTGCTTTTTATGATCACAGATAAAAACCCCATTAATGGATTAAAGCATGCACACTGCTGGTGATTCGCAAACGTGATTATGTCATCCCCACTCCACAACCCCTCCCCTTCTCCTTGCAATTGTGACTAGACTTTCCTCAAGAGAAATCCCATGCTTTCATTTAATTGATTTAGCCATTAATTTGCAAACAGCCATGTAACTGAATTCCTGCACTCTGCTGTGTTTCCTGCATTTCAGTGCATCACTTTCACAGTTGCTGCCTGCTCTCTGCTAGGGCAGGGGTTTTCTTTTCCCTTCATTAGCTGGGTCCAAAAAGATGGGAAAATGGATGTACTCTGCTACTCCTCTGGAGCTGTCATTAGGCTACCGGAACAGTTTTACAGCTCCAGTTTAGCACTTTGCCATCCTCTGTCTCCAACCACGATGCGTAGGAGGAAAATGATTGCCTTCCCTCCTCCTTGGAAAGCAAGGCAACTGAAACCCCAAATGCTACGGTGACTTGCCTGAGGTCATGGTGCAGAGACAGCAAGGTGATGCTAGTCTCACCCCTCAGCCTGGCTTTCCCCCCTTGCCCAGCCTGGGTTTCCCCCAGTCAAAGCCTCCCTCCTGCAGAGTGAGCGCTGCAGCCACAAAGGGATTTGACAAAAGCAAACAGGGCTACGTCTGCACTGCATTTAATTACATTTTAAAATTAAGTCTGTTTTAAAGGAAGGAGTGGGAATGGTTCTCTGATTGCCTTTGCTGTCGCTTTAAAAGAGTTCTAACCAGGAATGCTAAAAGGTTGCAAGCAACTGGGACAGCTTTCTCATCAAGGCAGCCAAGCCTTAATCCCTGTACAATGAGGAGGGAAAAGATACCCCGCAGCACAGTTATTGTGGCTCAGTAAGTGCCTCGGCACGTGTGCGAGAACTAGATGCCTAGGCAGATTCTTCCCCTGTGCTTGCAGCACTTGCCAGCGCTGTGCACGCTCGATGTACAGCAGCTATGCCTTGCAGACACTTGGGCTCGGTAGTGGAGCTGTCACTGTGCACGGTGTCAGTGCTCTGCACCTTACAGGAAGGCCCCTTTGCTTCCACTCAGCTGTTTCTGTCGTGGTCATTTCTTCTTAAATGAGGCTTTAAAAGGCTGAGAGTGAAAGGGATTCACTTTGTAAGTCAGAAGACTGTCATTAGAGACATCAAATAAAGTGTCTGGTCCTGAGACATTGATCAAAACCCACATCAGAAAACTCTATAGGTGTCTGCTTCTTCAGATAAGAGGGCTCTGTACCCTCTTAGGAGAGGTATGCTAAGGAGATCAGAGAGAACGTGCAGATCTCACTGCAGTGCGGCCCCAGAAAATAGGAGTTTCTTTGCTGGGTAGGAAGGAAAAGCCTTGGCTGAAAAAGGTGCCCTAGCATCAATGGCCTGAGCAGGGTGTCCTGGCACAAAATTCAGCCTCAGGCTCAGCTGTGAAAGGCAGCTGTGGGTCCTCAGGAAAGGGCCACATGAGCTGGGAGGTGCTGATGTAAGAAAATCTCAGTTTATCTCCCCAGGAGAGGTCGGCAGAACCGTGGGCTGGTTCTGTTGGATCTTGTCTCTGAGGCACTGCAGAAGCATGCAGGAGCAGATAGCTGCAGGGCTGGCAGGAGGAGAGCCCCTATCCCTGCATGGTGACTTGGCTCCTTGTTCCGAAACCTGAAATCCCACCTCCCTCAACCCAGCCCCTTTTTGCCCAGAGTTTGGGAGGGTGCAGGTAACACTCATTATTGGTGTGGGAACGCTAAATTCAAGCAGCAAGTCTGGCTCATGCTTCAGTAATTATAAGCCTAAATAGATGAAACATTCCTAATTCTATGTTTCACAGTTTACTAATTGCTTAACTTTTTCCTATCAAGCTATTCTTTGTTGTGCAAGTTTTTTGGGTATAGAAAAAGCTAAACTCCATCTACTTACAGGAAAAAATGTACCAGCTAAAAAGGGCTTAAGTCTGCAATCCAGTGAAAAAAAGCTCTCTAGATTTCAGGAGAAAGCTGAAGTTTTCTCTTGATGACTGATGTGAGTCTCGGTGTGTATGTCTAACTCTAAGACCCACATACTTTACATAATTGATTCCCTTGTTGGTAATCCCTGCAGCTGAGGATATTTACTGAATGTTTCTGGATTTATTTATCATGCATAGCTAAGCGAGCATGATGGATCCATCAAATAGCTTCATTTTATACAAATCAGGAGGAAAGAATATGTTGTGCATATTTTATCATGGTAGAGGAGATGAATGTTTTGCACAGCTTGCCTGTGAGCTCCTAACGGCAGGGACTGAATGCTTTGTTTGTAATATTTCAATGACAGGCTGCATTATGAATTAACAATAAGCACTGCTAATAAATATCAATTACCACCAGTGAACTCTGACAGTATTGGGTCTCGACATATAAGCTCAGTACTCCTTTGACATTTGCCCCATTGTCAAGCACAAAAACCACAGAACATTTACTGTGATTTTATATATTAAAAGCAGAGGTGGCTCTCTGAAGCAGCATAGCCAAGCAGACAGAGTATTGGGCTGATAACCAGAAGACTTGTGTCCTGCATGACCTGCGGCAGTTCACCAAATCTCTTCTGCCTTTTGTTTGTCCACATAGATTGTAAACTCATGGGGACAAAGGCAAGGAGAACATACACAATGAGGACCTGATCTTTGAGGGAGCCCCAAAGCCTTATCTTAATCAAATTATTAATTTTATCCACAAGTGTCTTGTTCTAGAAGGACTGCACAAATCTCTTGCTATTTTTTTACAACAGCCTATAGCTAGTGGATTTGCAGCCTACATACCGTGTGCATACCAGTCTACCCTGACTGAGAAAAGATTTGCACTAGTATTGTACCAAACAGGAGGGATATTGCAACAATAGGAAACTTCTCTAGATAAGAGGTTAATTTATCACTCTCAATTCAGTAATTTGTATTACATTTTTGTCTATATTTGGCCATGGACAAATCATACAGCTGACAAGATCTTCAATATTTAGGGCTGACCTTTCAGTTTCAAAAATTCTACAACACATGGATGGAAAGTTTGTCTCTGCTGGGAAGTTCAAGGAGCAGAAATGTTTTCTCAGCATTCTGTCCCTCTTGAGACTATGAAATACTTACTTGGGATACGCAACATTTTTGAGGTTATCTCTTATATATACTATATAGGAGGCCATGTTGATGACCTAGCTAAAACATCTAGGTCACTCATTTCATAGGAAACTAGTGTTTAGGGCTTCACACTGCTCAGAAAACTACTTGAAAATCTAACCTGAAAATGTATTTGAGAAGTGATACGTTTTCTTTGGACTGAAGGTTGCAGCTTGCCAACTTTCCTCTATCATATTTTGGCATCTCGGTTTCATGCTTTCACTGCACTTTCTTTGCTCTACAGTCTCACCTTCCTCTTTTGATCTACAGTGTACAAACTTCTCAGGACTTTAATAATGGGAATATTGACATATGGGAGAGATTTTTTCTCCTTTATCTGTATCATAGCCAGCTCAAAGACAGCCAATTTCCTCTGGGAAGCCAGCATGCCTGCAGACAGCCTATGGGTATTTCCTCTTGCCTCCATCAGCCTTTAGTTTTTGTTTCTTGGCTGTTTGGAGACTTTGCTCATAAACTGTAGAGTGGACTTTTTTTCACTTTATTGTCAGTTAACCTGAACTTGAATAAAAGCAGTATCTTTACTCTGATTATTTGAGGGTCAAGTGTCACGTTGTAAGAGGCAAAGTCTTACCGGTTTTTATACGAGTAAGATAATGGCTCATAAAATCATTGTTCTGCTGGATCGATGGTAACAGTCTGACTTCAACAGCCAGAATTTCAGCATGTATGCATAGCACATATAATGTGAGTAATGACTTGTGTAACGTCTACATACTTTGTCAGGACAGTAGACAGACTTAATGGGGCAGCTGGCACTGGTAGTTCATTGCTCCATTGAAAATGTCAAAAGCTGCAGAAAACACTTTCATCTCTCTGTCTGCAAAATCATAACTTTTGAATCAGCATGCAGAAAGCGATCTAAACCTCTGGTATCCATGGCAGGATAGAGGTGCCAAAAGGGAAGGCACAAGGAAATACTTTAAGTACGTGTGTGGACAGATTTTGGTTTGTCTTCAGCAAAGCTCCTTGCAAATCCTTGGCCAGTTTTCTTGTTGGCAGAAAGAGAAGCAGTGCAGACTTAACAGTTACACATTCTCCATCAACTTCACTGACCAATGTTTCCTTATCTTCAACACATATCCATCCCAGCTACTAAAAAAAGCATCATGTAGGATGGCTTCTTGCCTATTTCCTTGCCCTCTGGTTGGTCCATGTGTCACATGCAGAGAACACTGCACAGCATGCTGGGGCTACCTGGGGGTTCCTGGCCAGCCAGATGGTTTTCCATAGACCACCACTCTGGGGAACCAGTGAAAGAAACCTTCATTTTCCTCGCTGTGTGGCTGTGAGTGCCATGACAGCTACGACAGCACTGCTCACTAAAGCCCTCCTAGTGAATTATTCATACCCAGGTTGTCACTGTTAGTTTGCTTCATGAAATTAAAGAAACGTCAGGTCCTCAGGCAGATGGCTGATGCTTCTGGCACTTCTGCCTGCTGGATGGATTTTTAAGGGCTGTTAGGGCAGCTAAGGAAATCAAATCAGCTCAGCAGCAGCAGCAAGCCATGTGAGCCTTTGAGTCAGGGACTTCAGTGGGTGGATGTGCATACGGGTGGAAGGCACTGCTCTCCCTTTCTCTGGGCTGCTTCTCAACAAGGTGAGAGCTTTCTTCCTGGGGACCAATTAGTGGATGAGCAACATTAGTCCCCTCGTGCAAGTCAGAGCACAACTTAGTCTGTCTGTGTTATTTCTGCAAATGCGAAACGTTAGGTGACATGTTCCAGCACATTTTCACTATTTATATTTTGGAATCACTCAATGACAATATTATCAATGATGCACATCTTGAGTCACACTTCACCTTCATATGAAGCTATATTTGTCCTGATGGAACTGCATATAGCTTCAGAGGAAATGGCGTTCACCTAAAGGAGCTAATTCATAGATAAACTTGCTATATTTGTCTTACCTATAAAGACAATAAGGACTCAAAGAAAAACTTGGTCAACAGCATTTAAGTGAACTTTGTATTTCTGACAAAAAAAAACACTTAATAGCAAAGAGTGTATATATATTATATATATATTTAAGCAACTAACAGGTCTTTTGGTTTTGTTTTCTGTTTTTTTTTTGTTTTTTTTTTTACTCTTAAACCCTTTTTATTTCATGTTTATTGCCCTTTCTTACATGCAAATGAAATAAAAGAACAACAAGTGAAAATTAACATATTTTTCTTTGAGATGTTTTGAAAAACTACATTAAACAAATTAAGAAAAATATTTAAAATATAATTAAATGAATATACTGCATAATACTCCATAATACTCCATATACTCCATATATACTCCATAATACTCCAATATACTCCATAATACTGCAACCTTTAGAATAATGTCAGGGTTTTCAGGGAAGGGAATTATTTTTTTCTATCAATCAGATCTTTTACCACTCATTATTTTAAATTCATATCTGCAGCCCAAACCTCAGAATATATTTCTAGAAAGGCTGATTTCTAGCCCCTGGAAACTTTTGAAACATGATCCAAGATGCTACATGCACCAAGTGACTGAGAATTGCCTTTGGAAAATTGGGAAAAGGACTTCATGCCTTTGAAAGTCTACTTAGATGATACCATCATTATTCTCAAGCTGCACAGCTATTCAGATGGTATTCGCATAAAAACATGTCAATCAAATATCACCTGAATTAAAAAATAAAAATAAAAAAAGTTATTATTACTATGAGTTACTCTCATGTCTTTCTGTCCATGTTGTCATAAGGATGAGAGCAAACTGATTATGAGTAAGCAGGGATCCATGAGTCTCCATGAGTACTCCCATGAGGAGAGGTAATGAGGACTATATCAAATATTGAAACTATCTATATCAACACTGTAGCTCTGCTGTCACAGCTGGTGACAATGTCCTTTCCTTTTCCAGCCTTGCCACAAGGATGTGGCACTGTCCCTCAAAACTGGCTCATGAACTGATGCAGCAATGTGAGATCAGAGATTTGGAGCCATCACTGGGTTTATGCTGGGCTTGTTTAACAAGCATGATTTTGTTATCGTGACTGTTTAAGGCACAAGCCATGCCTTTCTTTGTCTTTGATCGCTAACTTTAAAGACTTGTGCTCATCTTATTATGTGAGTAATTAATTGGAATGCCACCAAACCCAAAGGCACCTCATCTTAGCTCTATCTATAGATGTGTAGGAGGAAAGCTTTGCCCTGAGAAGTTTGTGGATGTGCAAATGAGTTCAGAAGTGTCTGAGAAGATTTAGAAACCCATGTCCAACTGAATAAGCAATGTAGCTGGAGAGGGCTAATTCAGGGAAAGTAATTAAACTTATGAGTGTTCTCTGGTGCAGTGTTCATAAGACTACCTATGACGTGACAGTAGCCGTGGGATTTAAACTGTCATGAGAAAAGCATTATATATTTGAAACGGAGGGAACACAATTTAGAGAAGGAAGAAAGACAGTTGCGAATTGGAAGATGCAAAAAGTTCTTGGGTGTCTGAGGACAGATTAAAATAAATTCATTCCTAATTTTATTGAAGGAATGAATTTGCTAGATATTACCTTTTACATCAGTACTATGTTCTGATAAGTAAGTGGTATTTGTCATATCCATGCTTTTCTAGACAGAATTGGTTCTCTTTACCCTGTAGTTCTTCAAAATGTCAGAGCAGAAATCACTTTTGTCACACTTGCTCTTTTTATATGTGCAGTATTTCATTTCCTCTTGTTTTAAACTGGGCCAGCTCCTTCTCTTCTCACTCAGCAAAGACAAAAATAGAGGCTGGTAACAGAAGGCTCTAAAAATGATATGTAGATGGCAGTGCCTGTTTCTATATACAAAGTCATCCACGAGCACCCACTCTCAGAAACTTATCCATTATCTTGGTATTTTCATTTTTTTTGCTGTTGTTTGTATGTTTATATTTTTTTTTCATTTTTACTTGGATTTTCAAATCTATTCACTTCTTTGCATGAAATGGCCATTATGACAAGTGTTACCTTCTGATTGAAATAAATGATTTTTACATCTTGTTGTTCTGAATGGGAGAAAGTCAGTATGGAGATTGTCTAACCAAATTCATCTGCTTTATTAAGGAAATATATTTGGATCTCTGCCTGAGGCTGAGCAGAAGAGTTTGGGTTCAAAATATTTGTAATTTACATGATCCTATGGATTTTTTCATAGCTTTCTTTAGACCCCTCATTTTGATGTAACTGGATTTCAGAGGTAATATAATTGTGTATCACCTGCAAATTCTCCACCTGATTCCTTAAGTATTTTACTATAATGGAAAGTATATAAATGCCATTTCAATTCAGGGAATGTAACATTCAATTCCTAGGTCTTTAAGAGACTAAGACTCTGTGAAGCAGTCAGTTAAAGGCTTAACTTATTTCCCCGTAACAGCTCTTTTTGGGTTTGTGATCCCCTTGGATTTGTGATATATTGATAATGTTTTATAAAGCTTCTTACTACCGGAAGCTTTTCTACAGGTCCACTATCTTTGAGGACTCTCAAATTTTAATTTTAATTATTGTTTTAACTGTTTTGCCATGGTAATGAAGGAATTATGCAATCTCTTCTATAAGCCCAGGCAGCCTTTTTAAAATTTATAATTAAAGTTATTTCCAGGCCTGTAGTCTGGGAAGCAATATTAACGAGATATGGCATGCTCTTGTTATCAATTCAGCCTTTTCATTGTAAAATGTTGTTAGCTTAAAAGTGTTTAGTTAGAATGTGTAAATCTAAGTCAACTTTTACAGTCAAAAGGGGGGAGATATGGGAGGAGTGTGTGTTCGGGGGGGTGCTGAATATTAAACATTCTTGTTTTCTATATTAATTCCAACCATCATTTGACCACCAGCCACAATCAGGAGTTTCTTGGACTGTCTCACATGAAATTGCCACACCTGTAGCTCTGCTGACATTTTGCTTTGCAATCAAGAAAGATGGAGCAGAGGTCCCTGTCTGAAAAAAGATTTTTGCTTTCTTGTATCAAAATTTTAAGGTCTCAATAAACTGTAAGTGCTGATTCACTAATACTTTATTGACAGCAAATAGCACATTATCTCCATGATATCCCATTTGTAGTTTCACCAGTTGCTTTCTACAGCTGAGAGCAGACACAGCTTTAATTTCACTGCAAATCTGTGCTGTGGCTCTCCTCAGGCCTAGAGCAGTGCACGCTCCAGAAAAAATACAAATGCAAAACTAATTGGCAAGCATCTGAGTTGCTCTAGCTGATCTGTGCATGTGCTGCAGCCCGACTGAGGGGGCAGGAGACGTTGCTGACCTACAAGACTTCACAGAGGCACCAGAGGGGAGAAGTCAGAAGGCTCTGTAGGACTGACAGTGAATTTAAGCAAAATGAAAATGTGGGTCAGTAAAGGTGCTGACAACATAGCGGGCTGAATGGAGATACAGTTGAAAAGTTAGGCAAATATCTTTTGGAGTTCTTCTGGGCAAACACATGCTGCAATGTACAGGATTGAGATGTATGGGTCAGAAAGCTACAAACCAAGCATTAATTTAAATTTCTGGGAGATTAATATCTACTGAGAAATAGGGCAACTATATCAGGCTAATTTCTTTAATTACATCTTTTTGAATTTCATTTATCTTATAAGATGTTTATGTGCATAGTCAATAAAAAATACTGTTATTGATTGATTAATAATATCTCAGACTTTTTAAAAGAGCTCTTCAAAATTGCATAATGATGAAAAAAGCTTTTAATGTATTAGCATTTTTTGGAAGGACTATTGTGTTCTTCAGGAAATAGTCAATCACTTGATGAAGACCTTAAAATCCTTTTCTTTTTTCTCAGTGCCTCATCATGACCCAAAGACAGAGGATGGCTGGTCTATCCACATTGCCTTTGTAGGTTAGGCCTCAGCCAGGAAAATGAAGAATGAAGAAAATTATCTATTCTTCGTGACACCAGTAACAAACTATATGTATATTTAATAAGATGTTATTTTCCTGATGGTCTTAAGTGAACATGGGGCATCACACCCATCTCCCTGGACCTTTTACAAGTGTAATATGTGACCCAAATTAGAAAAAAAAAAAAAAAAAAAGAAAAAAAAAATCTCTTCTGTAACAGAGTATGCATAGACAAAGTACCACTCTTCTACTGACTTGGGGAAAAATCCACCAAGATCAGTTTTCCTTTTCTTAAGAAGAGTACTGAGGTCTGTTTTTGTTGCTGAGCTTCATATTTTTCCAAAACACTTAGCTGCCATTGCAGCCTGTGTTCAGTAGATTGCCAGTGTCTTTCAAGTCTCCACTAGTGTAAAATGTGTAGGTAAAACTCCTCTAAGTCATAACATTTCAGTCAACTACTACTCTGCTTTGTCATCTACTTTATTTATTTATTTTTAATGCAATAAATATTTAAAATAAACCCAAACAATGAAATAACAAGTATTGCATACCTCCTTCTGTGTTCATGTCTGTCAGCATACACCATCTTGGTTACTGATAGTGAAAGAAAACTTATTTGAAAGTAAGTTTTCAAATAAGTAAGTTTTCAAACCAAAACTGGTGTCCAAACTCAGCAAGACACTGATGGAACATTTGCAAAGGTTCACTGGAGTACTGTGAAATTATCAGCTGTAAACAAACAGGGACAGATTCTGTTTATTTTTAACAAATACTTTTCTCAAGCAGTCTCAAGAGAATTCCTTTGTACAATAGCAAAGGTGAATATAATCCACATTCATATAGGTTATTTCCATGTCTGCTACAAATACATTTGTCCTTTTAATATACTGTTCAGATAAGGACTAAGCAGAGCCATGGGAGACGAAAAAATTTAGACCCTCCAGAAAATTTAAGATTTGTGGAAGGAGCAAGTGAGGACAAAGACCCTGAAGTGATCAGTTATATCCTTTATATCATAATATTCTAGAACACCTTTGACTTTTCTTATATTAAATTTCACCTGATAGTTGAGAGTCTAGCTATAAAACCTAATTATATGGCAGAAAAGAAGAAAGTGATGAAGTTTCGTCTATGTCCTTAATCACTATTTGATTTTTATCAACTCCAGGCATAATAAACATTGCCTGCAATTATCTCCCACGCAGAAAGATTATTTCCTTTTGTCATGAATACCTGTCATGCAGACCCAAGAGCCCTGAGCTGTTATTACTTGGGGCTCAAGGAACACCTGCGTTTTCTTGGCAAGCTCTGGAAATGATAATGCTTTAGCAGTATTCATGTAAGAATTTCCTCTGCATTCATGAGTATCTCATTGATCTGGTAACTATAAAGGAAGAAAAATTAAAGGAGTTACTGACTGATTTCTTTTTGCACTGCTGAGGATCTTCTACTTGTTGTCACCACTTTTAGACAAATTATATTTTCACAGAAAATGTCCACTTTTTTTTTTTTTTGTTGAAGAGACGAATATCTCTAAGGATTTGGACAGAAACCTCCAAATGCGTTTGCACTTTCCTGACAAAATGGTGATGTTTTCCCTTGTGTAAAAGAAAAAAAAAATCTCATTATTGCTAACAAAAGATTCATACTCTTTTCATTTTAAATTAGTATAATTCCATTAGCTTCAAGGACTCTTTTAGTCCTCTGCCTCTGAGCCCAAGAGGTGAGGAGCTGCAGTGAAGAGTATCTCCACGCCTGGAGACACAGGCAGAGACCCTGGAGTCCTACAGCCAGAGGATGCTGAAGTGACCTTTGGTTTCTTCTATATACATTTTCTTTAAACTGAAAAAATGTTCATAAAAATGCTTTAAATGCAGAGAAATTATGTCTTAAAACTTATGCTCTGCAATGTTTCCTCACTTGCAAGCAGTGTTGTTGTTTTGGATTTCCAGCTATCATAAATTCTCCCCTCTCTACATAGCCTTCTCCCTCTTTTGATACCAGCCATTTAAGGTCACAGTGGATTTTGAATTTGTTTACTCTAACCTTTCTTGCAAATTAGTGAAGAGAAACAAACAAAACTCGAAAGTCTGATACTTTCCTTGTTATTTTTTTTTTTTAATTCTCAACAGACCTTTTCAGCATCTGACAATCTGTCTCTTCTTCAGTGTTATCTCAAGGGAAGGAAAAAGCATTACAATGAGTTACATTGGACAGCACATGCAGAGAATAAGAAATTCAATCCAATTAGTATAAACTACATGTTGGCTCCTTAGGAAAACCTCTAACATACATTGTCAGGGCAGAGATTCAAGTGTCAGTGACTCCTCTCAGATAAATGACCTTTCAATATGGCATTTCACATCTAGCTACTGAATTGCATGCTAAGCCTCTTAGACCAGAGGATGTCTGTCTTCAGTTTTGCCTGCACTTTCACAGAAAGGTGTTTTGTCTGAAAGGCCTGGAATAAGAGCTGCCTTGCTGTCTCTGCTTTTTCCCTGGAGGGACTTGTCAGAGGTGGTCAATGGATGCTGGTATTTGGAAACACCTCAGGTAGAGTCAACCAAGAAAGCTCAAGTGCTCCATAAAAGTGGAACGTGGGTGCATGCTCTCTGGATTTCAAGGTACCTTGGCCCAGAAGGGGAACATCTTAGGTAAAAGAGGAATGTGGGCTATAGGATGTATAAGTAATTCTGTCCTCTGGCTTCTGGTACTGGAGGGCCTGCTATCAAGAAAAACTGAAGGCCTCATTTATGGTTTCAAGGACACCATTACAACACTCAAAAATTCCTGAAATATTAGTATCGTAGCTATCTCCTCTTCTTCTGGTCATAACCCTATCATACTCTAGAGCTGCCTGAAGCCATCCTAAATGTTACAGCTGGCTGTCTGCTGCCGTATTACAGGCACTCAGCCTGCCTCCTCCATTGCATTGAATGTATGTCAGATGGAGAGTCTGGTACCAATTTCTATTCCCATCTGCATGAATTATTTCCCTATACATTACTCAAAGGTAACAAGGGGATTGAAATGATGGGAAATCTAGCTCTTAGATTCCCAAAGGACGGAAAATTTCTGCTCATCAATTCCATGTAGTCCCCGGTTGATTTCCAGGAGAAATCTTGTAAGAATTTGCCCATTTTAGGAGCAAGAAAAAGCTGCCCTAAGAAGACTTAATGGGCTTTTCAAGAGGAGATGATAAAGCACTGTTAAACCAAACTCAGGTGTGTTACCAACAGCTTGCTTGGTCTAATAAACTGGAAGTGTAATTCTAGAGCAGGGACATCCAAGCCATGTGTTCTCAGGGTTCCCAAAGCAGGATAAAAGCTCATATTTATCCACTGAGTCTTGAATCAGTTAAAATCAATATTTTTATTTGAAGTATGGTTTGGGATTTTTTCTTTATAAAGCTCATAAGCTGAGGACTGCACTGCTAAATTTCAGCTTTAAAATAATTTTTCCTGACACAACATGCATCACTGAAAATATGGGTCTATAATGAAAGTGATGGCACAACTTTATAGCACTGCAAACACAAAACTGCAATGACAGTAACTCAGAGTAATACTCTGATTTTTACATGCAAAATCAAAAGTTGTTTTGCCTTAGTGAGATCCAATGAGAGCTAACCCATAACAGATTTGAGCAAGGGGGTTTTATGTTTTTCAGGCATTAGATAAAATGGCCTAAATCTGTGGCGGTGAAGGGGATGTAGCAGTGAGTAAACCTTCCCCCTGAAGATGCTGTGGTGTGGATGGTGTCCCTAGCTATAGCAGCAAACACTTACTACATTTTCCTCAGTCAGAGATCACAGGTATAGAGGCAATGCTGTGCACAGCCCTTTCCTGCTGCCTGACCAGAAAGAACTGGAGACTCATGAGAGCCTTCTTCACAGAGATCCTGTAATGGGGAAGGCAGAAAAATAGACTCTCCCCACCACTGCTGATCTGGATCTGCAGATCTAGAAATTTGTATTCTTGTTCATTCTTAAACTCCTCTATTTCCTGATAGAAATATTTCTCTTTGCTAAGCATGATGATAACGCTTGCTTCTTGGGTCTTTCTTGGTAAATTACTCTAGATAGATAAGCAGATAGAAAGACAGATAGATAGATAGATAGATAGGTCATCACAGACACAGATAGAGATAATAGCCAGGAATATTCCAGGATATTACTTTTATGCAGTAATGGATAGGATTGCTTGCTGTGAGACTTTAATTAAACATGATGTTAGGTAACTTTCACCATGGGAAGCTGTATTATACTGTGGATGAAAAAAACACAGGGCCTACAATAAAAAATTTAAGAGGTAATGCATTACCCAAACTGAACTTTAAATGCTCTAAGAGATTTCGGTAACAAAGGGTGTGTCATATTTCCTCAATTTCCTTATTGCCCATCGCAAGCTGTTACACTTTGCATGTAGAAAGCAAAATATGCATTATCAGAATAGCACAGAATGTAAATTTTCAATACCTCCTATTGCTTTATCCCCAAGACAAATGAAGAAAAACATTTTGACTATATGTGCATTGAAGGAGCATGAATTTTGAGAAAGGCCATTTATGTGAGCACATGTAGAAATAGAGGGGTATGGGCTTTGAAAAAGCATGAACTGAGAACAGTGGCATACCTTACAGAAACAGCCTGTTCAGACTTCCAGCCACGCTAAGAAAATATGTTATAGTTACATGTCTGAATCACTTGGGATCTACCCTGACTGCAACCAGGCTCTGTAGCTTTAGAAATCGCCCTGTTTATTTGCTGCTAGCTCTGTCAGAGGAAGATGTTTGAAAATATAGCCCTCATTATTAAGTTCCCCTTCAGTGATTTACTGAAATTAAGTTGGAAGTGTTTGGGCAGATTTTTTTATTTATTTTTTTAACAAGAACCATATCCATATTGTTTCCTCAGAGCTACTCCGTTCTAGTTTGTTGAGGCTGTTAGACCTGTGAATTATTTGTTTCTTCAATATAGCAAGATAAAAGGGACAAACAGAGTATGTTGTTTTCCAAGATGATCTGAAAAACTGCAGCTTCTGGGTTACGGTTTTCTTTTTTTTTTACAGAGAAAAATCTCATAGGTGAGAAAGACATGACAAGAAAAAAGGCTTTCCTGACAAATACACTAAAGAAAACATTCAGGAACAGAGGAACAGTTAATCCTAATAATAATAATAATAATAATAATAATCTTGAGCAATTCAAGCTAGAATAGATAGATAATACTTATGTGCCTTGCCTTGCTGTTATTTGTTATTTTCACAGGCATGAGGTGTTGAGACTGAAGTCTACCAGAGTTTCAATATTTTAGATAGTTCTTTAGCAATCAGTATTATTTCTCACTTCTATCCTCGTTTCATTATTTGTTTTAGACTTCAATCCCCATGGCATACAGTACTTAAGGCCTGATCCTAAGGTTGCTGAAGTTAGCAGAAAGACTTATGGAAAGACTAGTGGAAAGAATCTGAGGGGCTTTAGTTAACTCTTAAGCTTTTCACCAAATAGGAAAATCTTCCCAAACGAGGAAAAATGAATGGGTTCAGTTGCTTTCCTCTATTAGTTGGGAAAGGCTACTTGAGAGAACTTCTGCGACTGGGAGAGCACATATCAAGTCATGAAACACATATGCATGACCATTAAGTATATTTATAGTGAAGTGAATTAAAGTGAAATAATAAACCCAACAGTTAGTTCCCAACCAGTCGAATCATTCGTGAAAGAAAGGGTAAAAAGACATGATTGATGATGACAACAAAGGCGATGCTTATATTTCAGATTTATTTCTCTGTGTGATGTTCTCTTTAACGCACCAACAGTGCATGGCATATGATCTGTGTGATAAGCATGATCACTGTTCTTCCTAAAATGCAGTTATTTCTTTAACAGGAAGAGCCGTATATTTGTGTGGCTCTTTTTGTCATGATTTTAAATGCCATACAAAGACTGTACCAGCTAAGATATGTTACAAGCTTTACAGTTTATTAATTATTTTAATTATAAATATGTATTTTTTTCAGCTCCTTATCTGAAATTTGTCAGCCTCAAGATACTCCATAGCAAGGTAATCATGCAGTATTTAAAGTGTGTAGGCATAGACTGCCATTAGAATTCAATAAAAACAGTATTTCAAAGAGAATTTGGATAAGGGTTGATACACACCAAAGTGGCTTGTGCAATATGTATGTGCAAGGAATGTTTTCCAGTTCTGAAGAATAAAGTAGAATAGAAAGACATGGCAAATGGTTCAAAATGGGTTGGAAGTCCTCAATGTTACAGTATAATACGGGCTTAGCAGACAAACTGGTTTAAAATACAGTAGTTTTACCCACAGCACAGAGCAACTCATCTCTTTCCCATGAGTTCATTCTTTCCACGTGGCCACCATAACTTGCATGGAAGGTGCAAGCAAAACTTGCTCTGAGTTTTAATTTGATTTATTTCCTGGAACTGAAGAGGAGAAACCACAGTGAAATCAGCTTGGTGTCTGAATTACGACGAGTCCAGGGGAGTAGCAGCCAGACACTTTGACTTGGACATGTCCAAAACTTTTCCTTCTATTTGAAAAGTCAAAACCAAATATTTTGCCATATCCATGTTTTTTTTAAACTTTCCATTCTGCACATCACTCAGCTCACTGACTTTTCAGCCCAGCTTAGGAAGAAAAACATCAGGCTTTTCCACAGAGTGGAAAAAGAGTTGGGAAAAAAAATGCTTATGCTAAACCTAATTGGCACTAGGGAATAATATCAGATTTCTGAAAAAATGTTTATGTATGGCAACCCTTGCTGCTTAGCTGACAGGCAGATTAAAAAATGCATCTGGATTAAACATGTCCCAGGCTCCTGGCTTTCCTGACAGAAGTGGCACCGGCTGGCACAGATGCCAGGGCAGCAGCAGGGAGGTGACTGCAGGACATTGAGAAGGAGCTGGGAGTCTGATGCTATTTAAAGTTCATTCAAATCTACAGATATTGATTTATCTATGAGCATCTCAGTGCAGCATTTTCCTACCTCTTTGGTTAATGAGAGGATTTCTAATCAGAGCATCTCTATGGTCCGTTGAGTCTCACTGTGATCCTATTCTGTAAGGAAAAAGCAATCAAACGTATTGAAAGCAATTAAGTCGGCTTTTAAAATTACAGTGAGAAATAATTAACATTGAAAGTCTGGGGAATTTTTCATGTGGAAAAGAAGTGGTGACTTTTGTTTTTCCATAAACTTGCTAAAAGCTTGCTAGGAGCTTAAATATCACAGTGCTCTGGGGGAGTTTGGCTAAAATGTTCTATTTGATTCTCAAAAACCAACATGAAAATGGTATTTGGAAATGGAAATGTGTTTGTTTTCATAACCAAAGCCTCTGCAAATATAATCCTCTCTTCCCCTCAGTTTTGTGTGACAACTTTCACTTGTTCTAATAGAATATATCGATTTCCAGAGAACCCTTTCAAGAAAATTATTTTG
This sequence comes from Aythya marila, assembly GCF_965140915.1. NCBI lineage: Eukaryota > Metazoa > Chordata > Aves > Anseriformes > Anatidae > Aythya > Aythya marila. The sequence continues at coordinate 4,241,924 of NC_139048.1, forward strand.
AAATAAGTTGACTTCTGTTGTTCTCCTACACTTTTTCACATTTTATTAACTTGACTTTTAACAGATGGCTTTCAATGAATAATTACACAGTAATGAAAAAAATATCTTGCATTTAAGAAAGCTTTATGCAGATTTACTAATCAATTTAGACACTGTATCTCATTTGTTTATAGTATATCTCCCAACTGGAGTATAATTATCTAACTTTGTATCTGTATTTAACTGTCTAAACTGAAAGAAATTAAACAGAGTAGAACTAACTAATTGTCAGTGTTACCCACCAAATTGTATTGAAGGATTCATCAGCACAGATGAGTATATAAGCTTCAAATGCTCTAGGCTTTTATAGATATTGAAGATTATTTGTGTTTCCCTCTTCTGTGGATACACAATTACATACTATTATAATCTATAATATACAATAAAGAATTTCTTGAAATGTGCAATTATGTCTGAAGTATTACAATAGTTTTTCACTACGTAACAGTAGTGGATGGAAGAAAGAGACTTTCAACTTACTGCAAAGCATGATGCACACTACTGTACAGCACTGTACTTATTAGGATGATGAGTCTACTCCACCTGCCCTCGAGGCTTTGAGCCCTTAATCTGTACCCTGATGGGTATTGGGTTAAACCTGATGCTCATTATTTAGATAGTCCCAAATGTGGTATAAAGTATTCTGTAGCATCTGGTGGGTGTCTTTGCATTCACACAAACACCAGCCCCACACTTTCCCCATCCCTCAAGAGACACTCAGTCTGCTTATTGCCCTGTCATTCCCTTGCTTGGGTCTCCCCTAGCACTTTGCACATTCCTCATCCCCATACACATACTTATTCATATTCGAGCTTTCAACTTGTAGCACAGAACTAGCAAATCCCCATAATACTGCATTTACCACAGAGCTCACTGCAAAGCAGAGTCCCAGATTAGGTGTACTTGCTCCCCCGTTACGTGCTGAAAAAGCAACAGCAAGAATCAGCGGTGGCGTGAGCAGCTGCAAGTAACGATGATTTTGTGGGGCTCTCAGGAATGATTGGATTTCACAGTCCTGGCCTGGAGTTTTGTCTCAGCCTCTCTCAGTGAAGACTTCCCATTCTCAGCTTTTTCCCTTTCCTTTAAATGAACTGCTATAAAGAACACTGTTCTGTTTGGATTTAGGACCAAAAAAAAAAAAAAAAAAAGCCTTTTACTTAAAAAGGAAAAAAATTCAAAAGGAATGCAAAAACACTCAGCCAGCACCCTGAGGCACTGCCTGGTGTCATTTATTTATTTTTCTTTATTTTGCCTATCTATCTCTTCTCTGCTATGCTTATCTAGGCTTCTGAAAGATTATTATGTTAAAGCTTTTACATCTAATGCAACTCATCTTAAACACCCTCAGGGTTTGCTGTTCTGTATACACTCTCCAGGTATTTGTCAGCTCTACAAGCAAATTGTAGAAGAATTTAGGACTAATATCTAGGTCATTTCAGTTAAGTATGCGAAAATTTTAGGCAAATAAATGAAATTATAGATCAGTTCTCAGCCAGTCCCTTATTTCTTCTAATACTTGAAATTGTTTGGAGGGACTGAAGGTTATTATCTGCTCTTTTAAAACTGTTATTGTAGCTGATCTGATGGACTGTTAGAATAAAAAATTCATGCAATTTTTTTCAGCATATAGTGAAAATAACAAAGAAGAAGAACATGCATTGGTGCTGTTCTAAAATGTTTCTGATATTCTACATGACATCACAGAGCACTTTTAGAAGGCCATTTAACACATTTAATAAGTGGAACTGAATGAATGTCTATATGAAGAAATCCAGTCAACACCAACACTGTGTACTAAACAAAAGTAGTTACTTTCCCTGCTTATAAAATGAACTAGAATAAAAGTCTGTGAAAGATTTGTTTCCTGTGATCAGCTGTATTTAAAACCTGCCTCATCTTCTATCTACACTTTTTTATTATAATATTTTTTCTATAGTCTCCTAAAAAGTGCTAAGGATACAAAGCTTAAGAATAATGACATTAAAGAACCTGGTGTAACATCAGATGGGATGTAGCAACTGGGAACAGGTATTAAAGCAAGGTAAGAAAGTATATGGCTGGAATAACAGCAACAGTCCACTCAATCTACTGTTGCTATAAAAACAAATATATAGATTACATGAGTCACAAATGTGATGCTTTTCAAAGGCTTCAGGACTGCACTACCACCCAGTAAACCCAGAACTGACTCAGAAAATGACCTCAGCAGAATTCAAAAATTTCTCTGCCTAAAAAGGTCAAGTGATGTGCCCAGGCAGTGGGCATGGACTTCCCTTTCCGTGATTAGTCAGAGGCTCAGGGAGGTGTCAATGCAGCAAGCAAAGCAGAGCTGAAGCTGCATGATGCCAGGGGAGCAGAGAAATCCCAGACTGGCTGAGGTGGGCAGGGACCTCAGGGCCCCTCTGGTCCCCCCTCTGCCCCAGCAGGACCACTCTGAGCAGGGTGCCCAGGGCCACATCCAGGTGGTTTGGGGAGATCTCCAAGGAGGAGGCTTCACAGCCTCTCTGGGCAGCCTGTGCCAAAGCTTCATCACCCACACACCACACAGCTTCCTGGTGTTTCCATGGAACCTCTTGTGTTCCTCATGTTCCTCCCAAAGGTAAGCACCAGGTGGCCCAAACTGCAGAAATTGGTGCTTCTGGGATAAATGGTGTTCTCCCTCTGGTCTCCTGGAGAAGTGGTGGGATTTTCAGCTGACTAGGCTGTACAGAAAGCACAGCAAAGATATCCAAAGCTGGACCTGCTGCTCAGTGGAGGCAGTGGGCTGGTTCCTCCTGATGTCCTGCTGGCTCCTTGCTGGGCACACCCCCAGGTGCAATTTCAGGAGTCTCCTTCCACACTCTGAAAAGCAAAAGCCTCTTTTTGACACCAGCTACAACAACATAAATCATGAGAAACTCTGGTGAAATTAAAAGTACATGTATGAAACAGTTCTGAGGTCAACATCTTTCTAACCACCTGTGGGTATTTCCAAGAAGTGGGACAGTGCTAGGAAAACCTTTCAATGCAATCAGCATTTCATATAATACAATACACTATAGCAACAGCTTAGCACAGCAAAGAACAAGTGATATGTGCCATCAAGTAAGTTCAATTGGCACAAGAAAAATATGTCATGTGTATGTTGTATAAATATATGATGTACTGAGTAGGAATCACTTTGTTCAGTTATTATTTGCTACCTGTGGCTGAAAACACTCACAGGGCAAGGGTGATGGCTATCATGGGAAACCTGGGGAGAAAGTCTGAGAGACCTAGATTGATCCAGACTGGTTTAGATACAGAAATAGGAGGGAAGACATGGTAATTACAAGTGGAAAATCTCTTGACTGCCTGCTGCCCCGGTTGCTCTTCAGGTGACAAGTCAGTTTAGGGAGGAGATCTAACTATTGCTGGCATTCTGCCTGTGGGGAGCAACTTCTGGAAATGGGAAAATGTCAGCCAGTGCTAGGGAGTTTTTAACCCTTCTCTGGGCAGGAGGAGTGCTAATCACTGGTGGGGCAAGCAGGGCAAGAATAGAAAACCTCTTAACTAATGTTTCTTGAATGTTTTGCATGGATAAGCCCAAGGGCAGATCAAGTCTCCAGCCCAGCCACAGAGATCCAAGCCCTGAATTCAGCTGCTGACACACAGGCATGGAAGAGTCCTTTTTGGCTTCAGATCACAGAGGTGTCCTGCAGAGCCCTCTTCTTGTTCTCACTCCTTCAGGAATGCACACAGAAACAACAGCGAAACAGACCTGGGTGTTCTGCTCATATCTGTGCTGAGCCACAGATTTTAGCGAGTGCGACCAGCTATGTCTGGCTCTTTTGATTATGAAACCCAGATAATGACCCAGCAAAAGCCATAAGAACTGCTCTGGCTGCTACGTGATTTCAGTGGGCTACTGTCTGCTAAAATGACTGGAAATAGATATGTTTAACTAGATGTACCAGCCTCCCGGTGGGTTCACACCCTGAGCTCAGAGCTTCGTTAGCAATACCCCAGCTAGGGCTTAGCCCTGTTATCTCTGGGCACCACTCCTGGAGTACAAAACCCCAAAACCTTAAGGCAAAACACCCTAAATCTCCTGGTCCACTGTGGGGGGGGGCTCTGGTAAAGTTGAGGAAAAGAAGCAGAGATTTTGGACTGGTACGTGAGTCAGCTCCATGGCAGGGCTGCGTTGCTTTAAATCTGCCAGGCTAGAAACTTCTGCACAAGGCTGATTTTGTTCCCAAGTTCTTCTTATTTGCAAACATTTTAAACAGACATGCTCCTATTTTAAAGGCTTCCATAATAACTTCATTATATGTGCTACAGAAGAGCGAGATGGTCCAAAGATGTGGTGAATCATTTTGTCTCGGCAGCAAGCATTATAAAGTCTATATAAAGTTATAAAGTATTATAATGCTGGTTTCTGTCAGGAGCTTGATCCGGGATGAGATCTTTTGGGAAATCACACTAATAGTGAGGCAACTGCTGAGTTGGATGAAAAGCTTACTGCTACTGAGAGCTGGCTGCTGTGAGGAGCTAGGGGAATCAGACACAAATCCCACTGAAATGGATTTGGGGTATCTTAAGCTCCAGCAAAATTCCCAACCTAAATAAAGAGAGTGACAAGAGTGATGAGAGATTTTTACAAGTGAAATGTGCTTACAATCAGAGGTTGGTCCCACAGCAGGTGTGTTGAGAAACCCCACAGGAGTGACCTCTGCAGGCATTGCTGCTGGAGCACGGTGATGCTGATGGAGGGAAGGGTTTTACTGCAACAAAAATGCCCTGGGCAGCCCTCAGCCTCCCTTTGTGCAGAGAGACTACTTCTGAGTGGAAAGGTACAGCATGTTACCTAAGCACAGGTATTTCAAGCCAGTCCTTGAAAAAGGCATCAAATGCTATGGGTTGGAGAAGCTGGGTGGGAAAGCAACGAGTTTTTGCTGTGCCAGCACTGGTGGTCATTGCCCAGTGCAAGAGGACTTGGTACAAGTGCAACCCAGTAACCAACTGGAAGAAATTAATTTAATATTGAAGATAGATTGCCTTGATTCTCCATGCCCCTTACCTCTGTCTAAGGTGGGGAAATTAATACCACCAAGATTATTAAGGAGAAGCACTCTGAGGGCTGAACTGTCAAAGACAGAGCTGGACAAAAAGCTGTAAGCAAGGAAACCACCCAGAGCAGAGCAGATCTCATATCAACCATCTGCCAGAACTTCAAAGAGAAAAGCTTGCTATTTGCAGGAGGTGTCTCAGCACAATGGCCCTTATACCAGAATGGGGAAAGATATAGACTTCCTGCATACATTAAGGTCTCAATGTTCCCCTGCCTTGCTTATACTCTTACTCAATTCCCACTATTTTTCCATGCAAATGAGGTTGCCAGAGAATATTTAAGGACCTCAGCCATAGGCACCCAGTGCCATTCTAACACCTCCAGGTGTCCAAGACCTCCCCTGGAGCTGGTGGGGTTGCTGTGGGGCACACAGAAGGGCTGCGTCCCCCCTGTAAGACAGCTTTGCAGCAGCACAGGCACTTCATTTTGGACACCTGATTTGCTGCCTTAGTTGGAAAAAATTAAACATGGTGATCTTTTTTTTTTTTTTTTTTTTTTTTTTTTTAAGGAGCAGCCTTTTGCTGAGTTTCCAAGGAAATGCCAACCCCCTGGAAATCACTGTGGCAGCATGACACTGCCTAGTCCTTCCACTGGGGAAGGAACAGCCCCTGCCAATGTGCAATGTGCAGGAAAGAAAATAGCACCAGCCTTGGCACCCAGCCGCCATGCCTTGCCCCCCTCCCACGCTCTCTGGCTGCTCAGGGAGGCCTCAGAAATCCAGGGTTATTTTAATTTCTTTGAGCAGCAATCAAATGAGTCAGGTCTACTGTGCTGAGCAAGGCCATAAATAAAACCGAGAAGAAGAAACTGAAACCAACCAAAGTGGGAATACAACCCATATAAAAGCACACATGTTTTATAAATCCATTGCAAAGTTGAATTTATGGCAATGTGACACTGCTGTCAGATTTTTAAGACTACGCTATGCCAGCTGTTTCAGGACCATATCCCAGCATTATTATTTAATAAGTTCCTCCAGCCGGGTATGCGCAAATAAATAAACCAATAGGTTAAGTGCAAAAACAATTGCACTAAAAGGATGTGCTCTATTTGCTCTGCTCAGGTATTGCTAGTAATAGAGGTATGATAAAATGACTCAAACTGTAACTGAAAGGCTGAACACTTGAGTGCACACTGCAGAGGAATACACGGTCCTACAGACACTGAAATCACGTCCCTTCACATTAGCTTGGGTAAGTAAGCAAATGCCACATATCCCTGGTACGTCCTGTCCAAGCAGCAGGGTTTTAATGGTATTTTTGTGTCTGTTTGCCTGGCTGTTTGGGGAAGACAGCATCCCCTTGGAAAAATAACCTCTGCAAACAAGAGGCACAACATTTATTCATCAGAAAATGTGTGTTTAACAAGATCAGCTGGCTGCCCTCTGCTCTGGCAGCTTCAGGAAAACCTTCTTGCTGTGCCTTGTGCTTTACTTTCCCAGTGGTCTGGGGATGCCATCCGCTCTTTTGCCTCTGCTGGCTGTTTTCCACTTATTTGCTTACTCTTTTCCATCCCAGTTAGCTCTGCATAGCCTGGAGGGAGTGAACTAGATTCTCTTTCTGGGGCATCATCAAAAGAAATGTTTACCAAATTGCAGACAATCACATCTGTGTAAATCTGGTGGCAGCACATGTGCACAGAGGGACAGTAGTGGCCTGCAGAGATTTTATTTTTCTTGCTAACACAGGAAGAAAAGCATCCAGTCCCCCCACCCCAAAGCCAGTGTCAGCACGCAAGGCTTGACATTCGACAACAATTTGCTTGGAAAACAAAAGCATTTAAACTGAGACCACTGGGGAATTATAAATCCCTAGGTGCCCTTTAAATCGTGATTTAAATCAATCTTCCTCTGAAACAATATGTTTCAGTCTTCCTCCATCAGCTGCAAATTACCAATAGTCAGATTATCAGCCACTAGACTAAAGAGAAGTTAGAAAGCAGAAGTAGCTGCTTGGATCAAATGTGTCAGCCAGAATATTAACATAATCAAAATAACATATTTTTAAATACTTTTTAAAGTATTACTTTTTTAGCATGCATATTTCTTGAGGCAGAAATGTATTTTTCCTATTTCATAAGGCACCAAATTCACTCCCAGACATCTATCTGTATGGGTAGAAATAAAATCTCCTTTCACATCTATCTCCTTGACTTCCAAATGCAGTATTCCAAACAAACACTCCTCCATAACAGGTATCATACAGAGCAACAACGCAGTCAAATGGCATGTTGTGCAATGTCAGGCTGCATTGGTACTGCAGCACCTGTGTGGAACCCACTCCTCTTTTCCGAATTTCCACCTGAATTGACCAAAGATGTAATATGTAAAATCAAAAACATTCACTTACTTTTATAGGTTTAAATTACATCAAAGCAATTTTTTTTTTGCATATACCCCCACTAGGTTTAATCAGAATGTTAATGGCTTTGCCTTTAAAATACTTGCCTTCCCACCACCCCAAGAATTAAATCTCTGACCAGAGAGGTCCCACATCTTCACTCACCAATCTACCCCCAGAACATCATCAATCTTCCCCTCAGGAAATTTTGGTTTGTTCTTTAAGTCTCTAACAAGTAAGTCATAAGACCTGATAATTGGAAAACATGTAGTTTACCGAAATTCCCTCTAACCTGTTCTTTTCCATTCACTGAGATCTTGCCATTTTGTTACTGGAATCAATTGTGCTAGCCACTTGATTACAGTTGACCTCATTTTTGAGGATTAATGCAAAAAGGCACTAAACACTATTTTCACAGCATGATTTATTGATACCATCTTGCAGTGGAACTGCAGACAAATCCCTTTGGAGATGTCTTTCATATTGGTGATGTACTTGTGGATTATTATTTTTTTCATATTCCTATTGTCATTTTTCATTTTATATCCTGTATCTTATGTCCTCACTTTGCTGATTGTTATCTTATATACTTACACTATACCAATTGTATCTAATAATGTGATGTAGCTTCCACTTCCTTATGCTTCATTCTTATGTTAAAAGTGAATGAAGAGCTCATTATTCATCTAACCTGGCCGTTTATTGCTCTTTTCTATCTTCCCTCTGCAATGCGATAGTTTGCACTTATGCCCTTAATATCATCTGTTTAAGGTACCACCAGATTCTTTAATTCATTTTTTTCCCCTTTAGAAGGATCTTGGAGGATAGCTTATCTACTCTGAGTTTATAACCATCTGCCTTTTTAAAATGGATTATATTTGTTTTATTATTTTCTTGCCACCGGGACTATGGAATCTGTCAATACATGGTGATTCACAGTAAATTACTTCCAGCTTGCCTCTCTCAGCTAATTCTTTCCTCTTGCCAGAATCTAGCTCAAGAGCCAGAATCTGCCCCTCCTTGTCTCTCCCCACTTGTCTTTTCCATGATTGACAGAAAACATCTCTGAAAGACATTCTCAGATTGGTTTTGGGGTCATTCCCTAAAACATTCCTGATGCCCACAGGGATGAGAAGCATTCAAGAGAGTCAGCCTGAGTGCTGCATCTTCAGCAGCCTTTCTAGGCTGCTTTCCAGCCCAGCAGCCACCTCCTGGTGTGTCCAGTCTGCTCACCACATTGCTCCCCAGAGCAGATAAGCTATCCTCCAAGGCAGACTCCCACTTGGAGAGGCAGGACAAGTTACAGAGACATTGGCAGCACAGCCTTTCCATGCAGATCGTGCATGAGGTACCTGACAACTGAGCAGTCAAATCATCTCATATGGAAATAGATGGGAAAAAGGGAGGTGAATCCAGAAGAAAAGGGGGCAGGGGAACATCTCATATACACTGGGAAGTGAACCTGCTAGGTGGGATAAAGGAAACTTAAGAGACAAACTTTGGAATTTGCTAAGGCTTATGGTTCCACATGGTATGCATAAAACACAGGAGACTGCCACCCTTCCCTTTTCTCCTGCTAAAACTCAACCAGTTGACTCTCTTCCCACCAAGAAACCCATAATTTCATGACTATGCTTGGGGATTTATTTTACCTCTCACTCAGCTGGGGAGTAAGCACTCAAAAGGGTCTCTTTCAGTATGCTAGCTTTACAACACAATTCCTCTCACCAGTATTCTTACAACCATCTTTCCTTTGTGTTTTTGTTTTATTTATTGAAAATATGTGAGTTTTATTTCACATATGCTTTATTGGAAGAACAGTGCTGCTAACTGAAGGGCTGCTTTCACTTTCACTGGAAAGGCTTTTCTGAATATTAGCTTTGGATTGGCAAATTTTCAGTAATTTGTACTCTCAGCAACACATTGGTATGAAAATTGGATTTGGGCAATGGGCACTCCCTGAGCTACTTTACTTTCAGTGTAATGACTTTAGCTAGAAGTTGAGCATACATCATGCTTCCATCTATTGCTTTTCTGTTCAAGATCAGCTGCACGTTTAGGGTCTAAGTCTTTTAACCCTTATCCACACTGAATAGTACCTGACAATGGGAAAATATCATCACTCTGGTTGACTTGTAGAGCTTGACAAAGAGAGACGACAGTTTAAGCTTCTATTAAGAGATTGCTGTGAAAATTAAGGCATAATTTAATTGTGCACATACCACAAGCTGACCCAAATTTCTTTTTAAAACACCCCAGTTTCAGTGGCATGATTCTTGGGTTGTTAGGCAGACAGTTTAACAATCTTAACATTGAAGAAGCTTTTGTTAAGACTTGAAGTAGTGCTTAGGGAGGAGGAGGAGGATGAGGACGAGGACGAGGAGAGGGGACTGCATCCCATCCATCTTCTCTCTTTGCTGGCAGTATGGATGGTAGACATCAGGGTTAAAGGGGATCCCTACAATCTCTTGTACAGAGACAGCTTCTCCCTTCTGGAGAAAAAGGATTAAAAGTTTCTTCCTGAAAGTAAAATTACAAGATGATACCCAATTGTCTCTGTGAGTTCAACTGAGAGGCCATTCATTTAAGAAATACACAAACTTTTTAAAAAGTTGGTGTTAAAATATTACTGTTGTTTATCCAAGCAGGAAAAAAAAAAAAAAATTATTTTTCATCAAGTCTTGCTATGCAAAAACTCATTTTAATGGCAATTAAGGAATTGCCATGATCAGCAGAAGTTCTTGTCTGCCTGGGGCGAGTCTCTCTCAGATGTAAACTCTAGGAAAACTGGGTTAGTAACTGCATCTCTGAAGTTCCCTGTTTCATTGTTTTCCTCTTTCCTGGGCTTGTTCTGTCACTTTTGCAGCCAAAAAAGGGGTAATTGCGTAATTTAGGCAGTCATAAATCTAGCAGATGCCAACTGTGCTCACCTGCTGTTTGGCAGAGGTGATGCACTTATTAACTCCACTAATTTGTCTAATGACTCCTACTCTTCCTCCTTTAACAACTTACAGGCCAGATTGTGATGCCCTGGGCAGGCTAAATGACTTTATAAAGAGTAAGCTCAGTGGTATAAACCATATAATACTTGTCTTTATTTCTTTCTGTCCTTGAACCCCAGATATGCATTGCTTTAAAGTAACAAAATATACATGGAGGATTGTTTTGGATTAAAGTTTAAGAAGGTAGAGAAGCAATGGTGGATGTTGATTTCAAGACATAAAAAGACAGATTAATGTAAAACTCAACTTCAAACTTAATATCCATTCCTACATCACCAAAGCTAACTAGACTAGAATAAAGTACATCATGGTTCCTGTGCCATAATTCAAGGAAAGATAATAATAAGCATGTTCCTGTCCTACCTGCATTTGTTTAAAAGCATAATTTACATCTACAGACAGCTGAAAGAAGTAAATTGTGCTAGATGAAATTTTTTTCAGCTCCCTTCAGATGTGGTGACACCTCCTCAGAAGATGCTTATCTCACGGTGGATGTTAAAGTCATATAGCTTAAAGATCCAAGACAAATTTTCATGTTGGTAACAGCAGTGAGATGGTTTATTCCTTAAGGTTAGTTGGAGCATCTTGCTATTCTTCCCTCAGGAAATATTTGTCAGAGGAAAACAAATATAACTATGTCCACTTCTGTGGTAAAGCTCTTCCTGTAAAAGAAGGCACTTGGAAGTAATAGAATTTAATTACATCTCCCAAAACCTCTGAAATCTTTTCTATTTCCTTCTGCAGAAAGGCTTTGTACTTACAATATTTTGCAGGAGCTCTGGAGACCTAATTTTGCATATTCCAATTAATAATAATCTAGAGAGATGGAAGTATAAACAGTCTTTCTAAATTAATACTCAATTTCTGAGTAAGCTTTTAATCAAAGAAGACAGCATGACACCTCCAGAGGCTTGTATGCCATTGTGTTGCCAATAGCATTATATTGTTCTATCTGAAATATATTTTCTTCCCTTATTCTCATGATGTTTTCAGTTCCTTAAAAATTGCTTCCAGTTATTAGTTTTGTCTGTGGTTGGTCTTCAGTTTTGTAGATTGGTTTGGATTTGGAATGGGCTTTTATCATATATATATTTTCAATTCTGTTGTAAATTATCAAGTTTTTTATTTTTATTTTTATCAAGTGTCTTTATTTCTTGCGTATTTCTTGAGTAAAATGACAGTCCATGTCCCTGGAAAGTGCTAAATACTCAGTTGGTCCCTGGGAAGCTGGAGGCCCCCCCAGGCCATCACACGTATGTGTGAGTCCAGGAGATGCCCACTGCCAGCGGTGGTGTGCAGTGTCTCAGAAGGTGTTCCCGCGGGCTCTTCAAGGAGGTGTTACAAACACTTTCTCAGAAGCTCCTCCAGATTTTCTCCTTCTGCCTGCAACAAATCACGTATCCCTGGGGTGTATGTGCTGGCAGACATGGTGGGGGAAGTTGAGCTGTTTTGTTTCTCATTAGAACTAAACTTTTTCATCAACATAACTGTGAAAACAGAAGCAGTACTACTGGAGTTATTATTACTCATAGCTTCAGCCCAATAACCCTTTCCTAACTAAGAAATATCTTAGAAATATCCCCAGGACAAATGGGGAATTGTCTTGGATTCTGAGGAATCTGTGGGACATAAGACACCAACTCAGGAGGTACTGGTTCTAGAGTAGGAATAACTGAAATCAAATCCTCATCATATTAGGTACTGCCAATTTTGAGACATTCCTGGCTCAGAAGAGTTTTCAATCCATTTAGGGGCATAGACAAAGATTTTTGAGGAAACCCTGGCCAAAAATAACCAACAGCCCTTAGCCAAAGCAGTGCTAGAAATAGACACCAAACCCTTGGTTCTGTACTTGGGAACTCCACCAAGAGCTATTACTGTTGCTTCTTGCCAGCCTTGCTTCAATTTCATGAGGACGTTTTTGACACAATGGCCTTCAGTGTGCTTGAGAGCTAGTACTAGCATATTTTATGTTATTTCTCTATAGGTATACATACTAATGCGCTCCTTGTTCAGTTCTGAGGTCTTGTGTCTTTTCATGTGGATATTAGAAGAACAATTAACATGAAAATATCTCTGTGCCAAGCTGAAAAATGTTGCACCCCAGGCTCTTTTCAGGCTGCAGCTCCACACCCAAACCCCATACCTTGGGGGCTCACCAAAGGTACACTAAGCTCTCGTGTAATGCTCTACAAAGATCAACATCAAAAACAGAGCTTGGCAGCAGACAGTCCACCCTAGATGCCCATGATAGGCACTGATCGTGAAAATATCTGGACTGACTTACCTGAATAAAGCCATTGTGTTCTCCTAGGCTGCCTTTGGAATTCCTCCTGTATGGTCTCTGTGAGTGTCTGTGAGTGTCTGTGGTCTTTTTGTTTACAAGAGTGTTTTTAGAAAATAAACACTTGTATGACTATGTATTTTCATTATTATCTCCCCAGAGTTTGTTTCTGATGGCTCATTGGAAGCAAGGGTGGAAGAGAGGAGAAAAATTAAAAAAAAAAAAAAAATTAATAACATGGTCTCTGTGTGTAATTGTGCATTGTAGTAAGAAATTATTGTTAGTTGTCCCCAGAGGACTCATCTTCTGTCCCATGCCTGTCCCCACAGCAGGAATGGGCACTGTGTGGTAAGTGATGCTCCACACTATGTAACATGGTCCATGTCACGCTTTTGTGCAGTTTACTATTCAGAGGAGCTGATGTCCTCCAGCTTTCTTTTGGCTGCAGTCCCCTCTTTCGGCCCTTCTGGAAGAGAGCCCAGCTTGGCCATACGGCATGCAAACTTCTGGGGAACAAGCAGTGTCCTCACAATCCTCCTAATTTTGAGCCTGGAACAGTAACAAGCACAACTTGCCACATTTCTAGCCCTTTTTCTTCATCTCCAGAGGACTCGAGGTGCACACAGGCCATCAGTCCAGTGACGTGGCATAGCCTGCAGTGCAGACTTTAAAACATACTCTTCTGGAGCTGTTAGATATTGTACAAAATTAATACTCTCTTTCCTTTCTCAAGAAGCTACCTGGGTCATACCCCGGGATGCTGCAGCCTGTGAGCTGATAAATGTTCTCTGTGGTGGAAACCCACAGGTAGATCCAGGCTGCTGAGAAGTCTGGTGCTCAGTTTGCAATGCGGAGAGGTCTGGAGGGGGAGACATACCAGGTCCCTTGGTTTGTTCAGCCCAGAGCAGAGCAAGCCATGGGGAGGCCTCATGGCAGCCTGCAGCTCCCTCACGAGGGGAGCGGAGGGGCAGGCGCTGAGCTCTGCTCTCTGGGGACAGTGACAGGACCTGAGGGAATGGCATGGAGCTGGGACAGGGGAGGGTCAGGCTGGGGGTTAGGGAAAGGGTCTGCACCCAGAGGTGGTCGGGCACTGGGACAGGCTGCCCAGGGCAGTGGGCAGAGCACCAAGCTTCCGGAGTTCAAGGAGTGTTTGGACAATGCTCTCAGGCATTGAGTTTGATTTTTGGGTAGGCCTGTGTGGACTCAGGAGTTGGACTAGATGATCCTTGTTGGTCCCTTCAAACTTCCATAACGTTACGATTTTTCTGCTTTCCTATGCTGTACAGCACAATCTGTACATAAGTTTCCAGTAAGTCTGTAGCCAGTCAAAAGGTGCCCAATATAAAAAAGAGGATTAGGTGCCTTTCTTCAGCCTGTTTTTTAATCTTTCTTACATCAGAGAGTTCTGCTATACAAGTACCTGGATTTCTCATATCTCTCAAATCAGTGGTGCAAAGCAGCAAAAAAATCTCTTGACAGTACGTGCAGGGGAATTTTTAGCCTTGAAAGCAGACAAACTATCGCTCTTGAAAAAATTATCCAGGATACATAAAAGATGGGCCAAAAAGACTGTCCTGGTTCTTCTGCTTCATCTCACAGAGTGAAACACATGATGAGTCTAGCACAGAAGTATGTAGATCCTGCATAGCTTTGATATTTGTGATGTGAAGCTTAAATATCTATCTTTTTCACCCAAGAAAAATGTCAAAGACACATAGAAATACATTGTTTTCTTTGTGTTTTAGGCAGTTGCATCTGCTGCAGTGGATTGCTTTTCTGGATTTTTTTTCCTTGCAAAGTTATAAAAAGCTTTGGGAAAAAAATAAAATAAGCTGATGACTTGTATTTTTCTGAGGTAGATTAATTAATTCTGTTTAACAGAGTTAAAATTAGCCTGAGCTGTTTGTTATTGCTTGGTTATTCTCTTCTCCTGAATGCACAATATACAATTTATTTTGACAAGTACTGGTGGGCGATGCAAAAGGAGATTGCTTATGTGGGGAGTAGAAAGGGGAGGGGATGGGAAGGATGGCACTTTTTTTGGTCTAAGAAGAAGAATATTTGGCTGAGAGTGCTGGAAACTTTCTTCCAGCCCCACCTCTTATTTTTCCTCTGAATGAATGGGTTTATTTTCATGTCTGTTTATGAAACAGTGTATAGCAACCGCTCCTTATATGTTGGAAACATTATGGTTGGCCATTGACAAAATAGAAATGTAAATTAAAGAAGGTATCAACACTGTCCTTAGCCAAGGGAATGAATATTTTCCAGTAGGACTGCATCAGTTGTTCCAAAAAAGAAAGACTGAATAAATTTGAAGGAATTTCATTACTCTAAAGAAACTGAAAATGCAACAATTCAGAAAATTGTTGTGACTTTAAGAATGTGTCCTGGTTTTACTCCTGCTTTTAAGGAGAAAATTGACAAGCAAGAATGACTCTAAGTAGTACTCCTTCAAAGTACTACTTGTTGCATGATATTCAGTATATTCTTTTATCCAAAATATTTAATATACACTTTCTGTATTGTTGTCTACATTTCAAGACTAGCATCCTCATATATTTGGAAGTATTGCAAAATCTATGCAGGCTGAAATGCTTTGTTTCAAGATGATAAAGCTGCTTTTTTTTTTTTTTTTCATCAAAAGACAGGAAGTTCTCCCAATTAAGTTGTTAAGCTGCATCGGTTAAATAACAAGCTATTTTGTTAATTAAATGGACTTTTAGAAAACATATTTCCTAGGAGGAATTGGAAATGTGAAAAAGCCTGGGACGATCCCCAGCAAATTTCAGATCAAAAGCTGCAATAGAAATAAGAATTGCCATATTCTTCGCTGGGCTTTGTACTCTTTTAGGTTCTTCTGTAAGAAAGGCACAGGGAAAGGTTATGCACCTATGGCTGAAATTAATGTTTTGCCAATCTTATAATCATGACATTTTGCCAAATATTCATGACATGAAAGTAGTTTCATTTCATGTTGCTGTAGAAGAATATGAGAAGAGATCAATAAGAAAATATCTGGTGCCACAAGCTGGATGACTCTTGGCAGTAGTCTGTGTTAAGGATTGTTCCTTTCCAGAACAAGGGGAAATGAAAGCAACATAAAATCTTTGCCTTCCATACTGATGTTTTCTGTTGCTTCTTTTAGCATTGTCTGTAGGTATATCAGGTTGGATTCTTGTTGTCCTGTATTTGAAGTGGAAGATATGTTCAAATGCTCACACAAACACTCACTTCTGATTTTATCAGAGCTCAGCCCTGCTAAAGTCCTTCCCAACAGCAAGATAAAAATCAAAAAGGGGCATAGATGAAAAGATTAAAAATGAATGGGAAAAAGAAAACACTAAGCAAGGTGAAGTTTTGTTGACTTTTTTTTTTTTTTTTTAACTTAAGATTCTTTCTGAAAGGTAGTAATTTCCTTGCAAAACTGACTTTTGTCATGGAAACTACAAATCCAGACTCTTAATATATAACAAAACTGTAAGCTTTTGAGATCAGGGTCTGTAAAAGAGCAGTGGTGAGCAGACATTGATACAGAAATATAAATACAGTAATGAGAAGCAAATCATTGACTTGCCTTTGAAAATACAAGAAAAGTGAATTTATATTGAGACACAGAACACTTTCTTTTGTGGCTTTTCTATGATCCATCATGTTGCAATGACTTGTAACTGTTTAACTTCTCCATACCAATCAATGTCCTTCTTCTCTCCTTCTCAGCTTCTTCACCTTCTTGGATTTTTGTTGAACAATGTAACAGGCTGCAGCGATATTCCCCCCACACTGTATTTTATTATCTTTACTAAAGATGTTTTAGTTCAAACTTCAAACGTTACCAACTGTAAATTGGGACTTCTCCTAAGGACACGTGTTAGGTGCAGTTAGGGGATGGTGTGAGGGAGTCCAGGATGAGACGATTCATGACTCTCCTGTACTACGTCTACCCAATTTCAGCACATTCAAACACAAAATTCACACAGCAAAATAGCCCATTATGGTGATATGCTTGACAGCATCACTTTTCCATAATTCTTGTCTTCCCCTTTCCCCATGTAGAGGTGGAGGACATTTGAACATTACTAGTGAGGAAATAAAATGCTATTAATTGAATTAACCCCATCAAGAACTCATTGCAACTTGAATACAAATTTACATACAGAACATTTAAGTCATTCCAGTTATTTTAAAATAATGTAACAGATTGGTTAATATTCACTTGGTTGTTGAGGAAACTGTCTTTTCACTGATGCCTACAAAGAAAATAAAGCAAATTGTAGTAAACAGTACTTGAGATCTTAAAAATCAGGAAAAACTTACGGAGGGGTCATAATTTGTCCTGTATTTAAAAGAGTGATTAATAAATGTCTTTTCTGTGGAAGAGTAAACAATGAGAAATGTCTGAAATGATCCTTTAAGGATGCCCACAAGGTCCATCCCAGACAGTCCAATTGACCACCGGCTCACAATCATAGCACAGGCAGAATTACATGAGTCATGATTGTGGTTGCTGCTGAGCCTTTAAAGAAAACGCTAAGTTACTACATCTCTCTCTTTTTCCCCTTGTTTTGTATTTCTGGAAAACCTTAGGCTGTAAGCATTTAAGGGAAGACACTGATTTCCTTTCTTTAAATAAATAAATAAATAAATAAATAAATAAATAAATAAATGGCACTGGTTAAATCCTATTTTCAAATAAATTTTTAATGAAGATATATAAAAAAGATACAAAAAACCATGGTCTTCCTTCAGAAACTATTTTTTATCAAAAAAAAAAAAAAAAAAAAAAAAAAAAGATATAAAAAATGAAAGCTAACATGCCAAAATAGAAAAAGAATGTATATTTTCCATTTAGAAAATTCAAGATGAGTGTGCTAATGCTGATGGGTCCCTTGTGGGACACACAGCTCCCCTGCATAGGGCAGCTTTCCCCCAGGGATCGTCACAGGCTCTCTGGGGCTTCAGCAAACAAGCAGACCATGGCACATCATGGCAAATATTTCCAAACAAGAAACCAAACACTCCAAGAAAGGAGTAAATTGAAATACCAAAAATGTTACAATGTATGGCTTATTATTTTATTTCCTTTTTACAACACAAAGCTATCTCTCCAAGATATCTATGCAGGTATATTAAACCAGCTAACACATCTGCTGGAGCTTATATGATTCACACTGGCTAATTAGCCAGCTGATGGCATCAACAGGTCAATGGAACTGAGTTATCATGATCCAATTTAATTATTTTAATTGAACCGAATTGTTTTCAATTCATATGCCAAAGAGTCTACATGCAGAAGTTTATAATTAGGTAGCTATTATTCTCCATTGCTTGATAATTGCCTTATGTTTCTAAACAATGTTTCTTTTACTAACTATTGCAAAGATGGCATTGTTAGTTTTCTTTTCTTCTTCTTCTTTTTTTTTTTTTTTTTTTTTTCACATAGACTGAAGTCCCCAAAGATTAGTCCACTTACCTCTACAACTATTGTTTAAGCCACTGACAGACTCCAGGTGCCTGAGGGATACTGCTATCTTCGGTAGGTTTAATTTTATTTAATTTCGTATTTAAAGCTTCCATGACCTTTTTCAACATATAGATGATACAAATACTTTCACACATGGATATATCAAATGACATGTCCACCTAGGCTTGCTAATAAAACTCCATTGCTCTGTTACTGCTGGCCCCTGGCTATATTAGCTGTCTGCTTGCCTTATTTGTGAGTTATAAATAGCCAAGGACTGCATACTCACTGTCTGGTTACATTGAGCAAACTGTGATTTTAATTCTTTTAAACAAGCCTGTCTCCTGACACAGGTCTGTCCTGAATGCTCACTCTTACCTGTTTCCCTTTTTTATGTTTCCTGCTTGGGTGGGAGATTCTTAAGCAAAATTCCTCAACCGTCAAATATTCCAACAGAAAATAATTAACAGAGCAACAGAAGGGCATTTTTGCATTGTTCACAAGCCACTGTTTGCAAAGTAATCCTCCACAACATTTGTCATGTCCTGATTTGATAACATTTTATACTCATACTGCACAAATGAAGCCCATCAGTGGCTCTGACCCCATTTTGCTGGATTAGTTTGTACCAAAAAGTTGTGAAACCATCTCATGGCTTTGCTATATCATCTCTGCAAAACAAAGACAACTGGCACTCCTTTCCAAAAGCCTTCCAGACTCAGGACAACAATGTTTTGCAGTGAAGTAAGGCAGAGGGAAGCAGAGGACAAAAATCAATAAAGAATTAAGTTACCTAAAGAATTGTTTAGGTGGAATTTAGTGCCTAAATGTACAACTGCAAGCTGAAAACCCTCTGCTCTTGGAGCATCTCCTTGTGTGACCGAGAAGGTTTCTGGGGCTGGTATGAGAGTGCAAAGTCCCTGGCTTCCCAGCATCTATTTTTCTGCTGAAACTCAGAAAGTGTTCCTGTGCCATAGGGCCCCAGAGCACACTGGACACCCTGCTGTAGCATTGGGTCACATTGTGGATTTGAGGGAAAGATTGCTCCACCATTTGAAATGCAGTCATGCCCAGCAGGCAACAAGCGCAACTGCAGCACGGTGCTGGGAAGCACAGACAGCTGCATGTTCACTGTCTGCATTTCAGGAACTTAAGTTGAAATGACTCAATGTTGGCCTCATCTCAAATAAAAGGATGGGTTCCCAAAAGCCTCTCTTCTACTCAACCAGTTCCTTCACGAATCATCAGTTCTCCACTGGCTTCCTGGAAAATATGAAAAAGGTACGTAAGTATTCATCCTGGAGAGACTTGTTTGGGATAGCTGATCCTTCAATGCTAAATCCAAAATCCAGACTCCAGCATCTTGCCTCTGTCAGATTTCCCTCTTGGAGAAGATGATATCCCCAAGCACAGCCTTATGAAGTGCTGAGGCGTGGGCAGGCAGCAGGTCCCTAGAGGGACATGCAGTGAGACATGCCACCCCAGAGGACTGTTAGTTAGGACCAAATGCAAACCACAGAAGTGCAGATATCTGCAGAATAAATTATGGGCATGATTAGTGTGCAAAATGACTTAGAATGAACAAGTTTCTTAAAGAAATTACAGCCTCTGGGGAAATCATTTACAATGGCCACGATGAGTAATATCTCACTCCATGACTCTGTTGACTTCCATCTTCCCCTACAGTTACAACAAGTGTGAGAAAGAACAGCTTAAAACTGTTTTGTTTGTACTGGCAGGAAGCAGTGCTAGTTTTGTCATTTTTATTAAGTCTCATGCAGCATTTGTATTTTGCTCAGCCACACTACCAGCAAGCTCACTCAAAGGACCTTATCACCTCCACCAAGCTTTTCTTGTACTTGTGCTCTAAGCTGGATTTGTAATGTGTGCTCCATTCCAGGAGAGGACTTCTGCTGTACACGAGAGAGTGCTGTTGGACTCCACATTTGCTTCATACCTGGACATCAATAAAAATTGTGAATATTTGAGATTTCAGACTGTGTAAGGAGTCAAATTGTCAGAGTAAAATTGTTCTTCTCTACTAAGCTCACTAATTCTTCCCCTTTCCTTGTTCTTCATTACTTGCTATTTTCCCATCTGCCTTGTCTGCCTGTAATTTGATACATTTCTTAGAAATGATTGGTGTCAGATGTCATTTCATGGGGTCAGTTTCTCTGGCTTCCTCTGATGTAAATTGTTTTATAAAATGTATATCTATGAAGCAGTTCCATCCAGATCTTGTTGCCTTAAGAACTCTGGAAATAAATAAATAAATAAATAAATAAATAAATAAATAAATAAATAAATAAATAAAAAACGAAGCAGAACTTCCATTAAGTTTGGGCTTTATATGGATTAACTCCTACCTCTAAAATATCCTTTCCACATGATAATCTGGCCTCTTTTCTTTTGATAGTTACCTGTCTAAACAAGCCTTTGCTATTTTGTATTAAAATCCTCTCCAAAGCCTTTCCAAAATAAAATTGACTTTTTAAATTCTTATTTTGTTCCCTTACTGAATGACATCTCACATACAGGACCTTTTCTGATTACTCTTTTGTTTTTCTATTCCTTATAAACTATGCTTCTTCTCCGCACTGATTTCTAACATAATTATTCTTCTGGTTAGGCCTGGAGCTTCATATGGCATGCTATGCAACTTTTTTTGAAGAGGAATTCAGCTGCAGGTAGCTGGTGCACTTTTGATTTAAAGGCTCATTAAAGTTCCCGAGTTCCTCTGTCTGACTTTTCTGACTTGCTTATTAAAGCCTGCCATTCTGCAACTGAAAATATTAAGCTAAATTTTTTACTATCACCTGCTTAGGGGTAGTTTTGAGCAAAACAAATTATGTTCTACATATATATCTTATTTTTTCCTTTGCTGTCTCTCACAGATTTAACTAAGGACTTCAGATGCTTGAAGAGCACAAGAGCACACAAGAAAGAGATGCCTACAGCACACAGACTTCCTCCTGATGCCATGCAGAGGTGTTGGTCTGCCTTTCTTCAGGCTTTGAGCCACATCCAGAGGAGCCTCCTTGCTTTTAATCTCCCAAGTCCTCTTTGTTGTTTTTTCTAATTTATTTCCCCTTCATTTCAGGCCTTTCAGTTTGTTGATTAATGCCCATAAAGGCAGCCCGTGCTGCTTCTGGAAATGCAGTTTGTCATCTCTGTCAGCACTCAGCTCCGTATGTTGCCACTTCATAAGCAACATACCAGGATGCGAGGCAATATAAATGAGCCAGGCTGCACCGGACTGTATGCAGTTTACATTTCATCTTTTATAATCAAAGGCATGATTTCCCACTCACATTTTTCACAGGATGCATAACCACTGTGTAATTTCTGTTTTTCGTGATTTACTGTGCACTCTAAATTGAGGTAACTTAATAGGCTTCAGAAGAAGCACAGTTTAATGGTCAATCTGATTTGACAAAATAGTTGTATACACTTTACAGCATCTTTCATCTAAAGAGTACAAATAATATACCTATTGGCCTACCCAAAAGCATTTGAAAATCATAAGGACAACTGGGGAGAAAAGGAGTGGCACTGTTTAATGGCCTTGAAGCAGAATAAACACAAAGATATTCTCTCTGCAGGATTTAATATTAGTTTTATTGTTGAGCTCAGGTCTCCACTGGTGTGAAGTTCTTCACCCACAGATGTTTGCAATAACAGGTTTTCTACTGCAGGAGTTAATTCCTACCTGCCCAGTGATTCTGCTGTAGAGAGCAAGGCAAGTCATATTTTACATAGCACACATGCTGCTTGGTATCCACTCTGCAGAGAAATGTGACCTATAAGCACACACAGGACATCCAGGCAGCTTAACTCCTTGGAGAGCTTTCCAGCCCTTGAAATTGGCCAATATAAGCATGAGAATTGATCATAATCACATGTCAAAAGGCCCTTGCGCCATCCCCAGCATCTATCCCGATGCTGGTTAACAGCCACAAGAGTAGAGCATGCTTGCAAATGTCCAAGGAGATTTAGAAAGGATACAGAATAATAATTAATAACAGTGATAATGATCAGCCTATGACTATCTGTATTAATTGACATTCCTTTGAACAACAGAAATGCCAGCACTCATCGCTCTGATTACTTGCCTTTTGGCAAACATAAAATCAAGGATATATCTGAGCAAATAAATCTTGCCACCAGCAATAAAACCTATAAGCTACAGTGGCTGGCAAAGCTTTCTTCTCAGCACATCACTTGTGGAGCTGTAAAGCCAGTCTAACAGCTACCTATTGTTAAGTGGGGAAAAGCACAGGAGGTTTATACATGATGGCATCTAGCTTGTTTAATGGTTTTCATGTGCCCATGGCAAACATTGTGCAGGAGAAGGGAAGGGGCAGTCCAGTTTGGAAACAAGCTCTCAGCATTTGTGCAGAAACAAGACATCAGAACTCTTGCCTGTTACTTTTGTTTTGTAGCAGTTTCTCTTCTCAGCTCATGCCGAGTATACCATTGCTGGAGCTCAAAAGCCAGTTGTTTGTAACAATCATTTCTCACAGGCTGCCCCCAAAGGGAGACTTTAATTGATGTTTCAGACATTTCTGAAATTCTGACAATTCTGTTCTGGGTGTTCTCTTTTTCAGCCCTCCGGAAACTCACTGAAGCCACTGCTGTTTTATTTGCTGCTACTTGAGAGATATTTGTATAGCCAGAGGCCAAGGTGTGTCTAAATCAAGGCTTAAATCTTCCAACTGATCTTGACAGCACATTGTTAAGTTTAACAGCTGAACTAATTAAGAAAACTATAAAAATACAAAGCCATGGTAAACTTTTTAATCAGGAAGCTATTTGGTACAAATAATCGCTTAAGGGAAAGATTCTGCTGCTTCTACTCATGTTACATTGCACCATATGCTACGAGTGATTTGACTGAAAGCTTGTGCGGGTAATAGAAAAGGGTGCTCATTTGCTTTGGTCAGCTCTTGCTGGGGAAAAAAGAAGAAAAAGAATGGGGAGAGGGGAGAAATAAAAGAGAGAAAGAGAATGAGATAAGGATGGAAGGAAAAGAAAGAGGAACATGTTACTATTCTAAGAAAGCCCTGGTTTGCATTTGTTTTACCAGGATGGATTTTATTTTTTTTTTTTTTTCATTTGGAAATTCTCAGCCCAAGTGTTTCTCATAAGGATAATGAAAGAGAAAACAAACAAGTAAGGTATGACTTGACTTTCATGAGTATACAGGAGGAGGTTCTGAATATTTGCTGGGAAAAAAAATAAATAAATAAATAAAGCGAATCAGCAAGTTTGGATGATGAAGAAATTAAAAAATGGTGTTCATAAACAACTCTGGAAAGTAATGAGGTAAAGTTCAAGGAATACACTATTATGAAGTTGCACTGTATCTGAGAGGCATAAGTTGATCTATTGTGTTAGTTTTGTTTATGTTCTGTGGGTTCATGGTGCAGTTGCCAGCTGAGACTGTACAACCAGAGTGTGTGTGTCTACTCCTCGTCCTACAGCCCTTGCATATGCCACCACCAGCTGCCTCTGATACTGAATTTCCAAGAAAAGTCTCTAGGCAGGTTCCCAAGTCTGCACTAAATGTGGTATCTGGGTGGTTTTAGTTTTACATCCCTGCTATTTCCCAGCTGCTTGAATCTATAGATGGTATTAATGACCTTGGCCACTCATTTCTTAGAAATCTAAATTCTCTGGTCTTCATTTCTGGTGCATGTTGTTGGAGAGTTTCCTAATGCTGAGAAATCCTCCTTAGTGTATTTCAGCCATCACAAGTAATCAGAGGAACATTCATATGGTTATATCTCACTCAGTTATCCTCTTGTACAGAAGAAATAATCACACAGAAGCAAAAAAGAGCCAGTCAAAAAATTGTAAGAGACTGTAACCCCAGGAACACAGCAGGTGCTGCAGGGTGTATTGCTGTAAATCATCTCCAAAATGAAAGCAGTTGTCAGGATTTTTTATAAAGTCACAGTGAAGTGAAATATAAAAGATATTGAAAACAGATATAACTGAGATAATTTTAAAGTTCTATTTTATTTAAAATACATTTTGTAAAGTATTCACAATTCAGGAACTTCTGCAAACACATTATACAGTGAGTATGTGTGACCTGTGTGAAACCTGGAATTGGAGAATTTTTTGGAAAGCTCTGTTTGAAGCTCAGCCAGGAATCATAGCAGCTTAACACAGGGGCTTGACCGAGACACAGTATTTAAGAACTGAGGAAGAACATTTTGTATTGACTCATCAGCCAAGCACTGATGAAGCTTGATCCTAATTTGCTCATGTTGCCACAAACTTCATCACTGACCTTCCCTGCCATGGCTGTGCTGATGCACCCTTCACATCCTCAATGAGGAAGGGTAAGAGGTTCTAGGATTTTAAGGATGTCCCTACCAGCCCCTAGAGAAAAACATTTCCAGCTCCATATCCAGGGTGCAAACTCCACAGCAGGACTGGTGCTGTTGTATCCCTTTGTGGACATTTTCCTTCACATTTTTCAGGGTGGCTGACATTGCTCATAGTTTTCCTCACAGTTGCTTGGTTTGAAGCCAGGGCATGTTGTAAGCAAGGTGTGGGTGGTGTGGGGTTGTGCTGCCCCTGACCCCTAGGGGGATGATATTGTTGACACTCACTCGACACCCTCACATCTTCTTTAACAGGATGTATTAAATAATGAATCTTTCCCAGATCTATGCACCTAACCCTGGTAGTAGCACCTCAGTGCCTGCCCCTTTCACCCCCCCATACGCCCTGGTAGCCAGCAGCTGGGCTGTAGACAACCATTTTTTACCTTTAATCTCCTACATGGCCTCTTGGCCTCAGCAGTGCATATAACTCATAAAATCTGCAGCCTGTAACACCAGCGGGAAGCAGCCTTTGGGCTTTCAAAGGCGCTGGTGCAGCAGGGGAAAAAAAAAAAAAAAAAAAAAAAAAAAAAAAAAAAACACCTTTCAGAGGCAAAAGAAAGTTTTCCCTGAATCGTGTTTATACCTTTGGGATAACCACGGGCAGACCAAGGTTTTGATGTGTCTGGAAGTTAATAATATAGTAGCATGCAGCAAGGTCTCCTGAGTGGGGGATTTTGAGCAGTGTCAGGACAGAAAGCAAACCGTCCTGCAGCACGGAGAGAGAGCACCAGCACCGCCTGCAGTGATGAAATTGCAGAGCTTGAGGGCTGCAGCCCCCCTCCTCCCTTTCTGCCAGCACCTCGGGGACCGGAGCCCTTCCCAAAGCATCTGGAAGACGCCCCCGGAGTCGCTTCCCAGGCGGGGAAGAGCGCGGCCGGAGGTCCCGATGGGGTCGCGGCAGGAGGCTGCAGCCGGCAGCGAGCGGCCCCGGCCCGGCGGCGGCTCGGCGGCCCCCCCGCGCGGCGGCAGCGGGGCACCGGCACCCGGCCGGCAGTGCTGATGCAAGGAAGGAGACGGGGGGTGGCCGGGGCAAACGCTGGAAGAACGAACAAGCCTCTCTCAAGAGGGGAGTAAGGGTGGTCTCTGCGAGATCCCAAAGGTGAAAGGTCCCCGGGGACGTCGGTTCCTTAGCCAAATGCTCATCCTGTCTCTCTTGGAAACCATCAGCCTGCTCTGAGGACTTTTGTTTGTTCAGTGCAACAGCAGCAGAGGAACTTCAAAGCCTGGTTTCCAGAGTCTAAAAAGACTTCCTCCTTACTAACATAACTAATTAAACATTACCAATTGCTAAGTAAACATTACTGATTACTAAGTAAACATTACTGATGTATTTCACACAATTAAACTATCAAAAGCCCGAGAGCATATTTCTTCTCTTACAGACATCTGTGGGGTTTAAGACACCCTGTGCATGCAGCCTGGTGCACCTGCTTGCACCCCTTGGAAACCATCTGATAAAAGGGATCAGTGCTCATGAACACCTGGCAGCTGCCAGCACAGCAGCAAACTTGGTTAAATTTATATACAGGGTGTGGGAAATTCATTTTCAGGTGTTCTACCCTTCTGGCATTGAGAGCCTGCACTTTGTCACTGAAGGATTGTGAGGTCTTACAGGAAATTCAACAGTAATCAGGGAGCTGAACTTGGGGCTCTCAAACCTCAGTTATCATACAGATTATCTGAGCTTGGATGAATCTTGAAAAAAGGTGTCTCAGCAGGAAGAAAACAACCTTGGTTCCCTGCAAAGAGGAAAGAATATGCTGATATAGGAAGTTTTGCAGTGGGATTTCAGAACAGGATAAGAGACTTACATTCTGTTGTAGTCAAAGGCCTTGTAATTGTGCATGTTACCTTGTTACCTCCCCTCCATCCTCCTGTTGTAGTTCTCCAAACAAACACATTCAACACTTTAGGAAAAGTACTACAACTAAATACAGTTTGACTTAAAAGGGAGTTGCTGACTCATACCTGCACTAACAGGGCAAGATTTATACATAAAGCAGTACCATGGAAAAGAGCAAAACTCTGTGCAGCAGGAGCAGGACTTGCAGCATCAACCTAAGAAAGCTTTTTCACCACAGAGATAATCTCAAATTTTATCTCAGCCACAGCATTTGTCTCATTAGAGACAGGAACATTCCCGTATCAATTTTATACTTGCATTGTATTTCATACTGTTATGGCAGTCTTTTCCAATTTTTAGCATTTGCTTTTCAGAATGTTTCATATCTTGAATAAAAAATGAAGTAATAATAGAAAACAAACTAAAAATGGCCTGCACTTTTCCTTTCCAGATGTATCTGTTGAGCTGCATTGTAAATTTAGTGTTACTGGTCTAGTAGTTATTTTAACTGCTGCTTGGCTTCAGTCCTGTTGATATGTTGGTTATTTTTATATATGGTAGGCCATTTGTGTGACTGATTTTACAATTCATGCTGCCTGCTGAAGGACATCCCTTGAAACAGACCTCATAGCTGTATTCTCAAGATGAAAGCAATTGGACAGAAGTACCATTCTGAAAAGAGGGACCTCTATTACATTTATTTTTTTTCTGAATTGCTTGCTCAAGCCAATTGGTTAGGTTATTGGAAGAAATGAAACAGGGAAAAATTGATAGGATTCAGGTGTTGGTGCGTGGCATTAAAGCCATTTCTTATCCCTAGTAAATGGTGGCTGTTGGATCAAATTCCTGTATATGGCCAAAATATAGTACAAGGGAGAAAATGATTATGCTTATCATGCTAGCACAGGGTTAGGGGAGATGAATACAAGTGCATCAAGAAAGCACAACCAAATTACACGGGGTTGTTATTTTAGGCAGCCAGTTGCTCAGTCTCCCCATCCATGGATGCTGCAATAACTATAATTTCACAAGTAAGTTGTATTTTAGGGGCATTTTAGGTGTCAATATGAAAAATCAGGAACCTGAAGGGAAAATACCAAAGGCTGGCAACAGAAATAGACTTTATGTTGGCAAGGGCAGTTGTTTAGTTTTTTGTTAATGCTCTTGTGAGATAGGACTGATTTTCAGTAATAAAGAGGCCTGCTAAATTCAGTGAAATCCTTTTAAATACTTGTAACCTGTATGTTAAGGTGATATGGTAATGATTCCTCGAGACTTGTAAGCAAGTGTACAACTGCTTACCAGAAATGACTCCACTAATGGGGACTTGCCCTGTTCTTAGGTGCATCTTGCTTAAATCATTCTGTATGAATTTTGAGGGGATGATGGGACCTGGCTCTGTGATACGTTGGACATTTCAGCCCTCCTTCATCATCTGCAAACAAAATAACCCAGACACACTGTGGCAAGGATGAGCTATTCTCTGGGTGAAAAAGCACCCCCTTTTGCACAGTTTGAACCTGCCTCATGGTTTCATCTGGTATTCCTTGGTTCTTGCACTCAAAGAGACTGAGCAAACCATCTGTTGGTCTCTTCCTCTATGCCACCTCTACCTTTTAGGTGATTTTCAAAGCAGTCCATAGTGAGTCACCCAGGGAAAGATGCTCTCTTTCAAGTGCCAAAGCACTTTACACATCTGTTGAGCCATATCTGGTCAGACCTGATGCATACTTTGGGCTGAATAAGCCCCAGCTGGCAGAGCTTGAGCTCAGTGAAGAGCTACTGAGGTACCACTGGGAGGTTAATGGGGAGGAAGGCAGCAGTGTGATGCTCCTGCTGAGGACTGCTGGAGTATCCCTACCCTTCCTACAGGCAAGTTCATCAACTAAGCCATAAATCATGGGTTGCTGTCATCCCAGGTGAAATATGAATGCATATTTTCAATGTCTGCTCAGTTCAGTGACTGCCACTGTTTCTCTCAGATGTGGATCTAAGTAAACAAGCCCATTACAAATAAATATACAACATATAGAAAATACAGTCATTTTCCAAATGAGAAAGGAGCCTTGTTTATAAAATCTCACTCTGAAAACTGTAATCCATCTGGATACACAAAACACACTATTCGTATGCTCCACAGTAAGTGTATTGATTCTGAAAGGCACACACAAAAAGCCAGTCCAAGCAACATTTTTTTTTCCTAATTTTCAAGCAGAGCTGAGTCCAAAAATACAAGAGTGGTTAAAGAGGCTATTCAGAGTGAAGCTCTTGCACGGGATCCACCTGTGGGTCTGACATGCTTGGAGAGGTTTCTTGTGCCCAAACCAAATGTGAAACCTGCTGGTTTTCACACTTTTAGGACCAGTTTCCCATTACTAGCACAGATAAGGCACCAAACTGACAAACATATGCCTAGAGCATCATTACAGTCACTCAGACACATGGCTAATTTCCCCAGTCCATTAAATGACCTGTTGCAAAGCTTTTGGGGGACACACTCTACTTTCCTTCATTAATTTCATGTCTCTTCCTGTCATCTGCTTCCATCCTCAGGCTGCCAGAGGGTCTGGGTTTGGGTTCCAAACCTGAGCAGAACATAAAACATTTTCATTAGTTAAATATAAATGAAGATGCTAAGCCAGAAGGTTGGGAGACACCAGCAGCCCTGTTACAAGAACTGTCCAAACACCCACTCAATTCACAGGGAAATACCAGCTGGATCCATGCACACTGGATTAGACCTAATGATGTGATGCTCTGCAGTACCTCAGACTTCCTTTCAGGAATTTAATGTAGCATGACTACAAGCCAAGAAAAATATACAAACAGAAATCATCTGAAGAACCAGCACACAATGCAACTTTGATTACAGTATCAGCTACCTCCATCCCTGAAAAAAAAAGTCCTTGCATGTCCAATCCTCAGCAGAAGTTCCCACTGAAATAAAGACTGACATAATTATCACAGTGAAATAGGCACTTTATCAAGTACCTACTTTAAGTGAAATGTATAGGAAATGGTTCTTATGTCATATTGGATTTACCACATATTTTTGACACCATTTTTGATCAAAAATCTAGTCTTACCCTTTTCACTGTGTTTAAGAAGAGGGCATTTTCCTTCCAAAACCTCCCTGAAGAGATCTTACAAACATAGAAGATTAAGCAACTTTGCATTTTATAGTGAAATTCAACAGATGAATTCTTCTGTTTCAGAACAGAGAAGACAAGAAGCGAGGATGGGCCTGTTCTTAAACCACATACATATCTTTGTACTTGAAAACAGATGAAAACCGAAAACAAGGGCTACGTTTCAGATAGGACATTTGCATGTTATCTCTATGAAACCCTGCTTTCTCGGGGTCACACTCGCTCTGC
The DNA here is from genome assembly GCF_965140915.1 of Aythya marila. Lineage (NCBI taxonomy): Eukaryota > Metazoa > Chordata > Aves > Anseriformes > Anatidae > Aythya > Aythya marila. The sequence goes on from NC_139048.1 coordinate 4,271,759, forward strand.
AGCAGCACGTCACTAGCCCACAGGGTAGGGAGCCCATTTGCAGCCAGCTGAACCAGATGGGGAATCTCCTGTACTGGCTGTGGCAGATGGGAGCTCGGGAGCGAGGTCCCACAGAGACCCTCTATCTTAAACGTCCCTTCCTTGCCAGAAGCTCTGCTTTTCTGAGGCCTGTCCAGATGGCTGTGAAGCTCTCAGATGCAGCAGTGATGGGGGTTGAGAAAAGGTGGGTGAGTGGAAGTTAAAAGTAGGCTGTCCCATTGTCCCCACTGCATTCCAGCTCTAAGCTCTCTTCAAAAGCCAGCATCACTTCAAACGCAAATTTTCATCCAGGTGCAGTTAAGCTTACATTTCTTAAATACCTAATCCAAATTCACTGGAATAATTTGGCATTCCTGTGTGTCTGGATGTGCCCTGGACAGTTTGTTCGCACAGCTCAGGGTCACCTCAGACCCCAGCTCCTCGGGGCAGCAGTCGCCTCCACTGGGACCCAGCACCCCTGTGCTGCAGCATCACTGCCCTGCTGTCGCCAGGTGTCTGCCAGAACATGCAAACTGCTGGAAAAGCAAGTAATTGTGAATTAAAGACTCAGTGTAGTCCTTTCTTTTCTTTTTTTTTTTCAGATAAGTGAGGGAGGTTAATATTAAAATTAAAACAAATAAAAATGGAAAACTGTTGTTTAGGAGCCAAGCCAGCCCGCAGGTTTCTGCCACTGCTTTCTCCCAGTGCAGTGCTCTGTGTTGTCTCTAGAGGGCTGCCTTAAACCGCTGAAAGAAGCTGGAGTTGTTTTCCAGCACTTACCTTTTACCTCAGATCCCCGATTTATGCCTCGTCATCAACGAGTTCCCATCGCTGTATGAATTAGCTATTGTAATGGGCCAGAAGCGAGCGTCCTTTGGAAGGAGACTGTTGTGTGCAGCGCTGAGCTTTGTTTTGCACAATGTTATGCAAGTGGATCAACAATACAGGACTGAAAATCAATGCTAAAACTTCTTGACATTTGACATTTAAGCTCAGGCTTGTAAAAAAAGTGATGGTTTCCTAGCAGCATTAAAAACTGTCTGGTTTTCGTTCCACAGATATCTAACTAGGCAGGATTAAATCAGGGACTCCAATTAGTTTTAGCAACATAAATACAACTCAGAACCAGGTATCTACGTTTGCCTGTAATACTTGGAAATCAATAAATTAATAATCATAAAAAGAATAAAAATAAAAATAAAATAAAAATAAAAATAATAAAAATAAAAATAAAAATAAAAATAAAAATAAAAATAAAAAAATTATCCTTGTCCAAAAAGACAAAACATTATGCAATATTAAATATCACTGTGTAATAAATTATAATCAAATGGATTATGTAATATTCATTTATTGAAATTTACAGATACCTTTTCTTTTTAATTGCTCTATTTTTTGACAATAGGTCTATTGAGGATTATACATTTCAAAAGTTCAGTTGTTAAAAACTGAAGTGCTGGAGTTTATATTCAAAAGAAAAGATGAAACAATGTCATCCAGTAAGGACCTTTACTCCTGAAGTAGTTTATGTTGAAAACATTTTTGTTTTGTAAATCTGATGATAACAAAGAACTGACTCAGTTTTAAAAGAAAACAAATTCTGTACTTTTTCAGTTCTGAGAAATGCTTACAGGAAGCATACCGACTTCTAAAAAAAATTACAGCCTTCTCCTCTCTCAATTGCCCCCAGATTTGTCCCATTGCTGACTCATGGGAAGAGCAAACACATGCAAAATAAATTGTTGCAAAAAAATGAATCATTATTCAAAACATTGAAAAGATATGTGGACAGTTCTTATGAAACCTGCCAAATAAACCTTGTGAGAGCAAAAACCCTTCGTAGTTGTTCAGTTACTCTTGAAAACCAGGCTGTATGCCCTGAATGAAGGACAAGCATGCCGAATGAAGGACATTTTCTTCTTGTGAGTGCACTATCAGCTCGCTGTGCTCCCTGGTCCTGTTTGAGACAGGATTAGCCCAAGTTCCTGAATGTCCCCTTGTCCCTGCTCTGGGCTGGGGGTGATCTCACCTGAGCTCACTGACATGGGTCAGGTTTAATCTCAGAGACACAAATAGCCATGTACTGAAACTCTTTAAGGAAGAGCATTAATTTCTTCATAAAAATAAATATATATATATATATTTGAACACTAAGTAAATATGTATGTGCCAGACAAATGTCGTATGAGATAGACATAAACACATTAAATTAATTTACAGCTATTCTATTTATTACATAGTATTTCACCAAGTAGCATTGATGGGATATTTTACAAAGGGTAAAGAAGGGTAAAAAGATTGCATTTACTAAGCTGCTGTGAAAATTATAGCAGAAGAATCAAATACATTTCCTGGCTTACCTGAACATAGGATATGATTTCTCTAAGTACTGACACCAGTGTTAAAAATGTGATGGGATATATCAGTAAGAAGCATCTTCAAAGAGGATTAAAGGTTCAGATTTTTTGTTGTTTTTTGAAGCAATAATATATTGAATTCTTTTGGAGTAATTAAACTTGAAACTGATCCAGCTTTTTTCTTTTAGTCTCTCCCTCCCCTCCCCTCCCCCCCATTTTGGGTACAATGCTTCTTACAGTTTATAGCTAATTGGCAGGTGAGCAAGATAAGTAGTACTGAACACCACTTGATGCTGTTACCGCCTAAGGGAGAGATGGACAGCCTGTGGTACAAAAAGAGGCTGCTCAAACACCCATGCAAGATGAGCATAATGAATTTTCACCCAAGGAGATAATGCAATGACTTAACCTCCCACAAGAAATAGGACCTCAGTGTTCCAGGAAATTTCTTATTGAGAAAGTGTTTCAGAGATGACAGCAAAGCTTCTTTGTGGCAACCTAAACACTAAAAAGCCTGTAGGTTGCTTTGCTACTTGGTTGAAATTACAGAATCAGACCACTTGACTTGCATTCAGACTTCGCTAATCCCCATGGAGCTTTATCCCGTGTTTGTCATTAGCTGGCTGCACTGACAGGCTCCCCTGCTTGCCCTCCCTAACCAAAACAGCAACAAAATCTCCTTTGCATCAAAGAGAATTTTCTTTCAACTTTGATCACATTTCTTGTGGTGCTCAAGCTGGTTGCTAAGAGAAAATACGCTGGTAAGGAATGGGCAAATCATTATTATAATTACTCTTGTTACACCCCAGTGAGAACAAGCCTCTCCTAGCACTCAGCAGAATTACAGAGCAGCACGGGGTTTAATTGATGGAGCTGGTGACAGGCCTGCTGGGCTTGAAGCTGCAAGAAAGCCTGGCCACAACACCAGCACGTGGAGCAGGAGTGCCTGGCTGCTTCTGGACTGGTGGTGAGATGTCAGCCTGCCCTTGCGGGGAAGGGGGCTGCATTACACCCCCTGCCAGCAGCAGAAATGTGGTTGCACCGTGTAGTGAGGTGAGCTCAGTCCCAGGCAAAGAGGAGACCAAAGGTTTTCAGGTCATGCAATGCAGCCCCTGGCAAAGCATCCTCCGGCTGAGCCTCTGCTTCTCAGTCTCACCCAGCCTGGAAGAATGGGTGTTCAGGGCAGGAGCAGAAAATGTCTCACTTGAAGTCAAGCCTTGGAGAAAGCAGGACCCGAGTCTTGTGCTGTCATGGCGTTGTTCTGCTGGCTCAGCCACACTCTCTGGGTGACCTTAATTATTAGTCTGGAATCTTTTATAAAATCTAAGGTTAAAAAATAATAATAATAAAAAAGCAGTAATAAATACCGAGCAGATATATCTATATAACCATATAAGGAGAAAAAGCTTGAGATCAGGGCATTTTTTGCAGTTTCGCTATAGTTCAGAATATTACTTCTTCCAATTCAAAAATGTTAACCAAGATGTTGGGTGAGGTGATGAAGGTGGTTTTTGGTCTCACAGCACTGTAGTGTGCATTGTACTTTGAACCAGATAGTCAATGGGAAACTTGGTTATCCTTCATTCCTTGTTCACTATTAAGCTCAGGGGTCCAGGCCAGAGCTGGCACAGGCAGAAGAGTGGGTCTGTAGGGCAGCATCACTGCTGCAGCATCAAATGGCACAACACAATGAGCACAAGGCTGGAAACAAAGGGTAAAACTTCCTTTCCATCACTTCTCCAGGAAATAGACCTTTGTTAAGTGTTAAAGGCTAAAGTAACTCATCAAAACTGTTTTAAAATAGCTGTATTGCAAGAATTCAAATTTCAGAGGCAGTAGCTTAATTAGCAGCACGTGTAGCTGTGTAGAATAAACTACATGCCAGTCTCAGGATCATCATCAGCTAGGAACAGGACTTTGAGTCATTGTTCATGTCTGAACACCCAAAAATGATATGGTACCCAAGCAGGCTCTAAGCTTTCACATCAACATGGAAAAGCTACAAGTGGTATGGCTCAAATTGCACTGAATTATTCAGAAATAGACAATGTAGTGCTGGGGACACAAGTGTCAAAATGTCTCAAACGTGTACTTCTTTTATTTCTGTTTTGCATGGATTCAGTCTTTCTGATTGAATAGCATTCAGGTCTGAGTTTGGTTATGCTCCAAGAAACACCAACATGAGCTTTGGAAAAAAAGAAAAGCGGATCTTTATCTGCTACCACTTTCGTCTGGAAAAATAACAAGATATAACACATAAGAGGCCTTTCTTGCATTCCCCAAGTATATAACGAAAAGTGCAGCATATAGCCTATCATCTGCTGGAAACCTCATGAAAAATATAAATACATCAGCTTCTGAGACTATAATGCAAGAGATGTAATAAATACATAAAGCAGTGTTGAGAATATCTGCACTCGTTCAAAAATATGCTTCTGTATTTCCAAAGTGCCTCTGTAATTCATAAAGGTGCTTGTTCTGAAATAGTGGTGCTAAATAAAAGCTTTTTAATTTTCCAGCCAGTACAAATAGAGTGATTTATCTTTCAGGTGAAAGAAAGAAGGGAAAGGATTATCTTTTTCACCTCCTGTGTTTAAAAGGTATCACATCAAACTCAAGATGACATGACGTTTACATGGATCACTGCTTAGTCATTCGAGATTCAGCATGGCTGAAAGATGTCAAGTATAGGGCAAACACCTGCGTATTTCAATACAGTAGGAGCTACAAGTTACATTTAAGGCCTGTAAAGTGCAGAATGAAAGGGTGAAACTGCTGTGAATGGAATGATCACTAGATCTACAACATAACAAGGAAAAGGGAATATTCGTTAGTGTAAAATTAGAGCAAGTTCTGGCTGCAAACCTTCAGTAACTACAGTGAAATGTAACAGAGAGCATTCACAAAGTGGTGTTCACCAGCACTGAAAATGACTTTGAAAAGAAGATGTGCACCTGATTGCAGCAAGACAGCCCTGCCTGTATTTGTGTTCTGTGGTGGCTCTCCACACCACTGCTGATAGCTCCCATGTTCACCAGAAGAAAAAGCAGTTAGGAGAAGTCCCTCTGCCAGTACTTATGATGCTCAGTGTGACTTTGCCTGGCCCAGCACTGGGAGACCAGAAGGGTGGAGGAGACCAAAAAAAAAAAAAAAAAAAAAAAAAAAAAAAAAAAAAAAAGAACAAAGTTGCCAGGCCATGAAACTTTAGTTCTTCACTTTGACTAGGCTTCCAAACAAATGCTGCTTGTGTGCTTCCTTTCACATCTAAGGGAGGCCACTGCAGTGATGCTACTGAGGGATTTAAAGCAGAGCAGGGTGTACCCACTCGGACAGGGTGGTCTCTATTCACTTCTTTTCTCCTGCCATCAGGCACAGCCTGAGACATTAAACTCCATCCCAGACTGAAAAAGCCTTCTCTTGGCTTTTAACAATACAGCATCATAAAACCAGAAGGCTTGGAGATACTTTAAAATGCACTTCACAGAAACGCTGCTTTGGCTTCACAGCACTTCTGAAGTTAATCAAAGAACAGGGTAGAGAAAACTGGAAGTCAGCTAATTTCTTGGACTTACAGCTATTGATTACAATTGCATCGATTACTGGACCATTGCATCTAATGAAATTGTTCTTGGATGACACTACACCAATTGAGATGAAAGCGCAGCCAACTTCAAGGAAAGTTTACAAGTGTTGGAAGAGGCAGTAGTTAGGTCTCGCAGTACAGAGGCACTTATAAGCACTTATTGTGCACTGACGTGTGCACAGTAATTGTGTTTAGGTTTATTCCCATTGAACTTCAGAAATTAAAATATTATAATATAATATATTTCTCAAGGAGTAATGCAGGAAAATGGTCAGTAGTTTTCCTACTACTTCTGTGTGTGTTTTCCCATGCAATCAAGTTATAATAGTGTCAAGTCCTAATGTTGTGTTAATAACAAATTATTGATCAAGAGGCAAATATAGCTCTCAATGTCTCTTAGATGCTGCTATTCATGGCTTAATATGAGCAAAGAGTGTTAATCATATATACCATGAATGGCACTTCATAAATAAGAGCTGTGAGGTGTAAGAGAAGAAGAAGAAATTAATTATACTTTGTAAAAACTGTTCTTTTCCCAAAACCAAAAGAAAAGATGTTTGTGGGATGGAGTAATGTCAGGCACCACTGAAACTCTAGGTCAAACTGCTTCTGGGTAGTGCCCCATCACTCAGCTTTTTACAGACAGGGACTGCACTTTGCTCCAGGCATTCTCATGTCCCCTGCTAAGGGCAGTGGGACTCACCTTCCCTGCCTGCCTGCTGTCCCTCTCAGCTGTACCCAACATCCTTAAAACCCCTTTCTGATTCTGTAGTGTTGTTTTTTTTTGATTAGTGACTACCAGAATGAATCATCCCTGATCTTGTTTTTTATTTAACCCAATGAACATACTTGGGCTTATGTAACAGACTTAGAGCATGTCTGGTTCTTGTTTCATTTCCAAACAAAAATTACCACAATTTGAGTTTATCTCTGGAAGATATATCTCAATATACAAAGAGACCATTCTGTAGTGTCTGAGCCTGAAAATATATAAATAAAATAAAACCAGAAATAGCATAATAGTGATTTTATTTTTAAATTAATATGGTAGTTTCTTGACTCATTCTTATCTGTCATTCAACTCAAAAAGGACATGGAGTACCTGGTTCCACAAACACTATTTTTAAGCCGTAATTTCAAATTAGATTATTTTGATTAATTATTTTAACTAGCAAAGGTCTTCAGAGCTATCTTTAGAAAAAGAACCTTTGCAATCAAGACAAAGGTGCAAGAGATAAGATAATTGCCCTCAGACATCCCTTCATTGATTTTAAATCATGCTGTAATATTTCACTGCATTTGCTAGTTAAGGAACTCTAAGGCTGTTCTGCTGCTTTTGTCCAGACCAGGCTCACTTCAAGCCCTGGGAAAAAGCTGCAACCTGCCTTCCTGCATCAGTTTTGACTTCTAATTATTCCTCAGTTACTTCTCAAATGCATTTCTGCTTCTTCCCTATTTAAACCCTGAAATTCTGTCACCAGCCCATCTTTTGTAATTGCAGCCACCATGTCTTCCTTCGGAGCTCTTGGGTTACCCACTGCCTCTCATGCTCGGACCTTCAGCCACTTCGCACTGATGTCGCAGCACTTAACCAAGAGTGTTAATTGATGGAGCACAACTGATGTGGGAGCTCAGCCTCATGGCTCCTGCCAGCCAGAGTTTTGCTATTGTGCCAGACAAAGGAATTAAGGGAACTGCTGGCTCCTATCATCTTACATGCAAGTAGTGCCCGAGCTATGGGAGAATTACAGGTGAATTATTGATGGGGGGGCCCTGCTGGGGCTCCAGCCTTGTTTCAGTGGGACTTGGCATCTCACTTGGATATGAGACACTGCAGAGTAATTCAGGCCTAAACAGCCCTTTTTAATAAATTACATGCAAAAACGATTTGGCCAATGAAAGGTTAAATGGCAGTGCTAAGTGAGTTGCTTTGTCTCCCTTCTTTCTCCCTCTCCCCACACTGCAAGCTTAATAAGCCAAAATCCAAACCATATAGGCCTGGAGCTTTCTAAGATTTAAGATTTTAAAATGTGAAGCACCTCGTTACATGTGTCTATTTCCAATAAAATGGGAAGACAATGGGTGTCACATCAATGTCTTATCAGTGGCATTTATTTGACTTCTCTTTCCAAAGTGCACTGCTTGCTTTTTTTATATTTTTGGTGATGGAATCAAACACTTCTGGACTGTACAGTATAAGATGTATCGGTTTGCACATAAGGACTTTATAAAAGAGACCAGTTTGTGTTTCACTCTGTAGAAATAAAGAACTATTGTACAGTATAGCACATAACGCTTGCAACATGGCCAATTGACTTCCTTCCTATTAATCAACTACTCTGTTTACCTTCTTATACAAACCATTTCAAAACCATTAAAACTAAGAGGATTAGCATCACATTTCTGGCAAAATGCACCTTAATTTCAGCAAATGCTACTTTCACTCTCCAAGGAGATTAAAAAAAAAAAAAAAAAAAGAAAGAAAACTTGAAAGAAATAGATTCTTTATTGTGGCAAATACACTGAAACAGGTATAAATTATGTCTGCTGTTTAAAGAGGGAGAGGGAGAGAGATAGGGGTAGGAAGAATACAATTCCCTCAGTCCAGTGAGAGGATTGCAAAACGATTACATTACCAACAAGGAAACATTTTCAAAGCAATCCTGAAATATGAGTTAAATCCTGACAATGTGAATTAATTGTTCTGTCTTAGTCATGTACAAATAGTTCCTACTTTTGTAGCCTTTTCTTAGGAAACTGTTGGGAATGTTTAACTTGGTCCACAAATAGTACTGCCAGATTCAAGTTCAAGACCCAAAGCTCACCTTTCATACATCCTGGGAACTTGTCTGTTAGAGGAAAAAAGTCCTCATGTTGTTTATTCTAACTATTTTATTTGACATTTTGTCTTGATTTTTAAAGGTTTGCATAGAAGTAAATGAAAACAAAATGTGTTCTGATAAACATAAATTTCACAAAGTTTGTCTTATGCCACTGCAGCCAAGCTTTGTGCTTTGTCATCATCTTATTTAAGAAGCATATGAGCATCCTATTGAATGAGACTTTACCTGGTCAACCAATAAGTTACTTCAAACACCAGTAATTCCAAAAATAATAAATAATATCACCAAGGATGTTGCAGAGCCCTCCAGCCAGGGCTGGCAGATGGGATTCTGAAACACTGTCAAGGGAAGTGGTGGGATGCCCCAGAGTGGTAAAAATGACACTTGTGGATTCAGGTGTCTAAACTGAGTGCAACAGTACCTGAAATTAAGCATATTAGATAGGATATTTTTCTCTTCCTTCCCTAATAAGTTCTAGCAATAAATTTTCTATTTGTTTTCACTGGATAGCATGTCCAGCATATCCAGTGAAACACCTAAAATTCCCTTTGTGAGTCAAAAATATTAATTTAGAGCACTTCAGACATATTCCTGTTTTATCAGTACTTCTTCTAAACTCCATCTACAGTTTTTCCATTTGCTCAAAATAATGAATAGCACCATTTTGTTTTTTGTTGTTGCTTTCACTTTTCATAACACAGTTTGAGCCTGTAGAGCAGGGCAGGGAATAAATTTGCCTTCTTCATCCTGTCCATGAAAAATTAGATGTTGGTGGAGTGAAGGGAAGAATTCTCAGAAAATACCTTTTTTTATTAGTTAAAAGCATTAATAAGAATCATTAAAAAAAAAAAAAAAAAAAACACATTTTCAAAAGGGGAACTATGCAGTAATCTGTCCAGTGCAGACCAGGTAGGTGATATATGGGCATTGCTCTGATGGCTGGTTTGGGATGAGGCTTTTCAAGGTGCATAATTTTTTAAGACAGACCTTGCAGATCAGTCTCTGGGGTCTGATGGTGATGGCCCCTTCTGTCTGACAAGATAAATGAGCCTTTATAACTCTTGTCATATCATATAGCTGGCATCAGGAAATTAAGATAAAACTTTTTTGCTAGCATTGCATTGTGATAGATCTAAATGACAAATTCCTCATTTCTGGAGAAAAGACTAGCCGCTCCTGGGCTTCTTTGCTGAACAAAGGATGCAAACTCACTAAATGGTAACTTGGAGGAGCTATCTTGTTGCTCCTGCAGCTCAGGGCAATGGGCTTTAAAAATGAACTGCTTATCTTCTGTATCTAAACAACCAACTGCCTGGGCTTGTTGTTCAAAAAGAAAAAATGTATTTAAACACATAGCCTTAATTCCAGTTTAGTTCTGAGTTTGATCAAAGTGAAGAATTCCTGTGCTGGAAAAAAAAAAATAAATAAATAAATCATTGAAAGATAAATTTTCTACCTCTGTTAGATAAAAAGCTTCCAATAGGAAATAGCTTGGGTTATTATCAGATTGGTGGTGCACAAAACACTCATGCAGAATGTATGGGAATAATTTTCACACTGAGTAGGCTCTGCTTTTCATCACCAACTTGTAACAAACAGTCCTCAAATATTGTTTTTCCATTGCAATGATAGCTATAGAAGTTCTAGAAATACAATTGAGAAAAATAATTATGCACTCAGGAAGATGGCAGCAAGAAAAACAAACCGATGTAATGATGCAGGATGTGGTCCAGGCCCTTCTCCACTACTCTGGTCTGTCCTGCATAGACATTAGATCTGCTTTGACATAAAAATACCAACAATGTTAAAAGCACTGTCTTTTGCAAGTATCATCTTTTCCAAGTAGAAATTTCTTGCTACACTTTTTGAAACTGCAAGCCCAGAGCTATAACATCTCCTTTTTGCACAACCACAAAGAAGAAAATGGGAATTTCAGCTTCATCTGTCACACGGGCCCTTCCATGACCATAACTCTGTGTTTCTTCTGCAGCAGCAGATGAGCTTCAGTAACCAAGCACTGGGCTGTGACTGAAAGCCATCAGACAGACAGTGTTGCCAAAGCTGGCAGCTAAGCCTTGCTGTGCTGAACCAGGCTTTGCTGCTGTGCAAAGCCACGCAAGCAGCTCTTCACGTGTGCGAGTGACAACAGCAGGGATGCCTTTAGCATCTATTCAGTGGTTTGCATCACAAAGTGTTTGCAATGCAGCTGCAAGCTTGCCAGGAAGAGGATAAAGAACTGAGCTTAAACCCTTGTTTTTGTCAAAAGAGTTAAAAGCCATTAAGCTCAGTCTTTTAAGCTGGATAAGAGAGAGCCACAATATATTCAGCAAGCCATACTGTATATTAAAAGGTTGCTGATTTTTTTTTCAGAATGATAACCTGCTGAAGGAAATGATGTCCTCTGCCACAGTACCTGGTTGTCTAACGGCAAACCGTGTAACCTTATCCCCCCAGAGATTCAGAGATAAAAAAATCCACTGTCATCACTTCCACCCTCCCTGGCTCCGCTCTCTCTGTACAGCAGGTAAGACAAGAAACAGGGACTGGCAGATTTGAATAGATAGGGTACATTTGAGAAACCGGACAATTACGAACACCAGCACGGACACGCGTGCAGCAGGAATGTAACAAGTTAGTGACAGGAGGCTTTTCAACTCAATACCAGTAAAATAAATAACAGATGTTACTTTGGAAGAACATAGTTGCACTGAGTACTTCAATTCAGATGCTTAAAAGGGCGAGGATGAGGACCAGGATAACTGCAGGTTACCCTGTTCTGTCCAAACTTTCCTTCTGAGGCTGCAGAAGGTTACTGTGTCCCCTAAAAATGCTGACTCAAACTCTTTCCTAGCCCTGATGCTCCCTGAATTTGGCATTTGCCTATTCTTAGTTCTCTCACTTCAGATGCACCAACTCTCAAGACCTCACGATCTCTTCCAGCTAGACTTTGTCCTTAATTATTTTTCGTTTGTCTGTTTGTTTTTAGTGAGCCATGATGTTGGCCATGGGACATATTCTTATGGAGGGGCTTTGCCTTCCTTTCCCCCAGAGCTCCCCTGTGCAGTACAGGCTCCATCTGCCAAAAAAAAAAAAAAAAATAAAAATAAAAATAAAAAAGGTTCCTCTCCCTTTGCCCCATTCCTCAAAACCCATTCTGAAAGTCTGAGAGAGAAAATTCCACCCAGTTTATGAGGTCTTCTCTCTGCTTAATCCCACTGATGTCAACAGTGGGATTTTTGTGATGCCACAGCCCAGACAGCAATCAGGGGAGGCTGCTGCAGCTTCAGGCTTGAGCAGTAGACTTCAACTCCTTTCTAATCCTGAACCCAAACCAATATTGCAGTGGAGATACAGCTTCATGGAGAAAAACATAAGGTTTGGGCTTGATCCCTTTATTTGCCTGTCATAAACCATGTAGTAGCAGATCAGAAACCACTTCAAGCTTCTCAACCAGAGGCTGAGAACACTGTTGTACAAGGCACATGGCTTTGGGGGGCAATGCAGGATGGTGAGAGCCTGGCTTTTTTCTGGTCTTTCCTCTGCCCTTCTCCAGTTCACAGTGCACTAATCTGCACTCTTGTACCATCCCTATGCAGGACCTGGGTAGAGAAGGATGGTGGTGACTGAGTGACCCGTGTTCACACGTCTTCTTGGATTTGTCCCCCATATATGTATGCATCAGAGGAGCATTATTTGGGGCTGTGTATCAAAGTGACGCTGATCTGCCCAACGTGAATCTTTGCCTACCTGTCCTGTGCCTGGAGGAAAACCCAACATGCACATTCACTGCACGCAGCTGATGTCTCACTCCGTGGGACACATGCTTCCAGGCAGCAGTCTGTGAAGATGTACAACGTATGTCTGTGGAGAACTTCTCGCTTGTCCGTGTTATAAATGTGACTGTATCCATACGACTTGTTCCTGTGCTTGGCACGGTTATTGAACACATCATTTTGTTTTGTTACTGCCTTGCAGAGCTAAGGTGACTTTGTGTAAATATTTTCCCTGAGGTTTTCCAATCCTGAAAGGCAGAAGTGGGAAGTGGAGATGAATTAAGAAGGCACTCGGAGGCAGCAGCCTGAAGCTACCTGCTGGAAGCACATTCATTGAAAAACAGGACAACCCATGCGATACTCTTAGTGCCTGTGGTGGGCTTCAGTCCACAACTGCTCTTTCACTCCATCAGTCTAGAAATAAGGGCCTTTTTGATGCTTCTCCATCACTTCCCTCAGATAGGAAAGTTTCCACAGAAACTCCATATCTGATCATGCATAAAAAAAACTCCTCAGTGCCACCAAGAAAAAACACCCCCATATTTTCTGAGGTACTACTTGGGTACTTGCAATACCCATCCCTGTGGTACCTCCTTGCTTTGTGTGGGCAGGGGATGGCTTTCCTCTCCAGATCACCTCTGCTGCAGGGGCTGGCCAATGTCCTCAGCAGTGCCGAGATGGGCTTGTAATTACACCAGCTGAGATGGCCTCAGGGTGGCCAGCTGGGATCCCTGAGCACACAGAGCTCTGCCTTGCTTTCCCTCTTGGCCCTGGATGTGTTCCCTTGACTGCAGAGGCGTTTTCCTTTAGTCCCCCCGCTGCCAGAGAAAGTACAAAGGAGGTGTAACAGGGGGTGAGGATCTATCTGCCAACTGCGGGAGTGCATTAATTGAACACATTTTTATGGCTGTGGAAGTCTAAATGACTTTTCTGCCTCTAGGCTTTCTGCACAGGACTGTATATTCAGGTGGATGAAATATATGAGCTCAGCTGTGTGAACATTTAGCAAAACTAAAATCTTTAGCTAAATTCACCACCCCTGACCTCTACACACATTTGTTTGGTTTCATTTTAGATAATTATCCTTTTGCCAGGGCTAGCATCAGGTTAGGAAAAAGGAGGGCAGATAAGATGAGGGAAAATCACCAAATCTCCTTTCTTCCTCTTTTCCCCTGTACTTGCAGTTACTTTTCCTAGAGTGAGGACAAGATTTTTGCAGGGCTGGGGAAATGCACTTGGTGATATTAGGGAATGTACCGAGCACCAGCCATGCAGATGTGGAGAGCTGAACCTTTCCTCCATGAGGAAACCTTTGGCACTGGCACAGGCAGTGAGCAGAAGGATAACAGGGTCATGCATAACTTTGCACAAGTTTTTTCCCTTCTTTTTCCTAGCTTTTTCATTATTTTATTTTATTTTATTTTTTAAGATGAAAGTAGTCTTGGACCTGAGTTCTCTGTAGCTGTATATCCCTGTCCCCTGCATGCAAATACTGGCTCACAGCTTGTGAATATTTCTTCTCGTGATTTGCATGGAGAAAACACTCATCTAATTCGTGAAGCTTACCAGCTCATCTCAGCTTTCTTAGTATCCCAAAGGCTCTCAGCAACCTTTAGTTTCCTATTGTGCCAGAAAAAAAAAAAAAAAAAGGCATACAGTCTAACCCATTTACTAGCAAAAACAAGACTGCATATAGACAGTTTCTCCAGGTGTTGCCCAAGAAGGCCACAAATCCTGACTTCCCAGGTAAAAGGTTAGGAAGGTAAGCTAGGAACATTTGCAAATGTTCACTTCCCTCATTATCTCCCAGTCAAACTGGCATAGTATATTTAGTATCATTTGAGAGTTCACTGAGATGAAAATAATGACAAAAAATACTGTGACAAGATAAAGTACAGTGCTATAAAAATTCTCTACAGTGCTATAAAAATTAGATTCTTAGCAGAAAAGAGAATGAAGAGGTAATTTAGTAAAAGTGATGGATGAACCTCTGAAGGTTCAGAATTTCAGTTCAGTGCAGTTGCTTATTCAAACCTGCAGAGTCTGGGAAATTCAGGATCATCATCACCAACCATGATAACCAGCCTCCTCTGATTTTGGCCCACCTTAAAGCGAGTAACAAGAAGTAGACAAGAAACTAAAGGTGATTGCAGTCTTTAATCTAGCTAGATTGCATGACAGTAGTTTAATCAACTCTTGCTTGACCTAAGCTAGTTCTGGTATTCCCTGCAGCCAGGGGGCATATATTTCTATCAGGAAAAAAAAAAAAATACTTTTGATTGTCTGGCACTGAAAAATTCAATGTTCCCAATGAATCGAAGCAATAGCTTGCATTTCACAAGTGCTGTTGATCCTCGTATGTCAAAGTACTTTACAAAAAACTAAGTATCTTTATTGCCATGTTTATGGCTGTAGAAGAGTGAGTCCTAGTGAAAAGAAAGGATGAACCATGGTCGCTGTGGGACTGTGTACTGCAAACAGGAATAAAACTCAGGTCTGCCAAATCCAGGATTTCATCTTCCCAAGGGAGGCTGTACCTATTTTACTGAATAACAGGCTGTGTTTTCAACAGGTGACCATATTGTCCCCAGGAATGTTGTATGAACAGAAGAGCATGGAATACAGACTATAGAGCTGCAAGAGTGCAAACATCACTTGGCTGAACAGCAGAACTACTTGTGTGCTAAAAGTTACACAATTGTTGTAAAATAAAACTACTTTAATATTTCACTGAGCTTCAGTCCAGCTAAGGACCTTTACCTCTAAGCAACTGGAACATATCTCCACAATGCTACATTTTTAAGGGTGCCATTGTTTAGAGTATCTTGGTACCTTAATATATATATATATGTATATATGTTACATATTACATATGTATGTATGTATGTATGTATTGTACTGAGTAGAAGCCTAAGTGTTTACTTGGGTACTTACTGTACACGTTTGGCCACTGAGAGGCTTTGCATGTAAAATATAGTTTAGATAATGGCATGTGACAGATCATAAAACTTGTAGCGCACAACCCCAAACCACAACACTCTTTACATAGAACCGTTGCAGTTAAATGTGACCACCCAGGAATATCCATGAAACACCTTTTTTTTTTTCCTTTTTTTTTTTTTTTTTTTTTTCTGTAAACAAACATTTTGTGTTCTGCCCAGCTGGCTGTGTATGCAAAATAATACCTTTCTGTTTCTCTCAGTAAGCAAACGGTGTCAGTAAAGTACGACTGAAATAAGTTTTATTAAAAACATGAACCTTGATAATTGGTGTTAGCTGTAGTGGATTTTACTTTGATTAAGCCTAAAAAAATATCAAATACATTTAACAAGGTTTGTCTAATATGTTTAATTAACTAAGATGGAAAGAAATAAGTCAGTCAAGACTTTCTTTGGAGCAGAGACATAAAAGTATGGGTTAAAGAATGATCATTCATTCAGGGCTTGAGTCCTACTTGGCTGGCAAAAAATGGGAGTCAACTGCCTTAAGCATGGGATGAACGGGAAAGGAAAGTCATATGTTGACACACAGCATTTCCCCAGCTGGTCTGATCCCAGTAGAGGTCTAGTGCTCCAGCGTTCCCTCTCCAGCTGTGTCCAGGTGGAGACGCTCACAGAGTGTGCACAGAGCACCAAAATTTAATGCTTCCCTAATGCTGTCTGATTTTTTTCCACTTGGAGATGCCCTGAGCCATGTATATTTATGGTATATTTAAGCAGATATTGTATAGTAGAATGGATTTAAAGAGTGTCTTTGGCTGTGCTAACTGGAGCTAGGAAAGCCCCTCTGCTTCTTATGGAAGAAAAGCAGCCTCCTGTTGGGCTCCAGCTGAGCAAAGGCAGATGTGGTGCTCTGCCAAGCTGTCCTCCTCCAAAGGGCATTTGTGCTCCTTGTGCCCTCCCCACCTCTGTGCTGCCCCCTTGGGAGACAGTTTTTCCTTTTGTCATTTTCTCCTCACACTTTTCTGATTGGACACATTATTTATGGACTGTGATATACTGTATTTCTGAATTGATTTTGTGTTCGGCTATTGTAAAGCATTTTTGTGGACCAGTACCTCAGGGTGATATATATTTTTTTTCTTTGCTGATATTCTGACTTACTTCTTTTTCCCTGAGCTTCCTACCCTTTTCCTCTTGTTATTCTGTTTCTTCTACAGTCGACTGGAATATTCAACTATCCTCCTCAAGAAGTAAAACCTCATTAGAAACTGATAAGAAATCAAAAGGATTCATTTTAATGAGACAATTGTATTAATTTCCTTGTGGGCAGTATTGACGTCTGAGAAAACCTTTGCTCTTCATGTTTCTCCTCCCTTTCTTTTTCACCCTGCTGCCATGTAGTTTTGTTCCAAAGCCCTTGCTATGTGCTTGCAGCATTTCTGACCAGCCACACTGCCGGCAGCCAGCAGCAGTGCAGACAGGAGGGGAGAGCCAGCTCTTCAGCTGTGCTTCTACCCTTACCACCGCAAGGGCTGGCTAAGGCAGGAGACAGAAGTTTAAGGACCTATGATATAAATATTAGAGGGCGTAACATATTAAGGATGATTATGTTCCATTTCTTATGGCCAGAACTGTGTCGGCCATTGACCTGTTCCTTAAACGATTGAAAGTATATGTTAATAGGAGTTATAAGCAAATACATAGGGATTTTAGTGGTTGTTAGAATCAGGAAACAAGGATATGTTTCAGGAAACTGACAACCTGCTTTAGGAAACATGAGAACAGAAGTGACAGGAGGAGAGGTTATTTTGACAGTAGTTTCAGTTCTAATATTAGTTACTTTTCACACCTGCATTTCTCATTCAAACGATCATTAAAGGCATTCTAAAGGCATTGCTCTGCCCAAGAGGTAAAATTTTAGGGATTTGCTGATAATACCTTTAATTAATAAGAAATGGAAATGGTAAGTGGCTCATTCAGCAGCTGAGATGAAGATGGGTGACTGTAGTGTCCATGCCTCGTAGCAAGGACTTTGAGGAGGTGCCAGTTGCTACATGACCCAGCAGAAAGCAAAAAAAGACTGACTGAGAAGCAGAATATATATACAGAAATATATAATATATATACAGAAGTATACAGAAAGGGTCAGACACTAGCATGTTTATATTTCTCTGATATTTGATCTATCTTACTTGGAGCTAGTTGGGGTGATTCTCCACAGGCCTGCACGGAGCTACGCAGACAAATATATAAACATCTAACTGTGAGCCCACTTGCCTTTTGGGTGCCTCAAGTCTCTGTTGGACCCTGCCCTAGATCACTCCCACAGGTGGACCCAGCGGGTCCGTGTCACATTGAGGAGACGAACTCAGGTCTCCAGCTGCGGGCAGACAGCCAAAATCCCTTTTTTTCTGAGAAGTAAGGTAACCTGATCCATGGAGATGATAGAACTGATGTTGTAAAGTCTCTCTGTTCTCGGCCAGTTGAAGATGAAGATTAGTAGTTAATCTGGACAGATAATGTGGATTTTATTACTCTTGTGGCTATATATTACTATTACTGAATGGGCAGTTCTGTACAATGCTTAGAGATACACATCAAGCGTAGCTGACAGTTCAAGTTTGGGCTAGGTGCGCAATAAGTGTGGAGAACAGAGGCTATGCTTTTTATCCCAGGATTTTTATCATTTTACCAGGTCCTATTTACTTTCAAGCATCTGTTCAACCTTTCATGCAAGATGAAAACAATAGCTTCAGCTGCTTTCTACCTGAGCACCGGAGGAGTTCAAGCTGATATTCACATCAAAGCACTCTGCATATTTATCATTCCTTATTCTGTAATAAGCAGTGGCATCTGACAGATGCACAAAAGCACCACAGTTTCCACTTGGACCTTACAATGGCAGCAATGACTTCAAACCCAGATTAAAGCCTCACTCAGGAAATACTGAGCATTTTCCTTACTCAATAATTACAATCTCCTTGCAACTTTGCTTGCTGCCAGAGCCCTGCTACACCTGACAGCCTGGGAGTAAAGAAAATGTGTTGGGCACTGCTGCTGCAGCAGCGTTCACTGTTGGTTTTAGTGAGAACAAGAATACACCTATAATTCTTCCCCAGCACTTTGTCAAGTGACACATAATCAGTTCAGTTTAGAATTTTTCAGACATGATAAAGATGCATTTGCTTGCAGGCAACTGTAGTCTTATTCTAAGGAATAAGTCACTTTTTCATTTACCAGCAAGCAAATCTTGCTCTGCAGTTAAAGCTTATGTTTAAGAGAGAAAAAATACCATAAATATATATTCTAAAAAATCTGAATTCAGCTATCAGGGTGCAATTCCTCAGTAGCTTGTCTCAGGAATAACTTATATCTATGACAGCCCCAAAAGTAAGTAAGAATATGTAGCAACTTGACATTATTTAATACGTAGAAAAAGCTGTTAAAAGAACATTATCCTGCCTGCAGAGAAAGGCACCTAATCACCCATACAAATATGTCAGATGACATTATTTTTTCTTTACAATTTTTGAACCATCACATACATTTTTAATCAAATATACTGCTTTATGCTATGTGAGAGAAACCGACAACACTGGGCACAAACTCTAGACACGTTCAGTGAGAAGAATATTCAAAGCTTACTGAGAAATTTCAATTCCATTATAGAAGATTTGCATATATATGGAGACAATACTTGTCTTACTGAAAGTAGCAGAGCATAGACACATACTGATTTTAAGAGACAATTAAAACCATTTTAATTAACATTTACTAAGTTTTGGGGTGATTTTAGTAAGCCATAATCACATTGAAGATTATCAGATTTAGACTTACATGTTTTATAAAGAAACTGGAAAAAAACTACTTTGACAAATTTAAAACAGCTTTAAAAGTCAGCTTTTTTAAGGAGTTTCTTCACCAGTGTGCAGTCATTGCTTGCTTTGTGTTGTAGTGTGGATGCATCTGCAAATCAGTAAAATGACACAATAGAGTCTTTAAATTGATCTTTTTAAGGCATCATTTGCATTATGGGCTCACGCCTGGTGAAATTTATCTCAAACAATAGCATATCAGTATTAGCATGCTCAATTATAGATCTTCCTGCAATACAATAGTTAGTATGAGTCCCTAAAGGCTAAAATGGTTCTTTTCCAGAAAGCAGTATATTTTTATGTTTAAATAATCCATAAAGACTGTCCCTGTTGAGAAGTTCAAAAAGACTGTTCTTAATGCTTCATTGCAGGGCTTCAGGCTGTATTGTACATTGCAAATCCTGGCAGCCATACAGCAGGGCCCTGTTTCAGTTCTGGATGGCCTTTTTTTAGTCTTCGTGCTGACTGCTGGAGTGGGATTCTGATGCACTTTGCCTTTTCTAATACAGTCTAGAATCTCTTAGTGTAACGGTTGGACTTAAACTTATTAACAGTGGCCTTGAAATCAAAGGCTAAAATGCATCAGTGGCCAAAGCTGGGATAAGCAGTGGGTATTTCCAGCCACACCACAGTGAACAGATGTGGGTGAAATGGCTGGAACTTGTGTGTGATACTTTGCTCTTTGCCATGAATAATGGGGTACTGATAAAAAAAAAAAAAAAAAAAAAAAAAAAAAAAAAAAAACAGTGAAACAGTGTTCTGGATTGGGACAATCACATAAGAACGGGACAGCACATGTACATGGACATAAGGTGCCCCATATAAATTTTATGATGCAAATGCTTAACATTAAGCACAATGTGAAGTTTTTCTCATGTTGAATCATAGTTACTTACTCAAGGTCAAGGAGCAATTTTACACCAAGACTCTGAATGGGACCCAAATCTCAGGGATCCTAATCCCTCTGCTTCCCTTCCCCTCCAACATGAGGCAACTGGGAGCAGATATTCATCTGCAACATATGGTAAAGAAAGGTCTTTTTCTGACAAGCTTAAACAGGAACTTAAAAAGTCATAGCATCTTGATAGCTTTTATTTGTTTTCTTCTGGAGGACTTCTTCCTACCTCTCTTGAATTTGCAATTCTAAACAACTCTATCATGCTTTTGCTTTCAAATTCCATCTCCATGTTAAATTATCAAGGAAGTGTTTTTGAAATATCTTATCTTGACATGTATCTCCTTTGCCAAACGACCTCAGGCACTGTTTCTAATTAATTATTTCATAAAGAAAAAAATAATAATAAAAAAAAAGCTGGCAGGAGGAACGGGCAGTGACCCTTCCCAAAGTCCTCCAGATGGCACCTGGCTCTCCAGGGCGAGAAGTGACCACCTGGCTTGGTGTCCCCTTGCCACTGCTCACCTGGCTGGAGGCAGTACAAGCAGCTCCAAACACCCACTGAGGCAATAACCACACATGAAATAAAAAACTCCTTATTTAACATTAAACACCACTGAAACAAAGAGGCTTTTTTAAAAAAAAAAAAAAAAAAATGTTCTGAGAGAATGAGAGATTAAGTTTGAGGAGTCACTTCCAATCAGAGAGCCACCATTTAATTACAACACACAGGAAATTACAGAGTGAATGGCCAGGACAGTGATAAGAGACTGACACCGGAGGATGACAGGTACTGAAATCCGACCACTTCATCACAAAGCTACTTATCACAAGAGCCTGTCTGGAAGGCTGACAATCTGATTGTACTGTCAACTCAATTCATAATTAATATATTTATCAAATTAATTACTGAAAAAATCTCACTGGCGCTCGCCATAAAACAGTGGCTAAATTCATTGCCTGTTGGCTTCGTTTACTGCTAATAACTGTGCTGTCAGTTTAATGAGGGCAGTGAGTGGGCCCTGTTTTAGCTGCATGACAGACAAATTGCCCTCTTATATAGAATGATACAGAGAATTTAAGAGAAGAAAAGAAATATGTCATTGTTTGGTGACAGCCACAATCGGAGCCTTGTCTCGGAAACTTAGCATCAGCTCTAACGTACATGAAAGGGAGGTTGGGAATTCCTTTGTCAGCTAAATAAATACTTTATGAAATCCTGACTGATCCCTTCATCTGCAATGACCTCGCGGCACCGCGTGGAGCTTTCAATAATTCCGTGTTGATTCCAAAGACCCAACAGGACTTTTGCAGCTCGGTGTACCCTGTGCTGGTGCTAACACAGCCCCAGTGGAGCCAGGCTGGGACTGGCCACTGTGGTATAGGTACCCAGGAGTAGGACAAGGATGGAGGTGTTGGGAAGGCTTGACTACCATGCTCAATTAACTGCATGTAGGCTCGTTGAGGTGCTGTGTTGCTGTGTCTGTGTTGCACGGTGTTGTGCAACCCAGTTTCAGTGAACAGCTAAAATCCATCCCATTCTATTGCCAAGAGAAACAGTAATAATGAGAGGGAGGGTAGGGTCTCTGAGAGAGTGATGCTGCTTCCCCATGCATGCAGCATTGAGTGATCTGCAAGATTTTCAGCTGTTGGATCAGGACCTGGCCACTGGTTTTAATGGGATTTCATGCACATTGTTTCAACTCATTCAGTTAAGCTCTCTGAGAAGCTTGCAGAATTTGTGCTGCAATGGAATAAATCCACAAAGAAAATAATATTTAAATGCAAAAAATCAGGAGAAAGTTGTTGGTTGTTTTTTTCTTTCCTCTGATGACTAGTAAGTCAGGATGGCAGTTCTGCAAGTTCAGAAAACGTGGCTTAATTTGGGCTGATCCCCTCTACGTGCTGAAGAAAAGAGTCACGACAAAGTTTGCACATTTAGCACAGAAGTCAAAATCCCTTGCTTTAAACCTCACCCTGAAAAGCATTTCGTAGAACTAACGGCTTAATAAGAGTTTTTTTTAATTAGAATATATAAACAGTATTAAGCTAAAGCCCAAATAATTCACCCAGTGTTTAAATGGGTTTTAAAAAGCCAGTATTTCTTGTTTAGCGAAAGATTTTGAACAAAGCAGCAACAGTCTGTGATTCCACTTCACAAAGGTTAAGTGATAAAATTAATGCTGTGAAAAATCTCCATAGCAAGCATTCACATTAAAATCCAATATGTGTTGTAAAGACTATAAACATCTGTGATCACTGGGGAAAAAAGTTTGAGAAGGAAATCCTTGCAGGTTACTAATGACACCAGCTACATTCCAAGCTTTATTATCACTTGCTCCTGCCAAAAGTATTAAAATTCCTACATCTAAAGAGAAGGGGGCTGAGATGTCTGAAGGGTTATTTCATAGTGGATGGGTTTCAGACTCTTCCCTGGCAATGTCCTAGCTATGTGCAATTGGTTCAGTCACATAGCAATAAAACAATGAAAATAGTTAACTGTTGGGTAAATGAGCATCCAACGAGGATGCTGCTGTAAATACCCAGCCAGAAACATCCCTGGGCTCAAGTTGCCCCTGCAAGTAGTTTGTGACAAAGATTACAGCATAAAATTCAGGCTCGTTTTTCCTTTCATCTCGGTCATCCCTAGATCTCAGACTGAGATTACAGCCGCTGGCTGCGGCGCTGGCTCCCAGCTCGCCTTCACCTTGCCCGCCTGCTTCAATGCTCTCCCTTGTCCACAGCAGGGCGGCAACCGCAGCCAAGTAATTACACAGCCACTCTCGGTCTGCTCGACAGAGAGGCTTGCACCAGGAGAAAGCAGTCAGGCAGCTGCTGGCATTGCCTGAGGACAGCTCGGGGACAGGACACCAGTGCTGCAGCATCTGCACCTTGTGCATGGCCACCTCTGTCACCTCTGGGGCCAGCCTTGCCTGTTATAAAACAAAAATCACTCTCTTTCCCATCTTCAGATCTGATGCTGTGTGTCTTGCTTGGATTAATGTCTGCAATGTTTGAAACTGCTGGCTGATCTGCAGGAACAGACACTTTCATTTTAGCACCTTATTTATTCCGAGTACCTAACCTCTGTGTGAATTAATAAAGATAAAAGTGCAATCGTATCAGCATCGGGCAACGCTTGAAAAATAAAAGGAAAAGCTCAGTTTACACCATCCATCCCTCAGGGATAAGAGTGTGTCTGCAGTGAATGAACTCAGCAAGAAAGCCTGTCCACAAATAATAAAAATGATCAACTCCTTAGAGTTATCTTATCCAGTCATCTTCTGTGAAACATTTGGATCAGATATACCCTACCTGAGTTATTTTATTTGGCAAATAAGCACTTTAGGCAAGATTTTCAGGAGGCAAATAGGAAATGAGAGTTGGAAAACATTAATTAAATGTGAATACAACAGCTTAATGGGTTTTATCTTCAGATGAACTGGAGATGACTCTATGCCATTCACTTCTTCAAACTGCAAGCAGAGATAAATGAAATGTAGCAAGAAAAAGCGACGAGGAAAAAGATGAAAGATTTGGTAGGTTGACAAGACCAAAGTAATTTGATTTGTATTCAGGATGGATCAGTTCACAAATTTTACATATTGCTGCAGTATGTCTGCATATTAAAGACAAGTAAAAGAATACTTCATTCTTGCAATAGCCGCTTTTAAAAATAAAACTGTTCTTTGAATGCTCTTTTACAGGTAGCTTTTACTTCTAGCTTTGTGGAGTCCTTTCACCATGAGGACTCATGGTTCCATTGAAAAGGTCAGTTTTAGTTTAAACTCATGTTAGCTTGGAACAATTTAGCCTGAAAATTGTCAGATATGTCCAGAAAGCAAAGAAATATTTTTCAGAAAAGTTTCAAGAGGGTAAAATTAAGGGTCAATGATTTTTGAACAGGTCATTCAAAATACCTTGCAGTTGAAATGTATGTTTGCACAATTTATTTTTTCTCTTTACAGTTCTAGCAATAGTCTCATCCCAGCCAGGTTTTTCATAGCTCAGTGTCCTTAGGAAAATCTTACACTTCCCAGTACTCTCAGAAAATATTTTACTCTATGCAAGTCAAAGGTCAGGCTGATGGTGGAGAAGTGACAAATAATAATTATTTAGATGTAATGTGATTTTAAAACCACAAATAATAATTTGGGTGTACAGGTGTTCACACTTGTTACTTTTATATATATAAATTTAAGTGTTTTTCTTTTTCTCTTGCCCAGCATCACCTGCTCCTTCTATATGTGGAGTGCCCCATATCTCCTGCTATTTCTGTCTAGGATTAAGATCAGCTTGTCATTAAGGGCCCAAAGATATTCTTAACATTTGGCTTTTTGCTCTCTAAATTGGACATGGCTGAGAAGAACCATGGATACTATGGTTTGGTTTATATTTGGAGTTTTATGTTTGTTTGTTTGTTTGTTTCATTATCTACACAAGAAAACACAAGTAAATAGTAAGTAATCTAACAGCGAACTTGCAAGTTACTTGAAATGTGCATGGATTGGAACCAATCATTGTCAGTAGTTTTGCCTAACAACCACTAAAGAAAAAAAGTTCTGAGTAATGCCCTCTTTAAAATTGCCAGTTGTGTCTTTCACCTTTATTTTGAATTAGAAGTTGCTGACATGTAACCACAGACTGTTCTCACACAGCCTTGTATCACACGCTGCAAGGCACGCCACCATCTCCCCCACTGATGCAAACAAGTGCAGTTGGGGATAGTTATCTATAGATGGCAATCTTCTTCTTAGCAGAGAGCTGAAGTGAAACCCATCAGCTGTTCTTCCACAAGAAAAATAAAGCACTTTTATATGCATATATACACAAGTACAGAAAAGTAGTCTTTTACCTGGCATTTTACAGGATTCATCACAGCAAGGCTTCAGGCTTGAATTCAGTCCAGAGGTGTCACTTTACAATTAGACAGTCTTCTGTAAAAATAGGAATTTATTGATGTCTGCTCAACTGCTCGATTATAATGTCATGAGAAAAGCTGCACTGCATTCTCTGCTAGCTTATGTGAGCAAAGCTCCATCATTTCCATAGTGTGTGATCATGTGCATTACAACAGATTATTGTGCCTCACAGTTAACACTTCTTAAAAATATGGCATTTTTCATGATTTTTTTTTCCTAATCTCTGTTCCTGCTAGAGAAAAAAGTGGTATAGTTTCTCTGGGAGGTGTGATGAAGAATTAAACGATGCCCTGGCATTCATTCTATCTCCCCTCAGATTAAATTTACTTACTGGCAAATTGAGGGAAGAAAACAGAAAGAGCCCCCACAAAGAGGGGACATTTTGTATATCTCTGTGCAGGACAAGGGAAAGAGCACCATGGGATGGATGGTGAGAATCCTGCACACACTCCATTTGCTCAAGAGCAGAGCCTGGATGTAGGAATCTATCTATATTAAGACAATAAGCAGTTGTTAGTCATCACTGTGGACTCACTGATGAAATGTGTTTGCCTCTGTAACCAGCCACTTGTCCTCAGGTAGTTCCCTAAATGTATGCATGCTGAGATGACACTGAGCCAACCACTGAAAGTATCATAGTCAAGGGCTGGCTTTTTTTATTGAGGAATTAATTTTATATTGAAGAGTAGGCCACAGTGCTAATATTCTTAATAGATATGTCATATACACCTCAAAGAGATTTTGATATGTATTTGAGATTGGTATGGCCTTCATTTAGCTCTGGACCTGCACTAACACTGATAGATATCAAATAACCAGCAGTGACAATGGTACTATGTTATTGCTGGAAGTGCCGTTCAATGAAGCCCCCTTCAGCTGGGAGACTGGGGATACAAAATATTGCTACAATTACCCCAAAGGTGGGTAATTAAATACACAAACTATCTTGGCAGATATGAATTTCTCATACAACTAAAAGACATTAAAAATGATAGAGGAAATATTCTCAAAATACAAAAAAGCAACTTTGCTATAACAGGACAAGACATTTTAGACTCACATATTGAGAGATGCTGGGCTGTCTGTTTTGAAATAAATTCCAGATTAGCCCATTTATATTATATTATAGCCCAATTCACAAGCTAACTCTTTCAGGGGCCAATTCTGATAACTTGCAAAATCTAAAACTCCTCATTAAATGCCAGATAATTTGACTGGCCTAAGGGCAAGATGGGTGAATGGGATATGTGAGCTTGAGTCCAGTTTCTTGTAATTAATGACATCTGAATAAGCAGAACCAATCCAGCCTGAGCATGAATAAAATTACGGCACCTAGCAAAGTTCAGATAAGAAATATGTGAACTTTAAAGTAGTTTAAAGTAGTTGAGCACAAGTCAAGATGCTGAACTTTCATTAAAAAAAAAAAAAAAAAAAAAAAAAAAAAAAAGATAAGCTTTGAAATCTGTAACTCAATACACTTTTTTATTTTTTTCACAAAAGCTAACAATTTAAGATTAAGAGAATACCATGTCTTAGCAGGCCCATTTCTGAAAAGCATTTGAAACGTTTAATTTTAGGTACATAGATTGTTTTGTCTCCATTTAGCAGACATTTAACCACTGTAGTGAGTCAGATGTAAGAATGCATCTCAGCTTAACTATAAAGTGAAATATTTTGCTTCATTCAAATCTAGATCTGCTCAGTATATAAATAGTGTTTTAGAAAATCTGAGAATTTGGGCATCACGATCAAATATGTTCTTTCACTTGCTGTTGTGTGGAACTCACCTTTTCTTTCTATGTTAAAATCCCTGGTGTTTACTTTTTTATGTATCGGTCAAGGGAAATTTCACTTCTTGCAGCTTTTTATTTTTCTTCTTAGTACTTAAGTACAGCCATGAGGTATAATTATAGCTCAGAGAAAATTATGGAGTCGAATAGGGGATTTAAAAGAGATTTTCTTTAAGTAGCAGTTAAATTCATGTGTTGGTGGAAAGAAGAAATATTGTTGGAGCCTTTGCTCTAGGGAAAATCCAAAAGTAACACAAATGCAACTTTAAAGAAATCACATTTTCTCTGAAAAGCAGTTTCTCAGGAGTCTATGGTCAACTTCAAGGGTGCCTTTATCAGACATTCCAGGGGAAAAACAGGAAGAAGAACTGAGCGCTGCAGGTAACACAATAGGGGTCTGCAACAGTCACAGGAGTATCAGTTACGATAAACCAAGCTGTGCAACAAGGAGATTAAGATGTGGATTACCGACCACTTACTATGTGTCATAAAGAAAAGAATAGTTTCAGATGCCAGCTTGACTTAATCTGGTACCAGCGGTCTTTCCTTGAAAGGATTAATGGGTGCACTTTTTTTCTACTTAGGCATTTTTAAAGGGTTTGTCATAATAAAGATTGAGAGGAGCAACAAGTAATGACAGAAACTTCAGCATGAACTATTAAAGGATTTGATAACAAATTAGCCATTTCTGAGGCAAACCAAATGACCATCAGCTGCATGCCTTGCTTAATTAAGGAAACATTGTATTCCAATGAAAATTAGCTGTGGTGGTGATATAGAGCCTCGAATCAATTTCTGTAAATGTGAATACAGCTCAAAATGTGCATTGATTTTAAATGTGGGTGTCAAAGTGTATTTTTTTCTTTAGCATGAGTTGGTGATGACATCACTTTTTTTTTTTTTTATGCAATCCACTGGACTCCCAGGCTTTCCTTGTGACACAATCTTGGTGCAGATGTAATTACCTGAACCCCTACATTGACCCTACTCTCTTCCTGGTGTGTATTGTCATGATTTGCATATGTGGTATAATTGCAAGGAAAGCCTTCGCTATGCAAAAATTAGAGTGCAAAAACTGATGTTCGGTAAAATGAAGGAAATGCCCTTGAGAAAATAAGAATTTCCAAAAAGTAACCACTACAGATGACATTTTCCAACAGAGATGAAAAATCACAGAGGCTCTGCACACAGTCAGAGGCATAGGGACACCTACTGTGAAGAGTGTTCCTGCTAACACACTTTTAAGCAATTTATTAAGAATATTTACAAGTGCAGAGCAGAAAAGGGGGGGTAAGGGAATAGAAGAGAGTCTCACAAGTACATATGCAAAATTTCAGATATGGCTTCGTGCAGTTTGCTGCAAATCAAAAGAAGCACCTGCAGAACCAGAGCACCAGCTACAAACAGAATTCCTGTCTGTTGAAAAATGTTCCATTCCCATGTTTCTTCCTTCTTTAAACCTGTAGTTATTTTCTCTTAACTGATGAAAGATGACATTTTCTCTAAATTGAAATTTTTCTGGTCAGTTCAATACTGCACTTCAATATACATTGATAGAAGTTAAGCATGTACATTAATGTAAGCTAGTGCATATGTTAAATACCAGCCTCTGGGAGGATTTCTGATCTTCCTGTTGGATAGGAAGCTCCATCACAACAGATATTATTTTTTCCTAAAAACTCAATAAAATATTCCATGAGAGATCTGGGATAAGATGAATTAAGCACATGCTAACTCTTTAGGTGATGTTATAACTGTGGTCAGGCCACTGGAAATATAGGAAATTGGGTGCTGGTTAAGCTTTATGTATGTATATTATTCCAGAAATACCTAAAGGATCCCTGCCTCATTTGGTGTCTGTGATTTCTAAGATATCTTATTCCAGCAGGTCAGGAACCTAGGAATTACCTGAACAATATTGTTTATGATGATTCACAATTTCTGTTTCATTATGTGCCTATAAATTCATGAATATATATCTATTGAAAAAAAATAGATTTTTCCCCCCTTTATTTTGTTAAAATAAAGAATAAAAATCCAGGTAAAAGATGTAATGAAAACTTCCCTCAGTATTAAAACCACCACTAATAACTGAACATTGTAATCTTAATGGAAAGCTTGTTTTCGGTTAAGCTTAAATTGTGAAAGATATTTGAGTGATCCTTTACTGTACCTTTTTATCCTTTATTGTACCTTTTTATGCACTTGGGGTTGTTTTATAAATATTTTTAGGTGACTTTAATGGAGTAAGTTTTTAAATTTTGAAAGCTACGAAATACTTTTTTCTCCTTCCTAAAATCACACAAAATATCTATAAAGAAACAACATTTTAAACCTATATTTGCAGTTGACACACTCTCAGGAGCTGTTTTGCCCATTAATAATGGCATTAGATACTTGACTGGCAATCTCTTACTTATTGCCCACTTGTTTCAGCAACTTCTTAACCACTGGATAGTCCTTAGAGCATTTTGCAAATCCTTGCACCATATTTAATACATTTCACAATTATCTGAATATGAAAAGCACTTTTATTTGTGTGTTTTGTGTGTGTGTGTGTTTGTGAAGTAAAACAGATCAATAGATTTACTTATAAGTTGTGTGGTGTGTTTTTTTTTTTTTTTTTTAATTTCAGTAAATTTAGCTATGCAAGGTACTGCAGCAAAAGAAACCCACCTCTCAGAGAAACCTTCCTGTATTTTTATCTGTAATACAGCAATAGAAAAGAGATTTTATACAGTTCAGAAATTTCAGGTTCATGCTCACCAATCTCCCTCAGCTAAGTATTTGGGACTGTGGTTCATTCAGTGTAGTTCACTCACTCCTCATACACTCCAGGGCCATTCACTATTTTGGGCTGCAGCCACTGGCTTGCTCATTATTTTTTTTCCAACGATGAAAAATTGGGACAAAACAGTGACAGCATCCTCATCTAACTGTCACGTCTAGGCTTTCCCAGTTTTAGTCTACAGCTTAAAAAATAATAATAAAATAAAGTTTTAAAAAATAAAAACAAACAAATAAACAAAAACATCAACAAAAGCAGATATCAGAAGAGCAAGAACACATTTACCAAGAATCTGAACAAAGAAGACCTTAGCTCAAAGGCATTGCCAGACCTCAAATGCATTTTGCTGGTCAGGAAGACCCATTTGTAGTGGTCAGGTTGCAGGTGAAGCCATGCATGACCAGCCTGGATCTACCAAGATCAATTGAAAGAGAATCATTGACTTCCACTGGCTTTTGATTAGTTACCGGATAAGATAAGAATGTTGCTGGGCTTTCCTGATGCAATCCCAGACATATTTCCTGCCAGTCTTTTCTCCAGTATTTCCAATAATTGAAAATTATTTTCTATCAGAAAAACGGAAGCATGAAAATTTATAAAAGGTTATTTTGAGATGTTAAAAAAAAAAAAAAAATCTTTCATCATTTTCCATAACGCATAAATGTTTCTCTTTTCATATTTTTGCTACCCTTTAGGCCTACCTGTTGGTAGATTAAGTGTTAAATACTGCTAACCTGTTTAAATGTGGAACAGAAACAAGTTCTATTTTGTTCTGAAAATCAGAAATATTTTCAACTGGTAGGCAAGTCACAGAAAAGACTCTGCTGCAAAGCACATCTTGAATGTGGGCATTTATGGCTCAACTAAGGAGCTTAGTTTCCCCCTAGAAATCAAGTTCTTGCAAACATACTCAGCCATCAACACACAAAAAGTACCACTGCCTGAAGTTCCAGTCATGAAAATAAATAAATTAATAAAATAAACAATGAAAATATAAAAATATAAATAAAAAATAAATAAAAATTAATCATCATCATCATAAAGATAATTCTTAGTTCCTACACACTATAGGCAACTATCTTAGGCAATATAAGCAATTAGGCAATTAGGCACTTAGGCAAGGTGTGATCAGCACACTCATAGTGCACCATTTAAAATGTTTTTCTCCACATTTTAAGAAATTACAAGACAAATCTTTAGCAACAAGCTTGGTAGGCTATGACCATATAATGCTACCTAAAGATCATGCCTAGAAAATACATAGTGATGATAATGGGCAATGAAATAAATACATTCTCCATTCTGAAAGCACAGAGAACAGTTACACATTCATGTTTAAACATGTGTGGTCTTTAGGATTAAAGTTTGTGTATCTTTCACAGCATAAATACTTTTTAAAACCATTTCCCAGGCAGTCATTTAATTTTTAGTAAAAGATACAAGTTAACTTTCTTCATTTGTAATCGGAGTCCCTCAAATTTAACAAGTCAAAACTGTTTTGATTATAACAGTGATATCAAATTTTAGGAGCAGAGGCATTTTAACAATTGTTTCAAGACTTCTGTGCATCTGTGCAGTTTTTTATCAGCATTAATCTTTATGCCCCATCCATATACATCTACATGTACACAATGTCCTGGTCCATCCACATGGAGAAACCAAGTGAAGAAGCCAAGCAACATTTAAAGAGCATCATTGGAGTGAGGTGTGTGTGCCCATTTACATGTTCACTACAGTGCTAGTTCAACAAGAGAGACAAGCTGCTCCTGAGCTAATGTCCAAGCACACGCCTCACCTGATGGAACTGATGGAGCAGCTACAGCTGACCTCAGGAGATGGGATACTGCTGGAGCTGGAATCAAGGTTAACAGTGAGGGAGATCTACCACTCATAACTCATCACCACTCATCACTATAGGATTTGTAAAAATTACAGATAAATGCTGGATTGTTTTTTTCTTATATCAGCTACTTGGTTGGATTTTCACCAGCCCATTTATGATCAAAATTAAAACCTATTTGGTCAGTTCATAAATATGCTCCAGCACACTCCACCGTGACCTTTAGAAATGCCAATGTTAACTGGAGCACTCAGGGACATCTGAAGGATATTTGTTTTCCCGGGTCAACTTGCAAAAGAGCCTGCCTTCATTTTTAGCAGTTTCCCCAATATACACATGCAAACCAGCCCAGATCTCATCACATGTAATTTAAAATGTACAGTTTCGTGCTTCCATCCTAAAGTGAACACGCAAAACAACAAGCTCCTATTCAGAGCTCATTCAGAGACCAGCTCTGCAGTGTCTCGCTGGCTGAGCTCTAACAAACCCCTCATTCATTGCGGTTTCATGCAGCTGAGCTGTTTCTACCTGAGCCAGCGTTACAGACCTTTAATCAAACAAATGTACAAGGAAGCTCAACTACTTAACTGCTGTGCTTGTTCTGTGGACTGAGATAGCCAAATACAACAGAAAGAATTTTACCCTGCCCGAGACGAGTACATTTCCTTGCTGTTGTTCCTAACAAAGGGCAACAGGTACAAATGGCCCACTATCTGTGTCACTGAGAAGTGGAGAGCAATTTGTTTCTATTAAACAGGATGCTTCTATTTTTTATTTTGTTGGCTTAGCCTCTCTGCAGCCTGTGCCAATCATGGTCTTTAATCTGAACTGCCCTTGAACGTTTCTGCTCTGCCACAGAAGAATTCTCTCTTTTTTCCCCCCCTTCTTCTTGCACAGGTAATTGTGAGAAAGCAAGTGAAAGCCCTGGGGTATTGGATTCAAAACACAATCCTGCCATTCTCAGAACCGTACAAAGAATAAACTTGAATGCAACATTGAGTCCTCCCAGACTGCACCTGCTGGTGATCTCCCATCCCCTCCAGTTCATGGTGGGGTCACTGCAGGCTCCTTTACTCTGGTGGCAGGAGAGCCACTATGTTTTCAGTTCACAGTGAGATTAGATCTACAATGTTTGACCCGTCTAATTTATTTTTTGTTTGATGAAGCAAGGAGAGCCAGGCACACAGTTAAATGCCTACCTACTTCTTCCCCTGGAGAATGCTGCGGGTGTCTTTCAAGGACCACTGACGTGGTGGCTTTTTGAAAGGCTGTAGTTTGGTGTTGGTAGAATTTAATGTTATCTCCATGTACAAGACAAAACTTTTCTATGTCTCTGCAGACCGGTATGGGTCATCTTTTCTCAGGGGTCTGAGAAAAAAAGGACAATATAACTATCCCATGAGCAAGTTCTGATTTACTTTTATTTTTTTATTTTTTTATTTTTTTGGGGGAGGGTTGGGGGGGGAGGAGGGTCATGTAACTTCCTTTGGATTTGAAACCTGTCCTGAAACCACAACTGAGAATCATTTTGCTCTCTTCTGTTTCATTACTCCCTCTCTGAATTTCCCTGTTTCCCTGCTTTGGCACTGGGATTCCAGGTTGCCTGCTGGAAGTCAGGAGAGCACAAGCTCAAATGAGTTCTTACTGCATCAGCCTTCTTACATGATATAGTGCTGAATGGTAAGTCATGTCATGCTGCCCATGTTCATTTCTATTAGTCAGAGAAGAATCAATATATATATTAGACAAAAATGTTGTTGATTTGCTTCAATTTGGAAAATAAAAGATACTTCTGCTGTACTCCCTCAGAGATATTTTTTATTATTGACACCAGGAATTACATTAGCTGATGTCCCTCTAATGACTTTTCCACTCACTTTTCTAGCTTCTTTTTCTGGATACAAACCATGAAAATCCATAGGACACTCACCAGTCTGGCACACAGAAGTCGCAGATCAACCTAGAGTTCACTGGTTTGCCTCCATTTACCTCCTAAGGTATTGCATGTACTAGTAAAGCAATAAAAATACATTCAAAATCTCAGGCTTTGCAGGATTGAGACAGTCAGAGTACCCTTTTAGATACAGAATGTGCAATATAAAAAATAAAAATAATTTTTTTAAAAAAAGAATTTTTCATAATCACCAAAAAAAAATTTAATTTTCTCTTTTTGGTCTGAAGGTCTTGCAATAAACCAAATCTTCTAAGAGGTACTACTGTAAGTTCTGGGAAACTGGAATTACAGCTACTCTTTCTACACCATATTATATCTGATGCTGAGATAAAATCAGAGGCCTCTGACATAAAATCAGGTTTCTGGGGAGTGGAAGTAAAAGCTACAGTTAAACAAGCTTCTTACCTTTAAAAATACTGTGGAAAAAGATGATCCCGTTTGAATTTTTCTAGGGGAAAAAAATCAGGT
Organism: Aythya marila; assembly: GCF_965140915.1. Taxonomy (NCBI): domain Eukaryota; kingdom Metazoa; phylum Chordata; class Aves; order Anseriformes; family Anatidae; genus Aythya; species Aythya marila. The sequence goes on from NC_139048.1 coordinate 4,305,807, forward strand.
TAGTTATATTTTTTTCTGAGTATTTTTGTCTACCCCTAAGGCAAGAGATAAATGAAGTATGATAGTACTTTTGGAGAGCTTAGGAACTATTTGTGGTGAATAATTTATTCGACAAATTTTGCCCTTATTTCAGTTCATGAATTATCTGTGAACTGACTTGTACTTTTACGTATTCATAATTCAAGATTATTCAAGAAATGTTTCTATGCAAACATATTTTGCTGTATGTATTGCTTATGTCCAGATTATTGATTTAACTATTTATTATCTGCAGTGTATTTCCTGAGGAGTGAGGGGAAATTATTCTTCTTCAAGGCCCTGTAACTCATCTTTAAACTCTATTTCAAACTTCTGCTACTTTTTGTCCTTGTTAGCCATCCAGGATGCTCTTTAACTAAATATTTCAGACAGATTTAAGTAAACTGGCTCTAGTACATAATTTGTACCACCAATCAAAGTAAATATTGACTGTCTTAAAAAAAAATATATATATATATGTGTATATATATATATATATATATATATATAAGGTTTTCTTTCTTTTTCAGGTATTCTGTTGATATAAACATGGCAACCAAAGTAACAGGTATTGCACTATGTATAGCTGTGCTTTAGATACCTAGACATAATGCAATGAAAATCTCTTCTTATTCTATAACACTATTCAAGCATTAAAGCTTGTTACAAGAGGAAAAAATGTATTAAGGAAAATAGAAAGAAATTTAGTGCAACTATTTTCCTCTAACTTCAACTTAGTTTTCTATGGATCTAATGCCCTGATTTAATTTGATACAATTACAATAAAAGCTGCAATCTAAGGCAAGCAAATGAATTTTGTGTCAAGAGTGAAATACAATCTGTTAAAATTGGTTTGAAAATACAATTTTAGGTCTAGTACAGCAAGTCCTGACATTTCAGATTAATCTGTCCTATAACAAAATTAATGACACTCAAAGTTGTTTAAGAATGGCTGTTAACTATACTTACCCTATTCATCACCGGCTCTATCAGTCTAATCCAAGTCACCAGGCTATTAAGTACAGTACATCAGTTCAGTTTAAGGACATTCAGACTGTGATTTTTTGAGGGATCAAATTGCCTAGTCATAGAAATACAAGGTGCTACATTAAATAATGACAGAAATTCCTCGGGAAGTTTGTTGATGTGACGTTTGTACATACACATTGCTACAACAGATCACTCTGCTAGGAAGTGTTAAAAATAAGGGGTCGCTTCTGATAGGCATATGGTGTAGAGAGCTATTGGATGATTCTAACCTCTTAGGACTCCAAGTGGGGCAGCATGTCTCATGAGCACAGCTTCTTCTACAACGCTGCTTGAAGATCCTGCTTCCAGCCATGTAAAAAACATGTAAAAGCCATGCCAAAGCCAGGCAAAGTGAGGTTCTTTATGTCAAAGCCAGGCAAAGGGAGCTTCATCCTGCTCCATCACAGCTCTGTTCAGGTTGGAGCCTGGAAGGAGGAAGCTCAGATTTTATCCTGCCTACCAGATAAGGCCAATGGCCTATCCATTACTCCTTGCTATGTTCCTCTTGTTAGCCTCAAGCATGCAGCAGTAATGGCAATTTGAGGTCCATTTGTAGAAAAACAGCCATAGGAAGCTTTTCAAGCAATTAAGAGAGTGCAGGTAGCAGGTGTATATGGCTTCATCCGCAGAAGTAAAATGGAGGAAAGACAGAGCAAGTATTGTTCTTTCTACTCTTATTTTTCCTAACTAAAAATAATTAAAAAAAAAAAAAAAAAGAAAAGAAAAAAAAAAAAAGAAAAGAAAAAAAAGAAAGAAAAAAAAAGTAAATATAGTAAATATTCAGCTTTTATGTAAAATGATTTCACTTGAACCATGATGGTTTTGGCATATGTTTATTATGGGCTTGTTTTTATTTTGAGAAAAAGATGAAATTAAGGTTTTGCCCTGAATAAGTAGGGCATAAGATTCTCCTCTGGACAAGTATTTAAAATCTGGGAGACCAAGATTTTAACTTCTTTTTGAACTCCAGTCTCCATTTTTGTTGGACACTTTTCTTCCCAGCAGACTAGTGAACATCTCATTTGCTGTGTGGTTCAGTTGAAGTCTAAACTGTTTCATGCAAAAAGGAACACTCTAATGTTATGATCAGTGAAGATCGTCCCCAGTATTAATGCTCACTAGAGCATGTGTATGAAAGGCATAAGATGTTGGTTCAAAAGCTGGAATATAAATCTGCCTTCTTTTTCATGAATCCTCTACCAGCTCTTGAGGTAAGGCTTACTGGTAGGACACACACTTCAGCTTGTTCCTTGGAGTTGCTGCACCTCCTTCAAACTGTAAAGATGAGCAAGAGCTTATTCTTATTCAGTAGCACTAGGGAAAGGTGTTCTCTTACCTGTTCTCTGCTCCAACAGGTGTTTGACCAAGAACCACAGAGCACCTTGCACCATAACATCCTATGACTAGTCAGTAGGGTGTTCTGGAAATGAGAGATGCAGACTCATTTCCATAGGGAAGGACTGGAGAGGACTGGAGGCAGCTCATTTACAATCTCTAGGAATTCCCTGAGATTAAAAAATAATTATTTTTTTTTCTTACACCAGCTACTTTGTGACTGTCCCTTTTGTCCCATTTAACATTTGGCCAAAAGCCTGTTAACTGGCACTGAAGCTGTTTTTTTCAGAAAGTGGAGAATTTTCTTGTCCCAAAGAGTCACACTGTTCTATGAATATTTTAATTGTTATTGTTCTGGCATGCTGTGTGACACATTTCATCTAGTGATGAAAATGGCACTCACCATTTCATTTGGCTTTGTATCTCTTTTGATCTAAATTATTTGATTATTTGGTTTTGCATAAATTCTGTATCTGATTCTCTTTTCCAGTTGTTGTGAAAGTAACTTCACTGATGTGGCAGGAAATGCTAAACTGAACCCTAGACACACATATCTCCTACCATGTACTTTGTGCTGAGCACATTTCACGCTCAGACACCATCTTCCCCTTCCCCTCCCCACAGCACGAGGCCATTCTAGGATTGCCCACCAAAAAGTTTCATAGCTCACATAGCTGAATTGATTCTTCTTTACTTTTGACACTGAAGGTGATATCCATTCCTCCAGGATAAAGTGCTACATTTGCTCACATAATAGCCATACTTTTTGCCCAAATGTTGCCATTAAAAACTCAGGTCTGGCCATTAGGCACTCCCTAGAGTAAGGCTGAAGAAAATTCAGGACTAAACCTAAGCTGTAATTACCTAACTGAATGTTCATCCACTCACACATTTTTCATCCACTTTGAAATTGCATTCCCCTATACGTTTCCTGTATTCTAATGCCTCTCCTGCAGCTTTTAGCTTGAATCACCAGAGTAATCGGTGTCCTTCGTTACAGTCTAGGCAAGACTAAATGTAGAGCTAACATCCCCTACTGAAGTGATATGAATCACATCACCACAAAAAGCCTGACATCTGGGTTTACCACATAGGCATGTGGAAAAGAAAAATTGCTTTTGATGCCTCTCTCTCTCTGTTATTTTTTTTATTTATTTTATTTTTTTTAAATAAATGAGAGTATGACCATTACAGAGAGATTTTCTTTTAAAATCTAGAGGGATGAAATGAAGAAATGCCAGCATGGTACCTACCTGGGTATTACACACAGAAGCAAATGCAAGCTTTCAAAGGGCAAGTGTGAGTTTTGATGCTATGGGGGAAAACGTACCAAAATGATGCCACTTCTTTTCTAAGTGAACAGTGTAATTGTCCTTGAAAGACCACAGGCCAGGTAGTTCAGAGCACATGGGGATTCAACATCAGTGATTTTTGTGGTTTTTTTTTTTGTTTTTGTTTTTGTTTTTTTTTCTTTCCATTTTAATGGAAAGTATAAAATATGATCTGCATTTCTTCTTCAGGCACAGGAATGGAGTGTAAGCAGGAGTGTTACATGCTCGATGCTATTCGATGTGATGCTAGGAGGTAAGAAAGGACTAAGAAACTCCAAAAACTAGAGTATACAACCAAAGTGTTTGCTGGTAGGAATTTGCTTTTGCCAATGATAATCATGATAGCTACCTCTTCTACACTGATTAGTGATGCTAAGAGCAGACTTCTATCCTCTACAAAGCTAGGAGCTAGAAACTGCTGTTTCCTCTGCTTCTATCCTCTGCAAACAGGAGCTAGAAACTGCTGTTTCCATGATTTTCCTGCTACAATACAAGCTGCGGGACAGCTCTGAAGCTAAATCGCTTATATAAACACAAAATAGCCCATAACAAATGGATACTTGTTTCTGCTTGCATTGTCTATCTATTTATCTATCTATCAGCATTTTCAAGATGACAGTAGGGGCAATTTAAATGGTAGAAAATAAATAAATCCCATTTATTAGCAGCTGAATTTTTCATGAATATATTGGTATTAAATATTAACTATATATCAGTTTCTAAAAGAGCATAAAAATCAGTGTGCAAGAAAATTTTTTAGTTGGACGTATTACTAAGTCACAGAGACATCAGGATCTTTTATTACTGCCTTAAAATATTAAGATGTAGACAGACAAATCTACCTATAAGGCAAGTATGCATCAAAAGAAAACACAAAAAATACTGGTTTATTAGCAGAGTAAAATCCTATTTTCTGTTGCTGAGATCTGCATCAAACAAAATATTTATAATCATATTTATTTTTTATTTTACTTTATTATTTAAAAAGAATGTGATTAACAGCTAAGTTGTAGAGAAAGAGGTGAATTCAGTGGCCTGAGACTATAGATATGGTAATATCTTTCTGCCAAAGAGGTTACTCCAAAGAACTTGGCAGATATATAAGACGTAGTTCAGAAAAGAAGGTAGGATTTTTTGAAACTTATGAAAGTTCAAGTGGAGGAAATGTAATTCTTTCCACAGAAGCTTATGAGTATGGATTGTGAGAAACTGATGATTTTTTCAAGAAAATCTCAGCCCTTCAGACGCAGTGCTGGGCAAAGGTGGTCTGTCTCCTGAATGGAGGTGGACTTGATGTTTACTGATGGAGAAAACAGCTTTATTGGAAATCAGTGAAAATAAACTTATCAGTTTGGTCATGTCAGTCACACATAAAGAAAGGAGCTCGTGGAAGGATGGAATTCCACTGGATAGGATGAGGAACTCATCTGGGAAGAAGAAGGCTAGCTGGTGCCTCTGGATGCTTGACGACAAACATGAATAAGGGGCTACTTTGCGTCATGAATTGCCATTTCAGTTACCAAAGGCCCAAGTCACAGGACAAAACTGGTTTCTGAGTAATGATATGAGCAATCTTGAGGCAATTCTTATTGCTTTTCCCATACATAAGGTGTAACCAGACTGAATGACAATGCGCACACCAAGCAACCCTCTGCATCGAGATTGGACTACCTCCTCAGGAACATCTCAAACCCCTCTTTAACTGCTGTTGTGCTACAAATGTGATGTTGAATTATGAAAAGGGTGAAGCAAGATAATACAGTCTGGTGTCACATTAACCATGTTACAATCCAAAAGGGGAATGTTCATAAAACCCCTGATGACAACCCTTGGAACAGGTCAAAACACTGTCAGGTCAGTTCCTGGGGCCAAGTCCTCTTCAGAAATGTGAATAATTTGTCAGCTGTCCTACCTTCTCCTGCAAAGTTCCCATCAAAATTTTTCATTAGACAGTGCATGAACCTTGCAGGCTGTAAATTAACCATGAGAACAGATTGGCTGGTGATGTGCAATGATCTTGGGGCAGCCAGGGCCAGGTATGTGCCCTCAGATAAAGTCAGGTATAATTTCTCTGCTGTCAGGACACTTCTGCCTTTGTTTCCCTCCAGTGTAAATCGCACCTGTCTGATTGCTCATCCTTTTGCAATCCTCAGCCACTGCCTGATTTGCACCTTTTGCACAGGGCTGCTGATTTAGATTTTGATAGCTCCCTTCATTTTAATGCTGTTACAGTAACTTCCACTAGTTACCACTAGTAGTGGTTCCAAAAGTACATTTCCTCAAGAAAAAGCAAACTAGAAACAGCTTGCTGGATCGGTAGATGACATTAGTGACTATGACCATAGGGCAGGAGGTACTACAGGCAAGTATCTCAGTGGCTGTAAGGTGAGATTTCTGATGTCCAGGAGCTCTGCCAGCCAACTCCTTTTCACAGAGAACACTTTGGACTTAACTCATGAGTCTTTATACCACCCCTACATCAGCCTGCACCCAGAAAAGAGTGTCAATGCCAGGAAGTGAGGCAGCAAATCAAGTTTTCTGCATTCAGGCATGCTTGTGAATGATGATATAAAATTCCTTCTTGCTGTATCCTTAACCTAAAATTTATGCTTCTAGTTGTTCGTGCTAATTTTGAAATTTGGTGCTATTTCTGGGCAGGAGCCAGGCTGATTTCTTTAAAAGGAAATCATGATAGACTGTTTTTCTTAAAAGTGGCCAAGCATAAAATGTTTTGCCCAGCTGTAATTTGGACACAGGTGCTGTACTGGATTGCCGGCTGCATCTCATGAGGTAATGGAAAAAAAATCTTACATCTATTTCACTAAAAACTTAAACTGTTTTAATGAAGCCTTTAAAAATATCATATACAAGCTTAAACTGCCATGAGGATGATCAAAAAGCTGACCTCAGTATCAGAAAAATATGTGGTTTCAATGCAAAGTTCATATAAATTTAGTGAGTATTAAAAACACTGGAAATCTATCTGCATGATCACCTTGGTGACAGGGTTCCTCTCACGGTAAATCAAACAGGACCTGCATTTTAAAATGCAAAATCAAATGAAAACACAACATATAATCTTGAAATGAATTCAAGGAATCACAGTTACGATGTCTAAGCCTAGATTTTAAAATGCAAGTATTGATGTAAGCCATATAGAAATTGCAGTGAGTTATTGCTAACACAGAAGAACAATACATTTTAAGTCAGGCTTAAAATAGTCTCATTTTAATAGTATTCTTATTCTAATATCAGGTTTCGCAATGAATTAATTTGATCTGTCATTTTTCTTATTCCACAGAAATGTTCTGTTCCTTGAAGAGGAAACAAAGACCTTTGCTTTTCCAACTTATACATGTCAAAAATATCGAAACTTCATAAAACATCTTGTTCTCTCTGTTTTGCAGGACTCTTATTTGGTCACTGACTGAACTCTTATGCTCCAATTAATTAAATTAATGGCTATCTCATAAATTTAAAAAATATATATTCCATGTCCTTAAATCTCTGAATCCCAGCTGGGAACCTGAAAGGCGTGAAATGCACAGTAATCATCTCACATCAACAGAAACTGATCTTAAAGCTGTAATTACATGATAAATGTCTTTATGACACATGCCCACTATTTGGTCATGCCCTAGAGACAAATGCTAAGAGCCAAGAGAACAGGGAGGGGGGAGGAAAGGTAGCTGATATCCAATCCCGTCAGCCTGTTTGCAATTTCATTGGCTTTCTTTCAATGACCTGAGACTTCCAAGAGCATGATAGATATTTCCTAAATATTTTACATTCAGGTAATTACAGTAGTATATGGATTTGCTAGTCAGCTTAGAGGAGGCCAATTAATTGCTGCAAATCATGGTATAAGGGATGATCTTGCAGCAGGAGAAGGGTCACATCTTAATAAATAGGCAGAGCTGGATACATACAGCTAAAGTCAGTCTTGTGTAAGTTGACTGCAAACTGGTAACCTCTGTAATCTTTGCTCAGGCAAACCCCTCATATACTGGAGGTTCTGCCTGAGTTAGGGTCAGGCAGACTATACAACCAGAGACTTAGGTCTTAAATTTCAGTAGTGTGCTGCTAGTCAGTCACCAAAGTAGAATTTAAGATTGGCCTTTATTTCATTATTTTACACACAGGATTACAATGGCACACATGATTCACCTTTGTTTGTTGGATTGTTTTTTTGGTTTGGTTTGTTTTGGTTTTCATTGGTTGGTTGTTTTTATTTGGTTTATTGCTTGTTTGTTTAACTGCTGGGAGATTTTTTTGTTCCAAGACTCAAAGTTGATACGTATTGAAAAACAAGGCAGGTCTGGGACTGTACTCTCAATATCTTGTGTAGTCACATAATGCACATATTATGCAAGAAGACTAATCAGAGCCTTTTCTCTGGGTGGTGGAGAGGAGTTCCTGAGAGATCCAAGGCTAGAGAAGCTGCCAGCATCAGTCTAGGAGATGGCAAAAGAAGGGGCAAGGAAAACTGCTTTAACACAAAGTATTTTAGCAAACGTCAGCAATGGAAGAGTCCCCTGAGGAATGCAAAGGGCAGATGCAGAGCCAGAGGCAAAGAGAGCAGGAGTTAGACCTACTGATCTCCTCCAGAAATTGTGCAGAATCTGATATTTATTTATTTATTTATTTATTTTGTATTTTCTCAGGTGTCCTAATTTTGCTTTCTGCACTTGCTCGGGTCTTCACATCACACTTTTTGCCATCTGTGGGTACCCTTCAAGTGCTTTTTTGAATTCAGTGCTTTTACTAAAACCAGTAAAAGCAGGCTGAGCTGCTGTCTCTGCTCCTCAGCAGCTACCTCAGCAGCTGAAGTCAGCTCTACAGCCATGGCACTAGTGGGGACAGCCCCTTCCCTGGGCCAAGGCGTATAGCTGGGTACAAAGGGTACATCCTGGTCTTCTCCCAGCACCCCTGTGCCTCCCAATACCTTTCTGGCAGAAGGATGCACATAGGAAGTCTACAGAATTATTATCATAGGTAATGATGTGAGATTCAGGCTGGAGAAAATATAGCATCAGCAAAACCTCTGTGGTGTTCTGAAATGCACTTTGCTTGCAAATAAAAAATACAGGTCCCTAATATATGGGCCTACCCTAACTTGCTGGGACAGACAAAATGTAATCAACCACTTGGGAAACAGATGAACAAGGTATCTGAAGAGGTTTCTTTGTATTTCTCAATACTTTGTTTCTAGTGTCTCTGATGAAGGCAAAGTAGACCAGACACTTATTTAATCTTAGCAAGCCCTGAATTGAGTGACAGCACAGTTCTTCTTCTTAAAAATGCATTATCGTGTATAATATATACTGAGAAAATTGAAAGAAAGGCAGTTCAGCCAGTTAAAGTTTAAACATGCAAGTCTTTAATGGTCCAGAGACTCCAAATGTAGAATCCCACACACATACCAATTTTGTGCTTTCCAAACATTTTCAAAAAGACCGAAATTACTGCTGTTTTATCTACTGGGAAAGTAACAATAGTTTTAAGAATTGCTACTGCTGTAGGCAGCTAAAGTAATCAAGGCTTACAAAGTCCTTTCAAAACAAAAAGTGGAATGGAAATCTCTTTGGGAATCCATTTTGACATCTCTCCAAAACCACAGAAAAATATATGCATGTATTTTTCCCTGTTTAGTTATAAGCATAAGGTCATATTTAAAATACAGCTGAGTTTACATGAACAGTGCAAAACAGTAGTGATGACTTTGTTGATTAAAATTATCTTATTAGAATGTCTTCATGGTACTGAGATGGCTCACGGCTTCCTTTGATATCTGCATCATACGTAGATGTGAGTTTGACTGGGAAATCGCAAAATGGTGATTTTTGTCTTCTTTACCATACCAGTAAAGCTAACTGAACTGTAATACTATTCTGAGCTATCTGCACCAATTCATATCCATCCCATATATTTGTAGCTTCATCTAACTCATTGTCAAATATGCCTTGAGATTGTTTTTGAAGCAGTTATTTCTCTGAAACCATTAGATCTTACTTACTGCCAGTAATCGATGATGCTTCTCAAGGTTAATGACAAAGATAACTTCTGCATTTTGATGTACACATGGCTTCTCCTATTGACTCCAAAGGTAATCTATCTGAAGACTGAAGCTGGCATTCAGAAAGGAATACTAAACACTCAGGTTAATCATTAATCAGCATAGAGACGTAATTATTTTGATGTGAAATGCTACTACATATAAAACTCCATTAAGAGCTCCTTTGGACTGCATAACTTGAATCCTAGCTCCTTTTTAACTTGGCCCACTTAAAAATAAATCACCTCCTTGTTTAAAAGAAACATATGCTGGTATAGCTGTTTAGATTAGGGCTTTCAAAACAATTGGCTTACACACCATGCTTATTCACACCAAGCAGACAATAAAAAATGAGACAACCTCAGTGTACTGATCACATTTTCTAGTTTTATTGAATGTCAAATGCAACAATGCTAAAAATAAAACAACATGCAAAATAACTTGGAACAATCAGCCTGTTTTCCAACCACCCCTTTGGTGTTTTGCATTCTGCCACATAAGGTAAGGATGGACACCACAACCACAATGGGCTTATTGCTGCCTGCTGGCAGAGGAACAAAAGGTAGGGACTGAAGTTTTACTACAGACTAGCGCTGCTCATGCCATGTGGGCAAGACCCACCCAGTTCTCTGCTGGGAACATCCTGGGTGCAAAATGTGTTTGTGTTGATTTGTTGCCAATCCAGCCAATTAAAACATGACTGCAATTTTTCCAGACATAAGCAAATTAAAACAATTTATTCAGTAAAATATATCAGCCTACATAAGATTTTTTACATTTCCAAAAGGAATCTCATGACATTATGAATGAGAACAAAGGTTTTGCCAGAACCAAAGAGCAAGGAGACTAATGGAGACAACTCCAAAGGGCTTCAGGTAGTTGGGCAAAACGGACTGAAGGCATCACATGGCAAGTACTTATTGTAAGTACTTGCTTAATTTTAAGCACATGAGGAGTTTTGTTTATAAGACTATGTTCAAGGTTAAAATAAGTGACAAATAGCTTTGTAGAATAGGAGCTGGAATTCAGAAAATAAGCTGTGTCACAATGGGATCCATAATACAGTTATAAAACTACATAAGCACAATAGAATGCAGATTTGAGGTATACAACAAACCAAGTATCTCTTCCGTTTGCCTCAGCTTGGTATTCTTTTTGGAAAGACGAGGATGTAGAGTAGAATCAGTTTTTATACAACCTCAATCTCAAAGAGCTTTCCTAATATTAAATGCATAAATGAGCTTTTATTTTCACTAACGGTCTGTGGAAATGCTGCAGTTTTAATGCAAATGAGTCCCAAAGAGACAAAGAGAAAATAAATATTTGTTTTTCATTCAATGATCCTGTTAGGTTTTATCTACTGTGACCCTCCCCTAGCTTTACCATCAGATATCCATGCAAACAGTGTCATTAGAAAAGAGCAGCTTTCTTCAAAATTAAATATAGATTTGCCTGAAAATTTCCTTATCTCTTTACATTTACATTTCTAACAATGCCCATGGATTATTGCTAGGCTCACTAGTAAAATTCAAAAAAGGTCATTAATAAAAGCTTGTTCGCATATAAGGGATTTTAGTGACTTGTTTTGCAAAAAAGATGTCTGCTTGTTTAATACACAGCATAATTGTTTCCTTTGGCCATCTGCTAAGCAGAGAAAAACCTTGAGTTCACAAAGGTATATTTTCATTTACAAAATGCTGCAAACACTAGGAGAGTATCCACATCTTGTATATATTATCTGTGTCATCCTCAGAGGCGAATAAGCAGTATATGCTTATCTGCATTTTACTGGCATTACCCTAAGCAACAAAGCATTCAGGTCTACTTGCCAGGGCTTGTCCCTCCCAGTGTGTATGTGACCATAGATTTCTACACCTTCCTCAAATCTCAAATTCGTTCTGCTATAAATCCTCTTTGCTCTGCCCCTGATAAAGAACCGGGATTAAAATTCTCACTTGGACTTCCATCTAGTCCTTTCGGGGGCAAAAGATCTGGGGTGTATTGAGGGTAGGGAGAGACAAGAAAAAAACAAATTATTGGCTTCAAATAACTGCAGTCCTGCAAACATGTATGTATTTTTGAACATTTATATATGTTTAAACACAAATATGTTCAATACCAGGTATGAAGTCCCATTAATATAGCTTCTGCCTGGGAATGTATGCATGAATGTGAGTTAAAGGTGTACCTGTGACTGTGAATACCAATGAAGAGTAGGTAGTTCGTGAAAACCTTTCCAGGGATGTTGCAATGAGTCAAGCTGCATAAGCACTTGAAAAGCAGAGCTAGGGTTAAAAGCAAAAGAAATAAATATTTTAATTAATTTTTTTTTTAAGAAATAGTCTATTATTGACTACTGAGATAATATTTTTCTGTGGAGCATTTTAATAGCTCATAGGATATTTTTCAATTGTCTATGCAGAAGATTGCAGTGAGTTTTAGCCATCTGAAAAGTTAGAAATATTATAGTGATTACAAGAATGGGCTAATAGAGTAACTAAGAAGTTCTGACAACATGTAATGAAATTATTTAAGATTTAATTTCATATTAATCTAGATCATAAACTAATTAATTGTCATCCTTTAAAATTCCCATATATTCCTCTTAGGCTACAGGAGGCTAAGCTATGATTTCAAGATGGCCCCTGCACCTTTTCCCACGTGGCATTCTCATGGGGTACCAAAATTTTCTCTGTGCTTATGCACTGTGCTGTTATGTGGCAGGCAGCTTAGTGCCACCAGAGATACAGTGAGAGAGGCACCTGCCAAAGGCTCTTCTGCTCTGAAGGGCTCTGCCATCTTCAGACCAATTTTCTATTGGGAGCCTGATAACACTACATGAAAGATTGCCATTTCTTTTAGTGGGTTTTGGGTGGCCCACAGAAGTGACAAAACGTTTTCAAATCACTGCCAACTTTTAAAAGTATCCTTTCTGAGGCAAGCACTTAGAAAAGGGCTGTAGACTATTCTAGGATTTGACCTTTCAGTGCGAGGAGAAATTTGGCTTGCTACAGCAAAGGCCAGAAGCATCTTTTTTGTTGAGCACTGGATAGGCTGCCTGTGTGCTAGTCACCTTGCAGGATAAAGCCTTTCACCAATAACACGTCTGTTGGATTTTATATCTACCTCCTGAAATCAGAAGGTAGAGCCTGCTCCTGTCCCCTTTGAAGCCAACGAGAGAACTCCTTGACTTGATTGGGATTGTGTTCAAGTAATGAATCAGGTGGGTTTGGTGGAAATTTGCAATTCAAAGGCTGCCATTAGAAAAGTAGCATTTGAAACTGTGTTGCTGTGTTGTGCCTCATGTAGATCAGTATCAAATTAAATTTCCCTATTGTACCTCTTATGTTGTTAACACAATGCAGGGAGTGTTGTTTGCCTCATCTCCATCCTCCTAACTGCAACATCCTTTTCAGTTTAAACTATACAGAAGTGAATAATTATTGAGGCCTTCTGTTTACCATCTTTAGAAGATTTAATTTATCCCAATAAACATTGTGAAGCAGACCTTTTGCATTTGCAATGACATATAATTTACTTGGAACAAATGCTCTGGGTTCAGTATAAAGACCATTCATCAGGCAAATCTGAATCAGAGGCAGCTTAGAAAAAGAATCCTTTGTCTAATTGTTTTCCATCACAAACAACATGTGGGAAGGAGATTTAGGCAATATTTTCAAACATTATAAGCTACATAATTATTGTCCTCTGCAAACCTGGTGATAGTTTTTGCAATCACAATTGCACTTTATCTGTCTAATCACCTATTCACTGTGACCAATTACAGACTTGGCATTGATGAGGAGGCATTTAATAATATTAAATACAAAACCCTAGATTTGAATAATGTTGAGTTTATGACACAAACTAACAAAAGCCAGGAAATTCAAAGGCAAGGTTTACGCTCCATCCTTAATTCATGGCATTCTGCCTTAGCATAAGAGCACATATGAGCACTGCAGAGACCTCCACTACACAAAGATCATTGCAGTGCTGAGTTACAAAGGAATAATAAAGTCTTGAGATTAATTTTTAATGTTTAGATCTTTTGCAGATTTACTGTGTAACTGCAACAATATTCTTGGTATGTGCTATGCTTGCATCAATTTTTTTACAGTACAAACATTTAAATGGAGTTAGACCTATTCTTTTCTATGTCCGCTTAATACCATGGTCTTGGCACAAAGGAAAAGGTCAATAAAAACTGGGAATTTCCCCTCTTTTTTCCCTAGTTACTTCTACTGATGCAGGCTTCTCTCTGCAAAAGTGCAGTGAGCGCAGCTGTCAAAGAAAAGAATGAAATTGGTGCACAGAAAGTCCTTCTTGCTGACATCAATTAGGGAAGTTTTGAGGCAGCTCTAAATTTAACCAAACTGGAATTAATTTCTGGGTACCCTGAGCAAAGAGTGATGGAAAGAGAGGATAGGGTAACATCTTCTCTCCATTCTTCTGTTACAGATTTCTTCCAATTTGGCTGCACTTGAAAATAGGTCACAATATTATTCCAAGTTTTCCTACATCACCAGTAAACATAATATGTCAAAGTAATGTAGAAAAAATATTTTTGTCTTTTTTTTTTTTCTCAATACAAGCGCATCTTATTTATAACTATGTTGTCTGCACAGATTGATTTGTTCTAAATCTTCAATTTCATTCAATGAAATGCAGTGACATCTATCTCAGCTATTTTGAGGAATCAAGTAAATAACCTATTATGATTCTGTTACTAATTTTGGTACCATTTATTTTTTTACAATGTAGCCTGGAATGGAAGCTTCAAAGCCATTAAGACCTCTCACATAAATAAATATATTACAATATTTTTAAAACTACATTTTGCATTGATAAAATGTAATGGCTCCAAAACAGCTGTTATGGTCTATCATATAAATCCTTCTTAGTTTGTGGATTATTGACCCAATGGACTCTAATGGGAGTTCTTTGGAGATGTTCAATCTATTGTATATGCCTAGCTGCATCTGATGTGCCTGTTATTTGCCCTTTGAAGCTTCGGGGGCTATTATGTGAGTACAGCTGCTGACAATACAAGCAAAAAAATCTTATAAACTATCGGGTACATAAATAGGAAAGATAACTCCTCTTCTGCATTTAAAAGTACAGTTTTGTGGCTTTTACCTCTAGCCACAATCATTGCTGTTTTGACAGATACTTTGGCAGAAAGGGGGAAAAGAAAGGCAGGAGCAGTTATTGATTTTTCCAAGCCTTCAGCTTAGGAGGAATGAAATAGGAGGAGCCTGCTGTGGAGTTGAAGGTGAGTGAAACCACAAAGAAGCCAGTCCTCATCTACCTCTTGCCATGTTTCCAGGAATGGCAGCTAAAGCAAATCACTTTTATTGTTCAGTGGTATCACAAAAGTGGATTGGTTATTTTAGAAATGGGGGTGGGTGGGTTGCAAAGAAAAAGTAACTGGGGTGATAGAGGTACAGCTGATCCCCAGCACAGGAGATGGGGGTACCAAACCCCTAAAGAACATGCTGGAGGAGGTCCAGGAGCAGCAGAGGCAGCAGAGCCCCATCCCCACAGTGTCCTCGAGCACTGTTGATCCTCAGGCTCTGCCACTTGCCACTATTAGGAGCCCATTTCAGTGCTTAAGCACAGGAAAAGGGATGAGCCACTGCCCTACACACGCACACACACACACAAAAAAAAAAAAAAAAAAAAAAAAAAAGTGACCAGCACATAGATTTTCTGGCAGGAAAGAATGCTTGAAGGCTGCATAAAAAGAGAAACATCACTAGCAAAGTTTCATCAAGCAATGAGAGAGAGGGAGAAAGTATCTCTGGGTTCATGATGAGAAGCAATCATCATTTTTATATCCAGAAAATAAATTTAATTGCATTTTTTAAAATAATTACTTGGAATATCTCTTGTTAAAATATATTTTTTCTTTAGGTTATTTATAGAGGTTTCCCTCTGTTTTATAGCCTAAATTCTAGATGTCAACAGAACCTGAATGTCATAAATATGCATATATAGATATGGTTCATATCTATGTCAAATATGCTAAAGAAGCCTTTATTTTCTTCTGCATATTACATTCATTTTGAAGACAGACCAAAAAAAAAAAAAAAAAAAAAAAAAAAACAACCCCAGAGAAATCACAGATGACTTCTCATTCATGAGGTGTGATTTACCATGGCTGTAATTCTTGACCTACAATTTCTGCAGACATTTTAGGGCTATCAAACAACGGAAAAAACAGTCATGCACTTTTGGCGAATCAGTAGAAAAAGGGGAGAATTTGGCTTTTTCAAGAAAAAAAATAGAGATCAAAACACAAATCACCCTATTGCATAAGAAATGCAATTAAATTAACAAATATAATCTGTCTTTAAAAAATATATTCAAACATTTAATTTACGTAGAAACAGGCTGTGCTATTCATTTTATAGAAGAAAATCAAAAGTCATAGCTTGCAGCCACTCTTCTAAACCAGATTTTGAGCACAACCCCCCCAGGGCTGTTTCTACCAATTTTCCAATAAATCATGTAATGACTTTTAGAAAAGACAGATATTTAATTCTTGAATTAGAACTATAGGACCATAACCAAAGACTGACAGCCCTCTTTTTCTGCCATACTCCCATACAAACCCTTTCAGCTGATTGGTTGTGAAATAATGCAATAATTACACAATTAGATGTTTGGGAGAATGTAGAATGAAGCACTGAGTGCTGACCTTTATTACATAGATCAAAGTACATTGGGAAAATGACCAAATATATCTTGCTTACAAGCCCTTACCAATTTTTTTCAACATTTCAAAATTAAGAATTAGGGGGTCAGACCTCCAAAGCTATGCATAAATTTGCAGTTGGTATTAGATACAAAAGAGATTTTATTTTATTTTATTTTATTATTTTATTTATTTATTTTGTGCATAGAAAGCAGGACTGGTTCTTTAATTACTAGGTGGGATTTTTTTTTGTTTTGCTTTGGTATTTTTTACATATATTGATTTATACCTATTACATTTATTGAGTAGCAATAAGATAAAAATTATGAGCTACTTGTTCCTAAATAACTTTTCCATTACCATTAACTGTGTTACTTGGAAAAGGAAGGAAAAGAATAAAAACAAATCACAAAGAAAATCAACCTATTTTAGCAATTCTCATCTCTAAGTCCTTGTTCATCAGTAGTGGGAACATCTCTGGAGATCCAGGCTTCTGAAGGAGTTCATATTTTTTGATTTTCTTAATCGTGCATCCTGGAAAGCCAACTGTGTCTTGGGCTGCACCAGAAGAAACATGACCAGCAGGTCAAGGGAACTGATTTTCCCCCTCTGATCCATTTTCATGATACCTCACCTGGAGTACTGCATTCATTTCTCGGCCCCTCAGCACAAGAAGGACACGGACCTCTTGGAGTAAGCCCACAGGAGGGACATGAGGATGACTAGAGGGCTGGAGCACCTCTCCTGTGAAGCTAGGCTGAGAGCACTCGAGTTGTTCAGCCTGAAGAAGAGAAGGCTCCAGGGAGACCTTATAGTGGCCTGCCAGAACCTTAAGGGGGCCTACAAGGAAAGTGGGGAGGGCTCTTTGTGAGGGAGTGGAGTGATAGGACAAGGGATAATGGCTTTAAACTAAAAGTGGACAACCAGACTGAGTGGGAGGTGTCCCTACCCATGGCAAGGGGGGTTGGAATTAGATGGTCTCCCTTCCAACTCAAAATATTCTATGATTATATGGTGAAAAATATGAGCATTACATGAGGATGCTAAAGTGGGCTTGGGCTTAACAAAGCCTTCTCAGAAATCTGAATAAATCCTTTGAAATAAGACAGTAGGAACTAGGCAGCATACAGGGAGATGGAGCTACAGCTGAACTGCTAAATTCTCAGAAATGCATGCATTTCAACCATGGGGAGAGCCAGGAAGTAGGTCTGCTGACAAAAACCTCAAACCTGCCCTGGGTTCTGTTACCCAAGACTTACCAAGCAGCTGGAAACTGCTCTGAATACAGATGTTATACTGAGCGCTGAAATTACCCACTACATGGCTGGTGCGAAGATTTTGTACCTGGAGGCATTGTGAGAGCTAGACTTTCTTATCCCGCTCCTTTCATTGACATTAGGGAGGAAGGAGAAAGAAAAATGTTCTCAAAAGGTCTTGAGAAGCACCTTGCTATACAGTGAGCTTTGGGGGAATACAAAACACCTTTGGGGTTTTGTTACCCCCCTTTGGGGTTTGCAGGGAGGGATCCTTCCCATGTGCAAAGCAGTGCCTTTTGTCATTGCAGCTCATCAAGGAAGGAAAAAAGATGAGTTTTTAGGTAGTTGTTTGATTGCATAGTGATGCTTCTAAACATCTGCAGATATACATGGACAGTTCAGTGGATGGCTTGTGTTTATTTAAACATATCAGCATCATGGAATATGTGGATGTGGAAAATGAGTTTGGGCTTATTGTCTCTGTAGATTCTACACGAGTATTAAATGGGGAGGACAGTTATTTGTAGTAAACCATAGGTGCAAATGTAGTAAACATGACTGTAAACAAACTAGGAGTTTTTCACATCACCTAAAAACTTTTACTTTCCTCATTTACATAGTTAACCTTTATCCTTACTGGAAGGAGAAGAGTGTGTAAATTTTCCCATTTGTTTGTCAGAAGTTTCAGGATTTTTCCCTCGGTGGTTCTTTACTTGTCATAAGGGACAAAGAGCCAATTAAAAGGTGCAAGAGCTTGCCCTTTCATGGCAGCTCCTTCAAACCTGTCTAACTGCAGAGAAACTCCTTCTCTGTCTGTAAAGTTACAGCATAAAATTTTTATAGCTTGCACAGCTGGAATCTGTGAACGTAGAAGTTCCCTCTGAGCAAGATGTATAGTGAGATACAAAGTCTCTTTAATGCATAATTTGTGAGTGAACATAATTTTCTAATTTAAGTTGCATATTGCCTCTATGGGATTTTAAAAGAATATTCTGGCTCTAAAAGCAAGAAATGTGATTGTCTGTGTGTATGCCTTGGAAGCCAAGAAGAAAGACTAGAAGTAGCAAATGCACTTAAAATATAAGTATTTAAAATAAAAACCTGGTGGCAGAAATGACTCATAGCCCATTCTGTCTCCTTCTCCCACCCCAAATAAAAATACAGTTATGTTTGCAATTACAAGAATGTTCTCTTACTAAAATCTAGTGTTAGAGGAGCCTCAATGGTGCTACTGCAGACCTTGGAAAATTGAACACCTTTTGCAGAGGTGAATTTTCACAGACTTACTTTAGTTAGAGATCATCAGAGGTGTAAATAAAAATATGCAAAAGTAATTCATTTAAATTTGCATCGTATACTGCTTTTTTCTAATCAACAAGTGCTGAAAACAGTTAGTGACTTTCATGTGGCCAATTACAATTTAAGAATTTCATTTAGAAATGTCACATTCTATAGCTTTTCCATCAAGATTTCTAAAATAAGTACATTTTAATGTCTAAGCATATTAGAAAATAAATATAACTGTCTGCATATTTAAAATATGAATATTCATATGAATATATTAAACACATTACTATATTATATATCCCTTGATTCAAAATAGACCTTCTGTAGTCCCCACCCTGATCCCAAGATGTTAATGCCAAGAGGAACTTGTGAATTAACTTCACTGGGATTTGAGTTAGGTTCTTTAACATTCTTAAGAGAAGGAAAAAATCAGGTCTGAACAACTCTGTGTGTTTACTAAACACTTACTAAGGAAATCTTGCTGCTTTCACCTGTGTGAGCTCCATCCCATTCTTCTATGCATGTAGTTCCTGTAGAAATCAAAAGACTTTTGTGTGTCTCCCCTGTTTTCATATCATTTCCATTTTTAAAACAGATAACTTGTTTGAAAATAATATGTTGATCAGATCTAACTGTTTGTTCACTTGGAGTCATATTAGAGGACAAAATGAGTCAAAACTATAGATGAAAAAAAACTTGCTGGCAAACATTTGCTATTGCACTTAAGTATTCATTCTGGAAACCTGAAGGACCTAATTTGGCCAGTTAAAGATAGAGTTACATGGCACACCAAATGACAGTGACTTTTCTTGCTGTCCTGTTATTTCCCACCCCTGGCCCTAGCAATTGCACAGTGCCACCACAGTCAGGTCAGCTCACCAGTCCACCATCTGCTGCTGATTATCGTTAAGATTTGTTTTCCACTTCCTCAGTAGAGCAACATTTTTCTCTGGATTTGACCAAGTGAACTATCACATGGTTTTAAAAGTAATGCCATGGAGGTGGTTGAGGACTGAGGGAGAACAGAACTGTCCCTTTGAGGATAGCCCAAAATCACATTGGCTTAGGGTAAAATTTGACATTATGATTGGCCTAACACGTGTCCAGAGATTCAAAATTTGCAGACAGATCCATCAGGCTGACGCTCCAGACTATCCTCCATGAGTATCTTCTGCTTTACGCAACAGGGTTTTACCAAGACCAGATGTGTTGGTTAAGAGTAAATTTCAGTTGGAGATTAAACATGTAAAGAGTTTTCTTGTCTTGATATCTTGTCAAGAAACTTTTTAAAATCTAAACTAAATAAGAGAGGAATAATATTGTTTTCCTTCTCTTGGTCTGTAGGCAGAAGGGAAACCTGCAAACATGCTCTAAGGGAGGAATTTTCTTGGAGTTTAAATGTATAGTTAAGATTTGTTTTTTACCCCCAAATATGTATACGATACAAACCTAGGAAGCTGCATGAAAAAGTTAAAACCATATATCTCTGTACCAGGTGTAGGCAGAGGCTGTGTATGTTACCAACATACCCTTTACTTTAATTTTTAATTAACATCAAGAACACAATATAATGAAATAAATCAAGTGAACAAGCCAGGAGAACGTATGCCTGCTTTAAACTAAACCTGCCATAAAAGCCTTTTTCCAGTATAGTACAAACAGCAAAATTATTGATTAACTTGTATTACTCCACAAGAAGAACAAATTATTGCTGATTAAAGCCATGCAGGTGATAAAGGAACTTAACCAACAAAAGCTGCCAGCTTTAGGTTAGGAAACAGCTGTGTCCCTAATTATGCAGCCTGATTTATACTCTATTAAATCAGTATATAAGTAACCCATTTCTCTGAAAGCATTTAAACCTCTTATATTCCACCAAACACAGCAATTTTATTTGAAATAAATGTATCCAGCTCTTTTGGGAACATATGGTATATTTCTCTCTTATTAATAATTCAGTTCAAATGAGCAAAAATTAGTTGGTGCAGTTACAGCTGATTTTGTCCTGAAAAGATCTGCATTAATTTTAGACGTTTTGTAAATTGGGCTATTAAATAAAAGCATTATATGTGAATTACCCTTTAAATTTTAAGTAAGTTGGTAGTTTAATGGTATTTTCTAGTCAGATTCATTTTCGATCTCTAAAAAATTATAGTCATTATAGTAAGACAAATTTTTGAAACCTGCTACTTCCATCCAATTACATATTGTACTAATAAGTAAACTAGAAAACTTTTCTGCTTCATTTTCTCCATTTCATCTTTCCCAGCAGGTGACAATTTCTCTCTTCATTTTCTCATGTGCAAATGAGATCAGAGGCTAACCTCAGATCTCCTCACTGGAAAGATCCAAGGTCCACCTCCAAATGTCTCTGCAGCTTCTGTTTCTCATTAGTACAGCTTGGGCTGGGAGTGATATGCATCAAGGAATTAGAAGGAAAGCGGGCACACATTTTATGTGAGAGAAATTTCAGTTTGCTACTGTGTTAGTCTAAGCTGGTCACCAACCCTTTGTGATGTATTCTCCTCTCAATATAAGTGCATAACTTCTATTAGCATTAATGGGAGTTATGTTCATGAATCACGAAGATGTGCCCTTGCAAGATTAACTTCTGCTTCTATTGCAATGACTAAATTGTTTTAAAAATGTGTGGTTGTCCTGGTTTTGGCTGGGATAGAGTTAATTTTCTTCTTAGTAGCTGGTATGGTGCTGTGTTTTGGATTTAGGATGCTAATAACACACCAATGCAGTTGTTGCAGATTGATACTTGCACACAGCCAAGGATGTTTCTGCCTCTCCTGCCAGTGAGGAGGTTGGGGGTATACTGGGAGTTGGGAGGGGACTCAGCCAGGACAGCTGGCCAAAGGGACATCCCATACTGTATGGTATCATGCTGAACAATAAAACTGGGGGGGGGCGGCTGGGAAGGGGGTGGTACTGCTCGGGGACTGGCTGGGTATTGGTCAGAGGGTAGTGACCAATTACATTGTGCATTGCTTGCTTTGTACATTATTATTTATTATTATTATTTATTATTTATTATTATTATTATTTATTATTATCCTTTCATTTTCTGTCCTATTAAACTGTCTTTATCTCAGCCCAGAAGTTTTTATCTTTTTTTTTCTTTTTTCTCTTCTCTCCCTCATCCCACTGGGACCAGAGGGGAGTGAGCAATCAGTTGTGCAGTGCTTAGCTGCCTGCCTGCCAGGTTAACCCACAACAGCAGGCAAAGTGGAATATAAAGTGATGTAATGACATTCCGAGTTAACTACCTAGTCCGCAGTAAATATTTAACTTTTTGAAGGAAATAGACAAGCATAAATACATGCATATGGTACAATTAATTCAGAAATGTGAAACTCAGGTGGGTATCTAAACAGGTATTTTTGTTTTATATCTCTCCAGAAGGTTTGTGGTCTCTGACACGTCACAACTAAGTTTATTGTTAAGCATTTTTATATTCATGTTTTGCATGCAAATCTAGAACAAAGAGTCTTAACTCTGATTTTATTAACAAACTCAAACATTTGAGCCAATGCCATTTTCCAATATATTGTAGAGTATCAAAGAAACAGTCTTTTCTTTCCTGCTGCCCTGGGTTTATTTCTTTAGCTTAGGTTAGTTTACATATTGAGTGCCTAACAATTAGCATTTACATTTGCAAATTAAGGAGGACAGCCTCTTAGATTTCTACATGTGGGATACCTCAGAATATTACAGCATAAATCATTCTAATGTTAATAACTACTTTGTTCACATATCTTCATTCATGTCTGTACCTTTTTTTGTTATATTATCTACCATTTTAGAAAGCTATCTAGCTTACTTACAGAGTTAAATTCAAATAGTCTAAAGGTTAATGTGAAACACTGGCAAGACATTATGAGCACAGCAGTATATTTTAAAGGCAGTCAGCTGTTGGAATTACTGAGAATGAATGCTCAGTGTAGCTCCCTACTTCTACACCCACAAGGCTTACCAAAAAATACTCCTCTTCTGCATGATGAGGTTCTGTATGCCCTATCTCGCCGGTATCAGGGCTGTGAGATAGAATGATGTTTGGTCTCAAATACAGACCTCTTGGATTCTTTGTTTCATATGAACCCAGATTAAATCACATTCACACCTGACCCTGAAAAGTATGCTGGTAGGGGTATCCCATAGTTTTCTTTTAAACCCACATCCTAGAAGTATGAGTTCAGGAATTTGTAGATGGCTTTGACACAGCACCACTGAGAAGTATCCCTCTAACTGTATCCCTCTAACATCCCTGTCTATGTGTCCTCCAAACAGTCTTTGAAGGGGCTGCTGAAAAGCAAGCTTAGCTTTTGGAGGCAGCAAAGGAGAGAGAGAAGGAAAAGGAAGCAGCAGTAAGAAGTTTAGTCAGTCTGTAATGACTTAGTCTACACCCTGGTTGTCTCCTGTCATAGGGCAAGGCTCCCTCTTGGTCCCATCAACATGCCCTCCCCATAAACGTCTGGGTGAAATCAATAAGGAGCAGGGACAGACACAACGTGGAGTGGGAGAGGGTGTCACAGCCAACACTGGCACAAGTGGCCATGTGCTTCTGATGTTTTAAAGAGCACTGTTTTTTTTTTCCATCCCCTGGGTGGCTGGGGCTGACATTGCTGGTGAGATGTTTGGAGGCCACCACAGGTTAAGAGGTCTATCCTGGTGAAAAGCCATGAGCCAGCCTTGGCAGGAGCTGGAGAGGAAATGCTCTAGGCAGATAGAAATGAAACTGCCCCTGACAGTAAATTATGTAAAGCAACTTCCTGTCATTAGAGACAGATGCATCAATAGTCAATTAAAAGACTGATTTCGATCTCCTTTGTGGTTTATGCTGTTTTATGTCCACTAACTCCCATCAAGTAAGTCTTAATTTTACAGCGATCTGAATACAAAAAGAATCAAGGTTGCCTTTGCTGTATGTTTGCATTCATTACAGAATTGATTTAAAAAAAAAAATCAGAAAATTTTGGAGAAGATAATGAAAAAGACATTGGAGAAGAACAATCATTTTACCTGTACTGCCAAGTTCCTAGATCAAGGGGAATAATTCCAAGTGCTCCTTACGGAGTTATATTTTTTTCTAAAAAAATAAAGCAGAAAGATTTCCATAAAATGCAGAGAGAATGTACATATTTATCTTATTGTAGAAAACTTACAACATATGAGTGAAAAACAGACATCTGGCATACAATTATGCCCAAACCAGCTGCACTGGGTGTTTAAATCCACTGACGGGTACTTTTTTTTTTCTAACTGAGGAGGCAATATTTTTCACTACATATTACAAGCTCTTAGCAGTGATCCAGGCCTATTTTTCCATTGCATAGTCCCTCCTCCCAGTGCAAGACAAAAGCAAGTGGATGGATAACATCAGACTGCACTGTTTCTTTTATACACAGCCAGCTCCCAGTCATCATGAATGGTTGTGCAGTTCCCTGCCTCAACAGCTTTCACTGGTTTTCTCAAATGGATGCAAACAGAACTTTCTGCGATGTAACTTTTATCAGGATATTTATATGAGCACCTGTAAGGCAAATATGTGAAAAGGAAGAGTGCACCCTCTTATCTCTCCCACACCTTACCTGCTGTCCTATGGCTACTGCTTCCCCCTGATATCCAGTGCCTCTATAGCCCACTCAGACAGAAATCCTCAGGTTAATAATGGTAAGTACTGATAAGATGAAAAAGGCAATAAAGTGTGTTCAAAGGGGCACTATTTGATCTTCCAGCAATATTCTACTTCCACTGATCTTGAGCGCTGCCAATACTTTTAATGACACAAACAACTGGGCCCAAAGGGTGCAAAGCTGGTAGAGCTACACCACTGTATGCTAGCTCTCAGCCTGACTATTACAAGCAAAAAAAAAAAAAAAAAAAAAAAAAAAAGAAAGTTTTCTATCTACCATGTTTCATAAGCAATAGAGAATGATTCATGGTCCTTTTCAGTGAAATGAATGATTCACATATCCTCAGCCTTTTGCTAGTCCTGTTCAGTAGAAAGAATGCATTTAAATCAAATTTTATATGGTTTTATTTTTTTTAACCTTTATTTGAATGAGATAAATAAACAGTCAATGAGTAGGCCATATTAACATACATAGTTAACAGTAAGCTTTCTCACTGTTGGGTTATTCCTGCATTTTTTGTGTTTAGAAGTGGAGATTTTCTTGTCTAAACAAGCAGTACCTCATGGAAGAGCTGTGTAGGACTTCAAGGGAGTGCTAGCCCTGAGCAGAGCTACCATCTGTAGACCACATTCGTGCTGGGATGTCTCTAACCCCATGCAAGTTGTTGTAAGGAAAGAATAGAGGTTACTCCTAGGCTGGTTTGGAAGCTCTCCACAGGTCACCCAGAGACTCAAGCACTGTTGGCAGTGGTACCCGAATGCAGAAAGGAGGAAGGCTGTCACCTAAGCTCTGTCCTCATCCATACATTTGCACAATCACTGGGAACTTCTCACAGTTTCCAGTATCCCTTCCTTTACTTTCAAAATCAGTGGGTTTCGGGATAATCTGGCTTCAACAACTCAGGAGAAAAGTTGGATACAGGTAAGTCTTAGGGCTTCGGATACTTTACCAGGGAAGGATTTTCTTATAACTGTGAATTTCCCCTTATGAAAATGTGTCAGGTCTGGTGAGAGCCTAATTGCCTCCTCCATAATTCCACCATCTTCACCCTATCCCTCTGCCAACTGCTGTCAGTAATGCAAACTGAAGTGGGTTAAAGAGAGAGGCTGGAAGGATATTCCCCATTAAAAAAAAAAAAAAAAAAATCCTCTGAGATAACACACCCCTACAAATGTTAAGATATGCATGAGACGAAAAGGAAGTACAACCTTCTTTCCTCATATTCCCCATCGCACCCTGAAATGGTTTAGTGGTGGACTTGTCAGTGCTAGGTTAACAGTTGGACTTGGAGATCTTAGAGGTCTTTTCCAATCTAAATGATTCTATGATTCTAAATTATCTATATTCTTCCCATAAAAGTTACTTTTTTTTTTTTTTTTTTTTTTCCAGACTATTTTCATCATTCACTTTGCAAGGCCTCATCTCAGGGAAGCACAGTTATTTAATCTGACTCACCATCCCATTAGTGTATCTTCATTATGGAAATATAAATAAGACCATAACTAGTCCAATGGTAACCTATCCCTGACAGAGGAAATTCCATGCTTACAACTATGACTGCTGATCTAGGAATGCAAGAGTACATTTTCATCTCTACATTTTCATTCTACATTTTCATCTCAGAATCAACACCATAATTTGTATCTTGATTTCAAGATAATAATTGGCAAAAATAACAGACATTAATATATTTCTATAAATTGTGCAACAATTAAAAAATGCAAAATATTGTTCATGATAACTAATTGCTGAACATTTCCTTGGCATTTTGCATCTAACAATGAACTTAAGCTACTTAACAATCAGGAATCTGAAACACTTTTTAGGCAGATTTAAAAGCAAGAAAGAAGAGTATCAGTAAACAATTAAACTGCAGTTTTATGATGACACAGAATTTAGTAATGAGGCTTCATATTTGTCTCCAACATGCAATAGATTTGAAATAAACCCCATTCCATGTCAGAAAAAAGCAAAGCCTGAATTGACAGTGCAGCAGAGAATTTATTTTTTCCCTTTTCTCCTTAGCTGAAGTTATTATCACAACTGCTAGAGAATTTGTGAGATTGGGAGATAAGAATCATTATGATCCATTGGGGACTCGTCAATCACAGCAAACTGCTACCAGAATCGAAATTGCATCTGCATTTGAATTAGCAACATTACTCGCCAATTTAGTTCAGAGTGAACATTTTTCCATTGAAGATGGAATTAAATTAGAAAATGAGTGAGTCTTTAATTTCCAGATTATAAATCACTGAAAATAATTCAACTCCTGTACCTTAAGGCCAATTACATTATCCTAAGCGACATTTTATCTCACAACCTTCCAAGTGATTTCATGATGGGGAACCATCACACAAATCAGTTTTGCTCTAGTAGCAAGAAATATATCTACCCACAGAGTTACACATAAAATACTAGGAACAGTTTTAATGCTGGAGCTTATTTTACATGAAATTTGATTGTCTGTTTGATAGCATATTTTTGTGTATTAATGAACTGATGCATATAACAGAAACGGTCATGTTAGCTGTTCATATTAGACAAAAAAAAAGTAAAAAGTTAGAAGGTATTGATTGGCTGATTTAATTTTTACCACCAATATGTTGCAGTCCTCAAAAAGAGCATATCATGGTACTTTGGGTGCAAAAAACATAGAGATTTAAAGTCACAGGGTCAAAAGAATCCAGATATATCAATACCACAAGAACATGATGAAAATATGTTTTCAGTTTTGGCAAAGAATAGATAAAATAGTAATTGTTCTTAAAGGGGAAATGAATTATTCCTAAGTGCAGATATTTTTTCTCTTTATAAGGGCAGAAGACAGGACACCAGTTTGTCATTCTCACCAACCTGGTGGTACATGGTTTCCATAAAAAAAGATGCAGTAAAAAATCAGAGTGTTTATGAATGGAATGGTCATGTCTGCATGTGCATGTTTACTGAGCCCACACCTACCATGAGCTCCTTCTCCTATTACTTGCAGCTTCACCCTGACAAATATAGCAGTTTCTTTTTCAAAATGTAACAATCTGTTTTGTGTCATTGCGACATCCAAAAAATTCCTGCTGGAGTTGTGGTATTTTCCTACAGCAAAGCTTTGGATCCTGGCCTGGCTTCCTCATGCCAACACAACTCTTGCAGGACCCTTGCCATCAGTACTTTGTTATGGTTCATAAAACCCAAAAAGCATTCATCAGGCTTAGTACACAGAAGGAGAACTCACCTCAGTTATATAACATATTTGCTAATAACAGCTGTTTTTTGCCATCTTGGTCACTGTTCTCCTCTTCTAGTAGCTCTCTTCTGCACCTTCTTCAGTGGTTCACTTTCTCTCATCCTGCCATGCTTTGTCATTTTCATCTCTCCATGCTTTTCTGTATTCACATTTCAATTTTTTAATGATGTCAGAGGAAACCAGATTAAATAGTTGCCAGGAAATTGTCATGAATAAAAAAGATGATGCTCTTATTTTATGTAATATGTAATATATATTATATATACATTATATAAGTAAAATACCAAGTTTACTTACTGTTAGTTAGCCATCTGAGCTCAAATTTAGATTTTTATCATCATCAGTAACTAAATCCAAATAATTTTCATTCATTTCCTCTAATCGTTCACTTCATTGACTTGTTGCATTTTATCTTTATGAGACTGTTTCAAATAGATGACCATATATTTAAATATTGCATAATATAAAATTGTGATATATAAACCTACCATAAAATACGTAATGTAGTTGCCAATATGTTTTTTCTTAATGAATGCCAAGTGGCCACTTCTGACTTCAGTCACATATGCTACAATTTGTATTGTAATATCACTATCACACAATACAGAAATGTTGCTCTATTTTTTCAATATGCAACTTGTGTAACTCCATATATCTTGCATTTCTGTCACCTTCTGGAACAAACAATGTTCAGACAATGGAGCTCAGTTACTAAAACTGTATGTCTAAACATAGGTCCCTATTCAGGATCTCTGAAATAACTTTTTAGTTAGTTAACTTGGGTATTTAATCAGTTAGATGTAGGCTGTGAAAGATTTTGATGTGAGAAATTGATTGCAGATGACAGACTGCATTGTCTGTTTGATCTAGGTTAGGTACAGTTGGTATCAGACTTCATGATATTAAATGGATAAATATCTTTTGTTTCTCATATTTCAGTTCATGTCAGCTATCATCAGGTCACTATCGATGTCCAAAGTATTCAAACTGAACTCTTAGGGTGCCCATCTACAAAAACCTTCTGGTATTCTTTCTTCAAGAGCAACCTAGAGCTGTGTGTGAGGCATCCAAGTTTTATGTACAATGTGAAAATGATTATCTGACCAAAAAAGGATCTACAAAAATCACCTGCTGAAAAAGAAGGTATACTATCCAGCAAGTAGAACATACAAAGTCTCATTCCTTATCCATTTTAAGTTCCTCTCCATACTAACGAGTATGCATCCATGAGCTTTGTCCTGAAGCAAGCTGCTTCCCACAGGTTTTAAGAGCAAAGGGGAGAGTTATTGGACAAGGCCCTGTTTTAGATGTGTCCTCTTGTTAAAACAACAAACAAACAAAAACCACTCTTGAAGTGCTCCACTTCCATGATGTTGCCCTCAATGTCAACACTTGCAGTTGGGTCCTCCCAAATAGCTCTTCCCAAATAACTGATAAAAATAACACTTAATCAGGGAGATACAGATTGGTGTCTTCTCAGCAATGAGAAGATTTTTCACATAAATTGAAGAATATGACTCCATCATCAGACATTTTATCTGGCCAATTGTTTTTACAAAACTTCACACATAAGGTATGCTCTGGTCAT
Organism: Aythya marila; assembly: GCF_965140915.1. Taxonomy (NCBI): domain Eukaryota; kingdom Metazoa; phylum Chordata; class Aves; order Anseriformes; family Anatidae; genus Aythya; species Aythya marila. The sequence goes on from NC_139048.1 coordinate 4,335,286, forward strand.
GCTGTCAGACTCCCATATCACATATAAATCCAGTGGCAAACTACTTAAGTTTATTGGCCTCACCCTCCTACTGAGACAATGCTGGGCTCATGGGTGCTTGGAGAACACAGGAGTTTTCAGGGTGAGCAGAGTGCTGAGAAATTTTGAGGATCCATATTTTCAATCTGGGCACATGAAAAAATGGTGTTTTGACATTATCTCCTACCTCTTCCCTTTGAGTCTGGAGTCTTCCAAGGTTGTTTAAAGCCTGCCCTTATGCACTGAAAAGTGAACTCCTACAACCTGAACTCTGGAGTCCCATGGTGAAGAGCGAGGTCAACCCACACAATGGATTAAACCTTTTCCCTGTAAATGAAGATATAGTCCCTTGGACAGATAATTTTCTAACAAAATGAATTGAACCATATTTCTGTTATATTTAGCCTCTAATCCCCTATAAACATATTTTTGACCAATCTTCCTTTCGTTTTGTCATGCTCTACAGATTGTACCCAGAATTCAGCAATGGCAGAGTAATTGAAAACTGAATAAAATTTCCCATCTAGATTTATTTTAGTTTTGTTCTGTAATACTGTTCTATTATTCTATTCATTTAACTTCTGGAAGGTAGCAAAATAACGATAAATATGGGATTGTTGTATTTAATTGAACATATAACACAAAGTTGCTGTTTCTCAAGGTATTCTGTACCCTTTGCTTCCAGCACATTTAATTATGTATGAACTCTTCAAAAAAAAAAAAAAAAAAAGCCCTCTCAAATAATGTGAGACGTCTACACGTCTACTAGGGGAGAAGATTTAAAGATGATAAATGTTATTTAGAATCACTATGATATGATTCATATTGTGATGCGATTGGGAACAATATTAAAACCCACCAAGGCTATTATACCTAAATTTTTGTTTCAATTCATGCAATATTGCTGCTGCTTAATATGATTTCTATTTACTCCTTTCCATTGTTAGTGTTTTATTGAGGTTGTGTCGGCTTTATCAAGCTAATGTCTGCTGCAAATGGAGGTCAGCAGAGCCAAAGCACTGGCAAAAAGCCTGTCTCCATTATATTCTACTTGGTATGAATTTACTTGAAAATCATCTCTTTCTAATACAAACTCTTTATTCATCATTCTTCAATTATAATATTTCCACCTGCACAAATCCTGACAGCTTGATATTTAAAAGCTATATAAACTCTCATAATCTAATTTTAGATTCTTTTTCGTAAAACTGTACTGTACCTTCTTTAAAGTAACAGTGAATGCATTCATCAGAAGGTTTAAAATCAAGTTCTTAGCTACATGATTTAAAAAGCTTAAATTTCAGGTAATTTTAATTATTACTTTAAAACATGCACAGCTACTTTCAATGACAATAACAACAAGTAGTTAATTTGTGTTCTTCAAGTGTCAAGGGTGAAGTAAGTAATCCTGTCATGCCCTTGCTAGAATACAGTTTGGCAAAACAGGATATTGTAGAAGCTTTATAAATCTTATATCTCTATTTCTCCTTGTACTGGTCTAGGGAATAATGAAAAAGAGTGACACATAAATTTACCTACCAGATAGGGTATGCGCTCTCAAATACCCACGCATAACTTCCATTAACATTAGTATAAAATATACATGCACACAAAGGGGAAGGATAGCCTACCAGATATACAGAGGTCTAGAATATTAGCAGAATTATAGCCCCTTTAGTAACTTCCAATCCATCCTAGATCACAGAGATTTATTTTTTTAGTCTGAGTTAAAGTTCAAACCTAAAATATTTGCATAAAAATAACTACAACTAAACTGCAAAAGAACAAACTGTACTTCGGAGACAGTTTAAAATCTTTTTTCAGTTTAAGATATGTTTGAGTAGTTTAAAATCTAAGAAACTCAATAAAAATAAATTTAAAAATATATATATTTTTTCAGGACTCTTTGCCGTAAGTTTCTAAATATGTTATTGGATAGGTGATTGAAATCTGACAAAAAAAAAAAAAAAAAAAAAAAAAAAAACATTTTATAATAATGTCCTGCAGCAAAAGCATGGCACCAATAACTAAACAATACTTTATCACCTTTGCCACTCTCAACAGCTCCCATTAATACCGAGATCATAGTGTTAGGCCTTCTATTCCCCAGCTGACCATGTTAGTGACAGCCAGGGCTTAGGCAATGACATTGAAAAATATTTGCAGTGACACAGCCACAAATCACTATAAGACAAGTTTAAAACTCAATATTCACTAAACTTGCATCTGTTCTTTTCTTGTTAGAACATCTACAACACATTTATTATAGGCTGAATTCCTCAAAGTATCAAAACATTGATGGAAAGTGATAAAAATTATTGGTTGATAGAACTAGATGCACAGAGGGGCCTTTGTCAAGTCATTTATTCATATGAGGCTATTGTCTGAGAAGGAATCAGCTAGGTTGCCTGATGAAGAGATGTTTTCTTAAGATTAGTGTTCATTTATGTAACCTGCACCCAGTAAATGAACACAAGTACTTGTAAATCAAATTTTCTTAATGGTCTCATCGTACACATATTGATTTTTATTTTCATCTCTCCCTGGGAACCTAAGCAGACGTTTGACTACTTAGCAATGGCCACAGGACATTATCCTTTCCATGTGGTTCAGATCACCTCTGAAGAAGCTGCTTCTGTAGCTTCCTGTTTTCTGGACATGGTGGTTGGCAGATGTCCTAGACACATGGCCATTCCCATATTTCGGCTTCAAATCTCTTGCTTCTTTCTGAGCATATATGTGACACTATTTTTCCTGTGTTTTCACAGAGCTGTATCAGTAAATCACTTAAGCAGGACACAGAAGCTCCTGAAGGCTAGTGATGAATATCTGCATGTCTCCTAACCCCATCCCTTTGTGAGAAGGGACCAGGTAGACTTGCTGCAATGACAGAGTCCCTAAATTACCAGGCCAGCCCTCACTCCCTGTCCTCATTCACTTTTTTGCCTGTTTTGCCCTGTCCTTGGACTCATATGACAGCAGAGAGCTGTTCCAGGGCATTCCCAGAGATTCTACCCCAAGCCTGGTTGCTTGTTTTTTTGATGAGCTCACATAGGCTAATCCCAATGAGTCAAATACCTCGAGGGACAGACACATGGAAGGAGAGAGTTATGTAAGAGGGAGAAAGAAAAGAGATCTATGATGTTCATGAGGATTTGACAGGGGTGGGTGGGAGGTATGACTGAAGCTTGCAAAATCATGAAGAAACTAGGTAGGCTGAGTGCACAACTGATAGTTACCAAATCCCACAACACTAAAAGAAGGAGTAATTCTCTGAAACCATTAGGAGAGCTGTTTAAATGAAATAAAAGGTAGCCTACAGCAGCTCTTCTGGCATTTCTCACTGTATGAGACTGTGGACAGAAAGCTTGAGCAGGGCCAGAAGGGTATCAGGTAAATTGATGGTCTACAAACCTAATGCAAATAGAAGTTGACAATGCCGTACCTTGCCACTTACCTAATCCAAAGATTAAAATAAAATAAATAAAATAAAATAAAATAAAATAAAATAAAATAAAATAAAATAAAATATAAAATAATAAAATAAAAAAGGGCAATAGGCTGTGGAGAGTGGCCCAGCCTCCACACCCGTCCCCAAGGAGCATCTGTTGCTGCAGTCTACTGGGCAAGGTAGACCTCTGGTCTGATGCAGCAAGGAGTCTCTTAGGTTGCTAAAGGGCAAAAGTTTTTTCTAAAGCATGCTGAAGTCTGTATTAAAATTCTGTAATCAGTATTCTTCTGACCCACACATTCTAGTAAATGATTTTCCAGATGAGGAGTATTTTCAGAAATGGCAACTTTTTGGAGTGCATTGAAGAGACTGTTCAAGAAGGGGAATGATTAATTCTTAATAGCAAGTTTTGCAGCATATTGAATGACACATTCTTACATTATATATTGATATATAACACACTGGTCCTGTGCCATGCTGACTATTAGCTCTTTTCCAACAAGGCATAGTTTATAGATAATGCAATAGGTAAGGGACAGAGCCATAAAATGCTGGCTCTTTCAGTTGTACCAAAATCTTTTGGAACTTCATTTTGGTTTGAAAGATGACTGTCTTGGCTGTTGATATTAAGCAGAGGCAGCAATAAATGTGTGCAAGACCAATCCTGTCCGTGTTTCCCTGAGGCCAGAGGCATAGCCCATAGACTTAAATTTAGATGAACCACAGAGTCAGACACTTGTCTGAGGATTAATCAAACTCCTTTGATCAAAACTTTCTTACAGTTTAGTATGCCTTACTTTGGTCTAAACTTCTAGTATGTAATGTGTTAGTTCCTTCTGCACTTACCTGTCCTTATAAGAACTCATAACTAAAGTTTAAAAATCCAAAGATAGATGGTTTCCATGCAGTATACCCAAACCACTGTAGCTGCTTCAAAAACACACTTTCATAGACTACCTAAAATTTTTACATCATCTTTCTACTTTTTTCTAACATAAGCATTTGCCTTTTTCTCTATGATCTGTCTCACAAATCTGTATTATTTGGCCAGGCTGGATATGTGTTTTGCTTTTTTTACACTGTTTGTGCTATGCCTAGTTGTATATGCAGTGCTGAGTTTTTGATGATCTCTATAATTCTTCAACATAATTTTTCTTCCAGTCATCGTTTGGAATCAATATCAATCAAATGGTATAATATAATAATGAAGTATAATATAATAATGAATGAAGTATTTCTAAACACCCATGGTGATTCCATGTTAGTTCATATTTTAGCTTATTTGCTCAGGCATCTGTGCGATTTCTTCAGTGAATTTTCTTCACTGCAATTTCTTTACCTTCCCTACAGGAGGCATCCTGTTATGAGGTAATGCCAAGGACAACATTCCCTCCTTTGATCGCTGGAAAAACTTACATGCGTCTGGAGAATATTAGGTAGAACAAAAGAATATGCAGTACATTCCATACAGTGGTTTGATACATACATATGTAATTATTTCCATGCTTTTTAGTGCCTTTGCTGAGATCAAGTGCAGTGTTTTTTTCAAATGGAAAACTTCCTGTAGCTGGGAACTATATCTTGTCTTGCCAGTGGGATGACCTAGAGATCTAATTGGCATTTCTACCAATTTTACAAAAGTCTCCAGCCCTTCAAAGCCTTTGTGAAAGTTCTGATTTAAAAGAAAATATCTTCAAAGTTCAACCTTCCATGAACTATGCGATGAAACAGCCCAAATATTTTCAGTTACCTATTTTGAGGAACAAATCTTCAGTATTTCTCAGCTCAGGTAATAAAGCATTTTGTTCTTTTGGCTTTCTCTAAAATCAAGACAAAAGATACATTTTCAGAGATGATATGAAATGAAATTGAAATGAATGAGTACTTGGGATAAAAGAAACCTTTAGTGCTAGAAATGCTTTGTTATGACTGAATAAACTAAATATGCTTAATATGAAAGGTAATGATGCGACTGATTGAATAGTTTGACATTACTGCACATGAAACATCATTAACAGGTTCAAGATGGTTTTATATCAATACCACATCTCAGAATAAAATAAATGGAAATATGGGACTACAACAATTTGTCACTGGAGCCTTACAGTGTCATTTAAAAAAAATATTATCAGTGAAAGACTAGTCAGCATGAGCTGGAGTGTCAGAAGAAATTACAGCCTTGTGTATGTTTGAAAGTAGGCCCAGTTAAACAATTTAGGATAGCTGCAGGATAGGTATACCTATGAAAGGACAAATAAATACCATTTGGCCCTTGTATCTTTGTCTGCACTGAGCACCACCAAGTCATGCCTGTAGTGACTACTGCTAACAGTTTTCAGGGTCCGAAAGCAACATGATTTCTCTCATGTCTCTGGGTGAAGACAAAGCAAATAAGGAAACTTTGCCACCTGACCTCATAGATGCAGTTTTCAGGAACAAAGCTCAGACATCACTGTGCAGTTACCACAAGGTACTTACCCACCACTAAAAATATTAGGGAGCAAACAGCTATCTACTGTTTGCACACTGTGTGCATGTGTGCTTTCTTCGCTGTTGGTGCCACAAAGTTACAGCAGCAGTTCTCAGCATGACTTCAGTGAGAGACATTTATCTGTCAAAATGTCTCTCAAAAATACCTTGATGGTGCCAGACGCATTATTATCTGCAAGGTAGACATCAGAGCAAAATATTACACTGCAAACTCAAAGATCCAAGATGCATAACTCCATCTCATTGCCAATGAGCATCTCATTGCCAAATGGTTTACCACTTGTACTATAGTCACTGTGAGGATTAGCCTGCATGATAAAGATCCCTTAGATTTTGGCATAGGTGTGGTTCTTCCTTTCACCTTTCAGAAGCATAACAGGCAGCACTTGTCTATTCACCCATGGGATGCAGATGTTCATAGCCATCTTGATCAACATAGGTCATTGCCGTGCATGAAAGCACACAATACTGATGGTAGCAAGCTGTAAATCAGGACAGTAAATCTGAGCTGGCATTTTGTGGCTGCTATATTAGCTGCGGTTTTTCTGCAGACATCCCATTGCCCTCCAATTGCTGGCAACAACAGAGGTCGTAACAAAGCTTCTCTTACACTGTTGTGTACAGCATCAAGATGCTAATCACCATCCCTGTCCACTTTCTATTAGGAAATTTCCTTCCCACAGGTCTGTGTCATATGCTGAGTACTTGCATGCCCTCTATTTTGCTTCCAGATTCTTGCTTCATCTTGGAGGATGCTCACCTCATCCTTCATGGGGATTTGGTCTCATTACTCTTATTACCTTAATGTAAGCTTGTATCTTCTCAAGCTCATTCCTGTCTCTTCCTCCCACAGACATCAGTTTTTAGAAACATCAGAGCTTGTTGTTCATCTCCCCCATAGCTACTGTCCTCACAGATTCTCAGTAATTTTTAGAATTATGACATGAGCAACATGGAAAGGACTGCACACTACAGTAAAGAAGGCAACATAAATACTAAACAAAAGTGGAATCAAATGTGGGAAGATGCTTTGAAATGTTATAAGCAATTTAAATCATCACCTCCATCTTCTGTTTAAAATTAGTTAGCCAGATATAGATATTACCCACCATGGCTTCATTTTCATGTCAGAATGTTCTCACCATCTTCAAATTAATATTACTAATACCTGTATATTGAAAGAAAATTGAGGAAACCACTGGTAAAATGTAAGGCTGAAAATAAAGCAAATAATTTGAAGATAACTCTCCAAGTGTAGCAAAGACTGTTTTCTGGTATTTGCAGAGATGAAAGAGAACAAGAATTATGACCAACATCTACAAATCCAGATGCTCTACACGTACATAAGTTCATATGCAAGTATCCAAATGGAAAACTGTTTTTTTGAACATTTTAATGTACTATCACAGATTTACATGAAAATAAGAAGGGGCAGAGAAAATGATAGATAAGCTAGTATTACTCATAATATTGTATTTAATACAACCGCATATTGTCAAGTATACTTGGCAGACAAGGTTTCTCCTTGGTAGGAAGTTGCATAACATTAAGTATAAAGTTAGTGTCAAGAAATAGTATATTTAGGAAAATATTGAGATTTGTATGGACAAAAACAACAAGTTTTATGATCAATTTCAACCTCTGTCCACAAATAATAGTTTTTTAAATACATTTTATTCAGATGGTTTCCAAAATAAAGCTTTTCCTTTCAGACTGGCACAATCATTAACTGAAGTTATAGTTAGAATCAAAGTCTAAAATGATCCTCAGCCTCTTTTAAATTTGGAGGTGGGGGTTGGGGGTTGTCTGGTTTACTCAGAACCTGGGGGCTTGTAATTTTTTTCTGTTACCCAAAGGGTCTGTTTTTATTTCTTCCAAAGCAAAATATTTTTTTTTCTTTTTTCTTTTTTTTTTTTTTTAACCCAGGTATTTTCATGCATAAGTTATTTTTAGGTCATTTTATGGTACTTCTTTTTGCTAAATCATTAGAAGTTGCAACTTCCTCTTAATTAAAAAAGTAAAAATAAATCAGAAGTCCTAATATCATTTCACTGGGGAAAAAAAAGTAACAAGTTGCCACACATACACGGGATTAATGTGGAAAAGTTGTTAACTCCGTGTATATTCTTTACTATCGTGTCCTTCTTTTCTTTGGTTTCTTTTCCAATCCTTAAAACTTTATAAGCTGCGTTTATGTTAAGCTGTTCCTGATATGCTCCAATAAGTGTGCTTTAGACACATTGTTAACATAAGGCCAAATCTGTAATACAGCATGGACAATTAAGTGCACAATTTTTGTATAAATGCAAAATCCCTCACTGTGAATTATTTAATTAATGCTCTACAGTTCATTTAATAGCGCTCTTTCAAAGGCCATTTCACTCACAGAAAACTAATTTCATTCTTCGGGTTGATTTAATTAGATTGTATGATATATGGTATTGCTAATTCAGTGGCTCTCTTTGCAGTGTCTAGGCCGCTGCTCCTATTGTCGGCAATCTGTCAGCCCCATTTTTAACAGTATTGAAAAATTCAAGCTTTATTATTGCTCGCTCACTCTTTCTCTCCCATCAGGAGGAAAGTAATGAGCTTTTCTTCTTATGAGAGCAAGCAGAGAGTGTGGTGCCCTTAGCGCTTCAGGCACCGAGCAGTATTAACAGCCTGATTCATGAGTTAAGTTTCTAACTGCCCGTGGCTATTAGCACTCAGTCCTTTGGCTGTCATTTAGTTAAAAAGACTCTTCGGTTAATTCACTCTTTTAATGAGACTGTGCTATTCAACTAATGTATTTTACTGTATGAAAGGTCACACCAGGAAGCAAAACAGATTGGAGGGAATGTAGCGGGAAGCCTGGCTGTCAAGAAACAGTTCAAGCCTCGCAGGCATTTAGCGGTCCCGGCGCTGTAATGGGCTGGGGAACTGATGGGCCAGCGCTCACCTCAACAGTTGAGCACCATAAATCACGGCTAAATAGAAAGCAGATTAATCAGAGCCACAGACAAAAAGAGCACGTGTTTCATTACCCATATAATCACTAACATGATTGCCAGACAAGCCGGGGAGCTGTACACAGGGCTGACAAAGCGCAGCACGGCGCAGGGCACGGGGCTTGGCCAGGCAGAGCTGCGGCTGCACGATCTTCTTGAGCCACTGCTCTGGCTGAGAAAGGCGGAGGTGGGGCTGAGGTCAGGCGTAAAATAAAGATTTAAAGTTGTGGCAATAAAAGCTGGCGTGTAGTCTCTGCATACCCCTCTGCCTCACCGCAGCTGGGAGAAGGAGGTGAGACCTGGGACCACTTACTCCTCTTCCTCCCACTTTCACACAGACCCACGCCGAGCCGTGCCCAGAGTGCCTTTGGGTTCAGCATACCGTCCCCCAGGCTGCCTGGCCCCTGCCAAGGATCTCCACACAAGTGGAGAGCTCATGATGACAACTTCGGTGCTGCTCCAACGTCATTTCCTCGCCGTGCTCCCTCTCTGCTCGTCACGTCACCAGGAGCTGATGTGCGACATGCACACCCACACTGCAAGGCTTCTCCCTGCTGAGGAGAAGGGCATGGCTAAAAACCTGCTCTACTTCAGCATCTCTGCTTGGGACATGCAATCAAATGTTTTTCTGAGTACTGCTCATTAATTACAAATGGAGAAAATGAGAAGAGTCTCTGCTTTTAGTAACATTGCAACTGTCTACTGGGGTGTTAAACATCTGAATTATTGCGAAAGCATGTGTGTGTTTTGCTCATTTTTAATTAGCGCCATTGGGGGGAAAACTTCAGCACTTTAGGGGCAAAAGTATATTATTTTTTAGAAATTGTAATTCCCTCAAACTACGGTAAACAAATCATTCTGATTTAAATTTCCCAAGCAAGTTCCAAACAGGGAAACCGTATGTTTAATTACTAAACATCTGTTGCAAAGAATACCCCTAGCTTTTGCAGCACTAATATCACTGTATGAATTTTAAAATCTGTCAGCAAGGGATCACAAAAGCTTTGGGAGCAAAGAGCTGCTCACTTTAACCCCTGAACCAGATAATCTAACAGTAATCCATTCAAAACTAATCAAACATTTACAGAAACGCACCAGCACTGAGGAAAACAATTCATCATCTTCATATGCTCATTACACTTCCAACATCTCAATCTACCTATGTAAATGAGACCAGGGATCTGACATCAGGTCCATGTACAGAAATTATAAACAAATATTCATCCATTATGCTGCTGAAATTTAACAGCTGGAGCACTAACAGTAGCTGAACTCCAAGCCCTGAGTATCAATTATTTATGAACCTAAAACTGACAAGACTGTCTAGGTGAATTAGCTGCATATGTCAAGCTTTGTTATAAATCCCAGCCTACTGTAAAACTCATTTTCATAGAATGTATGTACAAGGCTGACAATATATCAACAGTACGGCATTAATAATTTAGAAGAATGGTACCATAAGGGAGCACCTAGAAACTCTGCTCTGCAATATAGTTGATATTACAAATAAAAAAGTCAAATAAAATGAATTTCCCGTAAACAGAGAATCAAATAAAGCATTTCTCTATGATTTTATATTCAATTTTCAAAAAACTTACCAGTTCATACTTCCATTTTTAGGAACCATAAGTGTCACCTGAAGTTGTTTAATTTTTTTCCCTCATTGCTAAAAATGCCTTTGAATGTTTAGGCCCACTGATGTACACTGTATTGCATTTATTTTATTTTCCTGCAATGAGATCTAAAAGTGAGCTGAGGGTAAGAAGAGAAAGGAAACTATTGTTTGCAGCAAGCAGTACTCTCTGCTGTGGTTCAAGACCCTGAAATAAAATAAAGTATAAGGTAACCTGCAACACATACAGTTAATTATAGGCTAAAATCTACTCTGTGATATATGCATATGGCACAAACTGAAGTAAAGTCTGCTCTGTTCAGATGGTAGAGTTTAGTTAGATATCTTAACTATTGATACCATTAGAGAAATCATGAAATCATTTTGTTTTACTTTGTGTAAAAAGTTAATAAAAAAGCTATTGGACACTAAATACAACCACCTACATGGCATAAGCAAAACAAAAGGATAAGATCTAAACTAGAAAAATTCTAAGGTTAAGGAAAATTCTTATTTGAAAGTTTGCAGTAAGACCTAAAAAACTGACACATCAGAACTTTGCCCAGCAAGCAAGAAATTCAAAATAGGTATGAATTTTGCAGTTCTTTCTAACCCCTGCCAAGGAGCAGCCATCTACTGCTTTGATGTAGTAATGCACATAATCATTCAAAACCTGAATTTTGTTCAAACACACCTTGGTATTCCTGCACATAATTATACCTATGAAGGCATGGCTGGGTGCAGCAGCATTTTGTTATTCAGAAAAGTTATCCACACAAAAATGAATAGACACTCATATGAGAATCTATGACTATCAAATAAACAAGATTTTATCTCATATACTGATGTAGCCCATTATTTGATCAACTGTGAACATCAGTTGTCCTTTTCTCCACAACACAACTTTTGATTATTAAGAAAAATGGAAGAGGGAGGGAAGGAGCGAGAAATCTTGAGTACAGAGAGGCACTAAAGCTGAGGGATGATTTAAGGGAATTGTTAACGTTAAGCTCATGAGGATGTCACTGACTTCATGAAGATTGCTCCCATGCTCCCATGCTTAAAGTTAACATCAGTACACTTTAACAAGTTAAAGTTTTATACAGTCCTTAACTGGGATTCATATGACCAACACACTAACAATTATCAAAATGTATTTTAAGATAGATTAAAAAAAATCACTGGAATGTCAAAGCTGAGGAACACAGTGTTTTTGAAAATATTTTATCAGTGTTTAAGGTAAAAATAAATAAAGATCTTGAAAGAATCTTCAAATGTACAAAAAAAGTTGACAAGGAATTTAACAGAGCATCGTAAGACAGGGGAAAGTGAATTCAGAGGAGGAAAAAAAAAAAACGTAGTGATGCACACATATACACCAAGGAAGAAATAAAATAGTTGTTTTTATCAGTGAGGTAAGGAAAATGTTATAATGCCGTCTGCTCATCTTCAGGATACCACCACTTCTGACTCAGGAAATACTTGTAAAAGGTTGGGAAAATGTAATAAATATGCTGTATTTATTGTAAGAGAAAAATAGAAACATGTGCCCGGTTAATACGTGATGTCTAATATATCAGAGATTTATGAAAGAAGAGCTATTTCAAGAAGCTGGTGGTGGTGGGATTGGGGAAGACCCAAGGGTCACCCAGTTCATCTTTCTGTAGTACAGAAGGAGGGTTTGTGTAGCAATTCCTACTTAATTCTTCAGACTACAAGGACTTTCCTTTTCCCACTACTTCAGTATTATTTGCATGGGTTGTTTGCTTTATATTTTCATAAGTAGAGTCTAATTATTATTAATAATAATAATAATTAATAATTCACTGAGAGTGAAATTCACACCTTGGCAGAAAGCCCAAGAAAAAGACTTAACATCACTCAAGCTATTCCAAAGTGTTTAAAATAGGATTTGTTTGGATTTAAATGGTGAAGAGATCTTATGCTGGCTCTCTAGATATGAATGACTTCACCTTGAATGCCCCAGAGTGCTGTGGTGTCGCTTCGATATTTTCTGTTGAAATCTGTAAGAATTTTCCCTGCAAACTTCAAATGCAGATTGAAGATCTTGCAGTCCGCTTCAAACAATAAGGCATTAGAGTCCATCCACAGAAGAAATATTCAAGTTTAATTTTTGGTCTTAATTAACTGATTTGGTGTCCGATGACATCTCTCAGTTTACACACTCTTCTTGCTAATTGATGCTTTTATCAATACTCCCTTGCATTAATGTCTCTTGTTCATACCCATGGCACCCATGCAATTTTTCCTGTTAGCTCTTCCTGTTAACTCTTCCTGTTAAGATTCAAAATATTGCTTGAACACTTTCTCTGTTTCAAAAGTCATTGGCTTTCACCTTCCCATTGTAGCAGAGCTACAGGCTCGTGCTTCTGCTCCTGCTGCTGCCCATCAAACCAACACAAGTAGAGCCACTTGTGCTTCCCCCAAGGCCCCAGCAACTCTGGCTGTCCTGTCCAGCTGCCATAGGGGTCCTTAATGGCTGTGCTGATGTGCTGGTGAGCACAGTGCCTACTGGGATGCCTTTGGGATCTCGGTGCCTTCCACCAGCTCATAGGAACTGGTGGGGAGCTCTACCTTCTGCCCTCTGTCAGAGAAAAAGAATGGATTCAGGTTTCCATTTCTAATGCCAAAAAGAACCAGGGCTATTCAGAATCAATTTTTTGGCTTGAAATTACCAAACTATTCCAGTTATTTACTATGAAACATTACAGTGATTAGGTAAATACGTTTAGCCAGTTATGAAAAATGTTAGCAAGATCTGTACCTAGAACTTCAAACCATTAGGTTGTTGCCTCCCAACAGCACCCTGCTCCAAACCAAACTAGAAGCCAGTCACACCATTTGAACAGTGAGCCAGATGGATGAACAAACTCACCTGGCAACGTGAGCACCAAGCTTCAAAGTCCCAAGAAATTACTCATAACTCTCTATTGTGCAACAGTCTCTATTTACTGCAAAAGAGCTGTAGTTACTCATATTTGAAAATTGTTTTACCTGAGTTCAGATAGAAAGGTACACTAACATCCAGACTCCAAATAAAACTCCTCTGAGCTTTTGCAAGTGTGGGTTAAGCTTAAAAGATGCAGGTCAGCCACAAACAAAGAGTAATTTGAGTAGTTGTGTGTTTGAGCTAACATTTCTTGTGACTGTGGTTTTATGAGGGCGACATGGTGCATTTCCAAGGCATCAGCTCAACAGCTGTATGTTTTCCTTTAATTTCTGAGAGGGCTTTTTGACACAATAGTTCTGTGATTTCTTGAAAATTTTAGTTAGAACAGAGCCTAGAGCTGGGAGTCTAATAATCGTAACTCAGAAACTGGATTTGGAACTGAAAAATAATTCAAAATGAAAAAAATGATTTTTTTTGAATTGGCTGTACTTGATGATAACTCTTCTGTGCTGCAGCAATAAGCTATGATTCAGGGGACCTGCTTTTGTGACTAAAAAGATAACTCTCTTGCTGGGAAGAAAATTGCCTCTCCGACATAAATCTCTGAAACAGAAGTTTATGAAAAAGTGGTAAATATGAAAAAAAAAAAAATAAAATCAGATATCCCAAGCCAAATAGGCACTAATTTATGAACATACTGCTTAAATTTGGTGATTGATAGATGGATCTGTCACCTGGTGTCCTTGTAAAAGCAGTGTTAGTCATTGGCTAGAGCCTCAAAGGGGGTGGCAGGAGACGTGAAGGACATAAAAAGTGTAGCCAGGGAACATACTGAGTTTCACTGTACAAGTAATTAAGCTATCTTCCTTTTACTACTCTCTCTCAGATCTGTCTTCGTGCAGGATCCATATTACATTGATGTAATAACCCTATATTGGTATATGATCACTGCTGTTACTATTTAATTTGTTTGGATATTTCTAGCTGTAAAATCTTGCTTGTAACAGTTCTGGTTAATGACTATTTTTGTTTTTCATTGGCAGGTGGTTTACTGCTGCATAAGCCATGCTGGTTACTGTCTATTGGGAGCCAGTTACATCTTGCCTCAGTCATTCTCTTCTGAGATTTCAGTTTTGTTATATAGTGCATTGATGATAGGAATAAATGGCTTTAAAAAGGAACACAATAAAAGATGACTGAACATTTGCATTGAATTAATCATGAAGAACATGTAGTAATAAGAAAAAATCATTTCTTGACCACATTTTTGTTTTTGACTAGACTTTACTAATAACCTTTTTTTTTTTTTTTTTTTTTTTTTTCCAGCAGAAAGGTCACGTGTTATGAATCAAGCTAAGAATGAATTAGAAAATTTTAACACCTGAGAGTCTTACCTCTGCTCACTTCAAACTGCTGTCCATACTTAAGGAAGCCTGCACAAATACCAGTGAATTAAAGTGATCTAAGTGTAAGACTCAAGATCTTCTAAATGTCAAATATAGACCGTAGTGTAATACAACATAGTTTAATATGATGCCTAATCACAGTCAGGTAAATTGCAATACCCACAAAGTATAGAAGAGGACATTGGAACAAGACATATTGCATGGGTTGAACTATAATGATACCTGTTAAATTGATATGCCTGACAACCCAAAACCACTTCCATTTTTGACCCACTGAAACATGTTCACTGCCCTGAGTATCACCCTATCTGGCTGCTACCATGCTTAAAACATCTCAGGATGCATTTTTCTTCCAACAAAGCACATCTGACCTACTTGTCTAAGAAAAATTGCTGCTAATCTTAGCAGTGCTGTTGCTTGTGCAAGGCCTGTGCACACTCCATGCATGGACAATTAAATGTACAAACCATTTCAAAACTGTGTAGAGCTAGCAAAAAATAAACTAAAATAAAATAAAAAAATAAAAAAGAGAATTGAGATATTTGGATGGTTGATACCTGATAAACCTCCCCTTTCTGCCTTCTTTCCAGCTCAAAGTATATTCTTCAATGGAGTAATGTAAGAGAAGTAGCAAGAAAGCCTTTTAATGGTGTTTTATGCCTATTAATGCAGATAAAAACAAGAAAAGAGATTATAAAGCAGATGTGGTCTGCAGAAAGAGCTGAGGAGGTCCTTTGCTGGTATTTTTCCAGTTATTGAACTATCAGGTGTGATGGTATAACACAAAATATGGAAGCCCAACAAATGTCATACTAAGTACTTTTCAAAGCTGTAATTGATCATCAAATTCCAATAACAGTTTAGGTACTTTAGTTGATATTGAGATTAATATACAGCTTCCTACAGCAAGAACCTCTTCAGCTTCTGACCTTGGCTGGTAGTAAAATCCGATCGATATTTAGACCAACAAGCCTTCCAGAGAGGATGCATTGAACACATTAGTTTTCTAAAAAAATACTGTCATCAGCTAGAAAATCTAATCCACTCTGAGGAATATGATGGAACAGAATTGAGTAACAACCTCAAAGAACGCAAATATTCACCTAAATAAAAATAGGATTTACTTCAGCACCATTTTCAGTCTTTTGGTTTCATGATACTGCTAGTTTCCTCTCAAGGAGAAAGCATTCAGCTCCTGCATAAAGGCAGGCATTTACTTTGAAAACCTGGTTAGAGGACATAGAATCAGCAATATAATATAAACAGTATGTCCAAGCAAGACTGCTGAGGATATCTTAAATTTCAAGGTGCCAGCTACTTACTACATACAAATATTTCATTGGCCAAAAACAATTCCTGGGCATTCTCTAAGTGAAAAAATAACAGATTATAAATACTTTACATTTCTAACTGAAAATTTTCAATAACAAGTCTGTTGACAATGTAACCAAAATAACACTTTACCTATTACTTGATTAAGTAGTGTTTTCATCACAGAGGTTGTGTTTTTTTGATATTTTTTTCTTCTATATCTACATGGTATCTATTATAAGTTATGCTTATAAAAGAATATAAAGTGTATTGCAAATATGTATATATATATATTTTTTTGCTGAGTTTTATTTAATTACTCTTTTCAATGTTTTTGTGACTTCAGTTAAAATTGATTACCCCTATAATGTTAGAATGAGTGAAGACCAGGGCTTCAAACAAATCTGATCTTGTGCAGATTTTGTGAAGATTGTTATGCATGTGACTTCCTTTTACAAGCATATAAATGAGCTCCTATGGACAAAAACTGTACTGATTTCTTCAGTGAGATTAGAATCATAGAATCATTACTTTCAACCAATATAATAATTATAAAAAAAAAAAAAAAGACTTTTTATTTCATATATGTGTGTGTACATATCTATTATGATTTCTTGTTCTGATGTTTAAATCTCTGGTACATATCAGGTTTGGCACCAGGAACACATGCAGCCACAAAGACACCCAGCATGCTTAGGTTTCTAGGCTAATAAAATATCATAATATATCATAATAAAATATCATTCAATAAAATATCATTAAAAAATGACTGGCTCCTTCTGTTCTCCTGAATTAATCCTGATTTCCATTCCATGTGATGAATTCTTGGTGCTAGATAAGCCCTGTGCTGTACAAAGCCATGTCTGCTGAGCAGAGCTCCTTTCCCAGCCACCTTTTCTAAAGAGCCACAGGTGTTAAAAAAACAAGTTTTGGTGTTGAGCTTTGCCCTGTGTGTCATGGTGACAGGTGACACGCCTGGCATCACTTCAAGCACTGCACCGTCTCTTGCATTGCTTAGCTCAGGTTTGTAAGAGAAACACAAGGCTTTCATTTTCTCTCTTTTATGGGTCGTCAGTGGGTAAGGTTTATTTATTTTATAGTCATCTTCCTTGTGATGCATGCAATTACTTTAAGGAGGTGTTCCTGCAAAAGGGCAGAGCAGTGCATTCCTCCAGTGCATGTACTGACAGGGGATGTCTCCTGCTCCCCTCCTCATGGCCCACACAAACCTGATTGTGACACCTCTGTGTTGGCCAAGGCTATATCAAGAGGAAAAAGGAAAATGTGAAAGAAGACCAAGGAAAATTGTAAGTTATTTTTCTTCCTTTGGACTCCTGAACCTAAAAATAACTTTGAACAATGACTTTTTTTAATAACCATTTATTGGGTTAACTGCTTTATAAATAATCATCTAATGTATCTGGCCAGGAAATGGATGAAACACTACCACTTGCATGTCTTTCCTTAATGAAATGTGCATTTCCCTATACTGCTGGGCAGTGAAAGATCTGGTCTATATTTGATATACAGTAGAGTAAAAGTAAAAATAAATGTGGCAAGCACAGCTGCCAATTGCTACCTTTTTCCATCCTAACCCCTTCAGTGAAGAGCCTCAATTATTTCTAAGTACAAGATTAGTTCAAGAAGAGCAATAGAGGGATGGAGGCTGGAGCAAATCTGTGCTTTGGATGGCACAGGTAGGGTGCTTAGCATACATCTGCAAGTCTAGCACTCTTAAATCAAATGCTGCTCCACTGCAGTACCTTAATTGTTCCAGGTGTTGCAGTCAGTAAACATTTGCTCAGGATTTTATTTGTGTACTATACTTTGAAGATTTGTTTTCTATTTAAAATACTTTGTGTTGGTCTTTGATAAAGCTTTTGTCCCACTGGAAATAAAATTAATTCTGGTAACTTATGTGTGCTCTGTTTGTTAACTTACCCTGGTAGAACTACTTTTTCCATATGATTTACTTTTGTAGTATTCTCCTAGTAATGATGTCTCCCTGCTAGGAAATAAAACTCAAAATGAACAGAAAGAGCAAAGTGAAATTGTGGACACCACTGTAACAGTGAGCTTATAAAAAAGAAAGGTAAACATGGAATGCCAAATCATGAAAATATATTCAAATTTTAAAATTATTTACATAGGTAGTTACAGAACCTTTTTTTTTTTTTATGTTACAGTACAGAGCAGAAACAAACTGGGGTCTAACATAAACAACATTTACAGTAATTCCTCTGCAGAACATGCACAGGAACAGCAACTTCATCTGTGTTCTGTCACTGAGCTTGTGTTCAGTTACACTTTTTAGTTTTATTGCCATTGATTGTATAACAAATACTACAGCAATATCCGATACCTGCAGATGGTTAAGTATATCTAACGTCTGCTACAGTTTACCTGAAATGTTCCATCTTTCTCATTAGTTCATCCTTCCCTTCCAAAAGAGTGAAGAGAAAGGGAGGCATCATCAGATCATTTCCAGAAGCCTCTTTTCTCACATGCAATGATCTGAAGCAAACGGATATAAAAGATGAATGGATCCTAACCAAAACTGAGGCTAACTAACCAAGGGCACACAGACATTTATTTCTAAATAATAAAACAATAAAATTTATAAATAATAGAAATTTAGAACTGCCTCCTTAAACCTTTGCCAATCCACCTTGCTGTCCTGAGGAGAGATGACCAGCAGGCCTGCTGACTAGTACTATCTCCTCCACACTGAGCTTTGGTCAACTTGTTCTTTTCCCTGCTTATACTTCACAAGGAACAATGCCCCACAAATTAACATGAAAATTTATGTCCTGGACTTTGGCCAGAGCACTGTTCCAAGCTCTTGCAGAGCTTCCTAGAAAACCTCTCACCTCCAAAAAAACACTGTCCCAGCAGCAAAGACAATCTATGGCCATGGTGGTGATGCAGCCTCTGACCACTTGTGTCCTTCCCATTGCTCTGCTGATGCATGTATGCTCAGTTCCTCTGTGCACAGGCAACATTTCAGCTCATTATGCCCAAAGCACCACACATTAATTAGCTACAGGAGGACGGTTCTTCCATGCTGATTCTTGATGTAACATAGCACATGCCTGGCACAGCTGACACTCAATCAGTTGTAGAGCCTGTTGCAGGACTAATGTTCCCACAGAGCTATAAGTAGCAGTCCCACAAGAAAGCCACTAGAGATAAGACACCTGAAAAACAGAGTCTGCCATAGACAGGCATGATGTGTCTGTCCTACTCTATTTAGAAGAGACCAGGGCTGAATATTGGAACTTTTCAGGTATGTGGAGCCAGATGGCAGTGGAGGGATGCAGTGCCTATGTGGCAGAGAACAGCTCTAGCAGCACATGGAATAATTATCAGAGCCACTGCATACTTTCACAGGTACCAGCCACAAGGCATACATACTGCCAAGCACAGCTTTCCCCTCAAAATGTCTGCCTGGGGGACTGGTGCAGAATACAAGCATCAGGGACTCAGAGAGGAAGGACAATTCTCCCTAAACCTTTTGGGGTGTGAAGCCTGGGCAAGCTCACCCCCGTGCAAAGCCAGGCTAATGTAAGCTTTCAGGCAGCCCCCCTGCCCCTCGCAGCTCTCCAAAAACTTACTGGGGATTTTTACAGCTCCATTTCCCCGTCCTGCTCCTGCTCAGTGGCCAGTGGGTGACACTGCGGGTGCGGGGGGCCCTGTGGATGTCAGCCCCTCCGAAGCAGTTTTGCATCAGGCGACCGCTGCTTCGTCTTATGGTGAGTAAAAGTCATAAAACTACCATCAGCTCAATGGCTGTAATGACTACTCTGAAGCTTTTTATAGGCGATAAGCTACTGTAAAGGTCTGCTGGTAATTTGTGGATAGGGTACATTACCGTTATCCTTGAGGAATTTCTGCTTCTTTTTTATATGTCTTTTTTCTCTTGAGGGGACTCTGAAATTAACAGAAGGCGTTAGTCTGAAGCTTTGCCAGAGCCTCTCGCTGAGCACAGATCGCATTTATTTCTCCTCAGACGCGGTCTGGTGCTCCCAGAGAGAGCTGCAGCCTGCTGATGCAGGGCTGGAGGTCTCCTTCTGCCCCTCTGCGGGTAGGAGGGAGGCCAAGGGACAGTAAAGTGAATTGAAAATTCCTGGAAATGGTATAAAAAGAGGGGATGAGATTCTAACTAGCATAAACCAGCAAAAAGCTTTAATGGTCACCAATCTTCGCAAAATCTTCCAAAGCAAGCCAGGGGAAAAATGTGGGAGGTTACTTGATTTGTGAAGTGCTCACATCAGTGAAGTGCTTCTGGTGGTGTGGGACAGAGGCTGGGTGCCGCAGGCAATTTTTCCTTTTAAAACAAGCTGCAGCCTATGTTTGGACCAGCTCTGCCCTTAAAACTAAGCCCAAATGAAAATTGAGGGTGATTGAGTAATTTGTCAGTAATGACAAAGCTCAAGTAACTGTCTTCAGTGCACTTTGCTGGACTGCAGCGGACATGAGTGCCATGCCACTGCTCTTTTCAGCAAACGCTTAGCACCGCAGGCAGTACTGCTACCAACAAAACAATTCTGCAGAGATTGTGAAATGTTAAGAAGTTCATTTGTTTAAAGCATTATGAAATAGTTCCCTTGCAGATCTCATCCTTTAATTTCCTGCACTGGGGCTGAGGTGTGGGACACCGATACTGACAGATCAGATTAACACCTCTGATGCTCAGATTTTCCATCGCACTACTGCAAAACACATCATCACTATATGAGCTCTGGATTCTGGGCCTGTTGCTCCCAGGGGCCTTGAAAAAATAAATGCTGAGCAAAAATAGCAAAAGTGATTCCTTCTGATGGGAAAGTTAACCCATCTGGGCTGCTAATATACCTTTTGGAAGAAAAAAAATCAAGAAGATGAATTTTTTCTTCTTCACCTTCTCCATGAATCTATTTTCTCTCTGCAATATTTGGCTCTGTGTAAGTCCAGTAGGTGTACCAAACTGTACAGTGTGAATTTAGTGGCTGAAGTTAATGCAAAGATCAGAGACTGGGGACTGTAGTGTTCCTGTGGTACAAACTGTGATTTGGCAAGCCAGGTCTAAGGCCCAGCAAAAGTTATTATTGTGATTACAAAACAAACAAATATTGGCACATTACACACAGAATGGAGCAATTGAAAACAGGCTTTCATTTAAGGAAAAAGAAGAAAATGACACAGGAGAAAATTATCGTGAAGTCAGATATTATCTACATCATAACAATACCTTCCAATTCTCAAACCTGGGGACAGTATACATGTATACGCTATATAAATACTGCCAGCTCACTCCATCTGTAACACTGGGAAGTGAGACAGCAACAGGCCTTCCAGCCCTGCCAGCTCAAAAGTTTCTCCTACCACAAATTCACTGAGAGATGCCCAAGCTATCAGTGGAGTTGAACCATCTCATCCATATTTGTGGGACTATCAATATTGGTATGACTAGTGGTATGTCCTGAGCTACCTGCTGTAGGTGGCCCTGTTTGAGCAGGGTGTTGGACTAGGTGATCTCCAGAGGTTCCTGCCAACCTCAACCATTCTGTGATTCTGTTTGCACAGTGTCAATCTGCTGGGATGCTGCATACCCTCTGCTGAGACATTAAATCCTCCATTCCCAGGAGAAGCCCATTCTTCTCTGTTGAACCACCCTTCCACATTGAAACCACAGTGGTCTGTGCACAGGAGCTGCCGGAGAGCCAGCTCAGGGCCGGCATTCCCCTCCTTCCTCCTTCCAGCCTGCCTCTGCTGAAAGCATCAGTCAGAAAACAAATATTTCATCCTCTGCTTTTATTCATTCTCTGTCTCCAGCAGCTTTAATAGCACAAAATCAAAAGAAGGCAACTCTTGCTCCATTTATGTTACACATTGTAATGATTGAAAAAAAAAAAAAAATGCTTTGCTCTAAACCTAAAGGGTTTTTTTCCTATTAAAATGATATTTGGGTGACTCGTCCCCTACCTGTGGCTCAACCCTTTAGAGACAGATAATAGATGGGTGAAGTCCCAGCTAAGCAGCACTTCATATCAGTGTAATTATAAAAGTGCAAGGCACCAGGCAAAGAGCCAACGTGCCCATGGAATGATTCACCAGAGCAGTTGTCAAACCACATTTTCACGTGATGAAATAAGTGTAAGCAAAAAATAAATAAATACAGAGTTTAAACCTTAGAAGCTTAAATTAAATCATAAATCAGACTTTAACAACATGGGGTGGGTTGTTATATTTTTTGGTGGTTTCAGATTAACCACAAGAGGACAGTAGTTCATGGCAAAAAGTACAGTACACAATTTTACAGCTGACAGAAATGCATTATGCAACCAGGATTTATTTATGTTGTGTATATATGTAAGGATTTCCTGAATGAAAATATGTGATTTCAGCTAGTCACCAGCAAGGAATTTCACAATTATATAAAACTCTATATTCTATTTTTAACTAGCAATATTCATCTTGTCATCTTCCCTCTATTTTACAGCTCGGTGTGTGCCGATGCCCCATGGAAGGTGAATGTCCTTTCTGCTCTCCTTTCCCAGCTAGTCATCAGGCCAACCTTGTGCACCAACCCCAACAGGATGCTCTTCTTGGCTAATCCCAAGGATGGCTTGCTTTAATGTTATTGCATGGTCATAAGAGCTCTAGGAGAGTGATATATCCAACTCTGACAGCAGTCAGACCTGCTCTCCATCTCCACTGGAGCTCAGTCCACTTGCCCTGTAGCAACGGGGCCAGGCTGTGTTCTAGAGAGACATCTCAAACCCTGCCAGGCCTTGCTACTTTCAAGCTGCCCCTGGAGCAACCACAGTGCAGCAGCTCCCTACAAGCTCCTGGGGACCAAAGACACCTAAATAGTCCCCATGTCGCCACTGAGATTGACCAGCAATTGCAGTATCTGGCCATAATCTGGCTGAGTCAGTAAACTACAACACTACAGACTTGTCTTCAAGATGCTGTTTGATCAGCGACTGTGCCATTTCAGGAGCAGACAGCCCTTTCCAAAACACATGTAGAGACAGAGCACAAGTCCCTGACTCGCTGAAACATTGTGGTGTCTGAGAACAAAGGCTGGGCCAGCCTTTGCAATTAATGGTGGCCTTGCAAACAATGACTTCGGCCACTCTGTTGCATAAATGCTGAATTTTTTAAAGGGGTCTGTGAGCTTGCTTGTTGTGACAATATTGCTGGCTTGCTTCAAAGGCAAGCCTGGCTACTCTGCAGGATGAACTGGGGGGCTGAGTGGGACAGGCCTAGCTAAAGCCATCAGGGGGAGAATAAGGAGCATTGCCCAAAATCCAGAAGGGGAGGAAAAGCTCAATAAGATTTTGTGAAATGGCAATTGTGTTTATTCAGTGAACTGGAATTAAGACATTTTATAAAGGGTTTCAGTTACTCTTGTGTGAAAAGCTCTAAGTTTCATTATAAATAACTCCTAAAACCTTAGAGCTAATAGGTTTTACACCAACACAGTTTCATGCTAATGGCTTAGCAACATCTGGAGCTGGTGGTGCAACTAACTCCAGAAAACCACAGCACAAGGAGGAACTGCAGCCCTTTCAGATGCGTGGAGTGAAGCACCAAGTGGCTGTCCTTCCTTCAGAACAACCCTTTCAAAATCCTGGGGCAGGAGATTCGTCACGGGCAGAGTGAAAAAAAATGCTCACTCCCTGCTGGAACAGCCAACTTTATTTCTATTAAAAATGGCAGCAAATAAAAGTGGGAAATATACAATAAGTCTCTTTCAATACCAATGCCGTTGATACTGTTCTATCAATCAGGTTTTTTTTTTTAAAACCACTAGTGTTCTCTCAATCAATATTTTCTCCTCTAAGTACCCTACATGATGGAACCACATGTACAGAGATATTTGGTGTGGGGAGTTTCTTTGCTTTACTACATTTTTGTCACAGCTATAGCTTTATTCTCAGACAGTCAAGTTAATCGATGGCCTGAGTCAGGTGCCGTACCAAAAGTAAGTCCACTGCATTAAGGCGAGGCCCAGGCAAAGCCCCTCCCAGTATGGCTGCTGCTTCTTAGCATCAATCCCAATTTTTTTCTTCCATTAAGACCTTTTTGGGTATCTTTGCATGGGGAAAGCCCAAGATCCACCACACTTGAAAGTGGTGGGAGCTGACTTGTCACATGGCGATTGTCAGAAGGACAGAAGTCAGTCATGACTAGAAGCCCCTCCATGTTACTTTTACAGGATAGCAATTTGTCTCTGTAACGGAAAAGAAAAATACTATTAATTCAACCAATGCATTATATATTAATTACCAAAATCATTAAAATAAACTTTTTTTAATAATGCTAAGGAAGCAATTAGAAAAGTAACTTTGTACATATTACTTTTAGATCTAGAATGAGAAATGTATGTGACTACTAGGGGCCAAAACATGGCACATTTAATTTAAACCCTGGCAGCAAGGGGCAGGTTCCATTGCAGCTATAATAAATTACATACAAGTGCTACAGAACAATAACAAAAACTGTGAGCCATCCATTTCAGTACCATTTACAAGAAATCAATATCAATACTTAATGCAATACTGGTGAAAAATGAGCAAAGATACAGAAAGCATAATAAACCAGTAATGAAAGACCTTGCAGTGTTTCACTTTGGAAGAAAAAACTAACTGTCTATATTTTCATGTAGAGGGATATTTCACTGAGGCAATGTGCTGGAGGTATGAGTGTTTTGCAGATCTAAGTTTAAAATCACCTCTTTATTAAATTTCAAAAAGTTCTTTAAACTGTGGATTACTAGCTTAGTAAAAGTCATACATATGGAAGGAGGCATTTTATCTTCCTAAGGTCCTGAATATTTTTCATTGAATTGCCTTAGATCAAACAACATTCTGCTGTGTACCTCTCTAAAAGCATGGAGGAGGCCACTGGCTTCCACCAAATTTGGATGTTCTGCTTTGGAAACACAGGACTTAAACTTTCTGTTTAAACCAGTGAACTAAAAAGGATGTTTCAACAGGTAGACCCATTTCCTCCCCCGGTTTCAGCCTCCAGCATAGAAAACTGTGTTATAATACCTTTCAGAAAGCATCCATTGCCAAGTGGAATCTGGGACAAAATAATCCTGAAAATAACAAGTGTGAAGTCTGTCCAGAGAGGCTACCAAACATCAGTGAATTGCCATGTGTTACCACAGATACTGTCCTCATCATCATCATCCCTTTGCACTCTGTCAAGCTAAAAGGTCTTCCAGGAAAGCTGTGGCTCTCCCTGATTTCTCTTGGGCCTGAGTCTGAGGCTCTCTGTATGCCTCAGAGCATAATAATTATAAAACAATTATAAGACTTACAAAACTAGAACAAAATTCCCAAATTTAAACAGTGTGAGCTTTAAAAAATTTGAAAGGTAAATCATATGATTTTAATTACAGTTATGCACACTTGATAAATAGATAGACTGATGATAGACAAATGATAGATGATTGATTAGATAGATAGATAAATGGATAGATAGATAGATAGATGGATAGACAAAAAGGTCTGGGTAAGAAATTTATCCTAACTAAAATACATTCCTTTCAACTAAACTCTAGAGGTCTGTAGTTTTTTCCAGTTTTCCACTTCTGAGCTAAGAGGCATTGGATGTGCCACTCCATGAAAGACCATCTATCTATATCGTCATGTTATTCACTGTTTCCTTCCTTTTTAGAATCGTGGCAGTTAACAAGTTACTTAAGGAGACCATCCCTTCCAAGGATAGATAGATAGATAACTGGATTTTTAAATATTGGAATAATTGCTTTTCCTCTTTTTTTTTTTTTTTTTTTTTTTTTTTTTTTTCTGAAACAGGATATAAGTTGGATCTCTGCAATCTCTTGTTTGAGAATGGGGGAGCAAAAGGGGAGATGCTGGAGTCCCTATAGTCTCTAACAGATGGACAGACAAACACTCCTATTACTGACACTTAATTACCATGATCTGATTACAGTGACCTCCCTTAGTATTCATATTTGAGTTCCTCCAGTGTTTTTTCTCCCCCTTTGCCATTAGCTGGATGTGTTATGCCTTTGCCTTTGCAACCTTCACCCATCCACAGGGAAGACCTGTGGACACATCTCCACCACCTCTCACATCCGTCCATGGCATGGCATAGATCAATTCACTCCTGTTATATGGTCACCATGACATTCACCTCTAGGCAGGATGATAGGAATACCTCAAAGGCTGTCACAGTAGACTATAAAGAAGCAAGGAACATCTCAACACATCTCTTTGGCCAGTGAAAAGCAATGGATATCTATACATACCTTTTTGGCCAGCAAAATCTTTGCTTTTCCTATGACAAAAAGGGAATTAATGAAATGGCTCAGAAATGGCTCAGAAGCCTTTTCTCTCAAATTGACTTCAAAAGCACCCTGCTTTTTTGAGTGTTCAGTGTTTAGCTGATATCAGCTAATTTGGTTACAAAGTATGCTGATATACTATGCTACAAGAAATAAAATTCCACAGTTTAGTACCAAAAATTAAAGTTCTGTTGTACATGTGGCCTATCTGGTACAAACAAAAAAACACGCAAACAAAAACTCTTTCTAATAAAACGAAGACAAAATTCTTGTTGTCCCTTGTTGTCCATACAGTAAACCATGCAATGAATCACTGTCCAACTGTGAGATTTATATTTGTACAAATATAAAATGTTTCTCACTAGAACATATCAAAACTTTACATGAAAGCATTTTCAAAATGTGGAGCTTGACCTTACAACTTTCATCCTTTCATGAGCACCACCACAAAAAACTTGCTTTGGGGATGTGTACATTTTTCACGCACACTAAAGCAAGCCTTCACAAACTATTGGGTTGTCATATGCAAAGAACATAACCTTTCATGTGGGGTCACCAGCAGTGAAAACAGAGAAATTCAACAGCTATGATGCACATATATAACAGCCTTCATACATAGTGAAGGTCTTCACAAAGAGGGAGATAAGCAACTTTGTGTTCAGTGAGGCAATAAGCAGATTTAATTGAAGAAACTGAGGGTTTAGGTGTTGAGGTAAATGTTCTGGTGGAAACTGAGGGAGTAGATCTGAAGTCATGCTCAGTAGAGGAATGTCCTTTGGAGGGTTTGCCAAGAGCCCGCACTGCAAAGACTGTCACGAACAGTGATGGAGGCACTCCGTAATCCTCTTGCAAGGTTTGATTCCCTGTGAGATAAGGAGCCTTGCAGCACTTCAGCTTTTGCCCAGTATCAGTCTTAAGGAGGCTGAGGAAAAGATGACAAGGCTGAGAATGGCTTCACAGGCCATCATTATCAGCTGAGGCAACCAGGAGAGCTTATTCCTGGCTGTTCTGAAATGTGCCAATGTAATCATACACATGAAGGCATAACTGATCTCATCCTTAACAACTACATGGGAGTTTTTTGCCATCTATATCATTTTCTACAGTTTCATTTCCTTCCCTAGATACTATTTTTTGCCATGCCACTTCCTTACCTTTGTGTGATTATAGAGTCTTATGTAGTAGATTCCCGTTTGCTTGTTTCCTCTGGAAAGACTCAATTTGTCTTCCAATCAAGCAGAATATCTCAAGGACGAATTTGTCAAGCATTACCATGTGAAAGGGCAAATGAAGCTGCTCTTTTGGACACAGATCATCTTCTGTTTTGTTCATGCAGTTGCTAGGCCAGTGTAGAGCTGGTACATGTCTAGAAATGATAGAGAACAATGTCAGTCAGGAGGGCATGTTTTTGTATTCGTTCATCCATCACAGCGTAGCACAATACCAATGCCACTCTATGCAACAGCAAAAGGGAATGGAACGGAGAAGGGCTCTGAGGCCCTTCTGGGGGAACACCACAGGGCTGGGGCCATCAGACCTCCCATTCAAGTGGGCCAAAATACAAATTCTGCCTTAAGGACAAGTGTTCCATCAGTAGGGGACTTCTTGTGTCAGCTGCTACTGTCTTTTAGTAGCAGCTATATGCCAGCCTGCATTTTTCTCAGCTGAAGGCCAAAGAAACAGATAGCTATCATAAATCCTTTCATGGGCATGAAATAAGAGCACCAACTACTGCAAAGTGTTTGGCATTGCTGTGTTTTGTTGAACGGTACCTTACTTGAACAGTTGGTCCCTCAAGGAACCTGGTACTAGCAGATGGCGTAAAGCACTATTCAGATGTTAGCAGGGTTATGTCCAGAACACTTACAGCTGTGTAAAAGTCAGTGGGAGCCTGGATTACATGCAAAATGAACAATCATTGGGGAATAAAAATATTCTAAACAGTGTTTCCATTAATCAGCTTTTAAACATATCACCTCACCAGGAGGAAATCAATTTTTTTTGCAAGTAATACAAGGGATTCTTATTACATGGTATGAGTTAAGTCTAACTGATTAATCCCTTAAGTAAAATTTCTTTCTTTAAATTAATTTAACGCTTTCTGCTGCCACTCAGTTATTTTGCCTAAGGACATCACATTTGTTTGCTCACTCCTACCTGTCTAGGCACACCCATTCAGTGTTATAATGCCTTCATTAGTTAAATGGATGATCCCTTGTTATAATTATATGAAACATATTACAGTAAACATGCTGTCTCGCTCTTTAGATCTGTTTTTCATCACTGAGTTCAATCTGATAATTTAAATGACTGTAGCTGAGCACCATTAGAAAGGGCCCAATCCAAATCCTAAAGAGTATTTACAGTGATTTGAACAGCCTTGGAGTTTAGGCCATAACAAAATTATAACCATATTTTTTTCTGCAATTGTTTTCTGAAAGTGATCTTATACTTTTACTGCAATAGAAAGGGATACCGGGAAGGGTTTGGGGAAATAAAAAGTTCAATACCCAGTAGATGGTGCTGTAATCAAATTCTAAAACCTGTTACACGAGAGCCACTTAGCTGTGTGTCATGGTAAATTTCTGCAATTAGTAAAGAAAGCATGTTTGTTTTAAAGACACATGTTATTGTGTTTCAAACATACTTATTAATCTAAAGCAGTAATTGTCTAGGCAATATGCTGAAACAACATAAAAGTCGAAGAAACACATAACATGTGCTTTATGTGCATTGAAAATAAATGGTTTATAGATCTTTTCTCACATCACTCAGGCTCTGTGGTCCTAGGTTTGAAGGAGACTTTAACTAAGGCAGGTAATGCACTGCTCTCATTTTAGGTAAGCAAAACAAAAATTCTGCAATCTGTATTATCTTGTGTGTTTAACCCCATGGATCAGATTTCACAGGCACAGAAATGTGATCAGCTGATAAACCAGGAAAATCATTTCACAGAATACCAAGTGAATAAATTATATGTATTTAGGGTTTTGTTTTTGTTTTAAGGCTTGGCTTTCTTTCAAACTCTTTGACATTGTTGCTACAGTCCTCCACCACCTGCACTTCCATATCTGATACTCAAATTCACCCATTTTATAAATGGAACTGAATACAATGGCCATGTCCTGAAATCAGCCAGTACTTTTCTCCTCCACAGTCTTCATTACAGCTCGCTGCTGTTGATAACCTTTGATCTCCTCTTCAGGTCTGCCTATTTCTGCTTAACTTTTGAATTGCTCCCACCTATCTGATATTGCAGGTTCTCCCAGGGAGGGAGCTGCTAGCCATGCATAGGAGAATAATCTCTCAGGAGGAGCTGGGGGAAATTCAGCATTCAAGAGACAGGCATTTTAATCGTAGATAATGACGTTACAAGAAGCTCAGGATCATCACAGGCTGGCAGAAAACCATTCTTGTGCTTGTTGGACTTAAGTATTTGAGAATATAACTCCATTAATAAATTTTTATTTGATCATAAAATCAACTTGGACAGACATCCTTTCTAGAAGGAGCAGTGTCTGTACACAACTTCCTTGCCCAAGACGTCAATATGGTAAACACAGAAACAACTCTTTATACTGGAAAACACCAAACAAGCTCCTCTGCTACACATTGTCCCACTGGACCCACCTGAAGGTCATGGCCAGAGCAAGCAGCTAAAGAGCCGTGGGCAGCCCTTGGGACCCCATACCTACCAGAAGTCACTGCATTCACTGGGGTGAACACCAGGTGCTGTGGTTTGCTCTTCACACCCTGGGGCCAGCATCTGGCAGACTTGAAACCATCTTCTGTGCCTTCAGCTGTTTGATCCCTGGCCCAACTCTTTCTGTTTTTTTAGGAAGCCTTTTAACAAAGTTCTCATTCACTTCAGATGCATATTTAATTCACCACTTTCCTAAACAGTGTGATTACAAACACCATATGCCTACATACACGGACAGCTGAAGTCTAAGAAAACTAGACTGAAACAAAGAAAACTTTTTCTCATAAATCATGTTTCCTATAGAAACAGTTTTCACTTATGCAGAATGCAGGGTTGCAGCAAAGATTCCTTGGGCTACAGAATTTCATTTAACACACAGCATGGTTTTTAAATAAGAAATATAGCAGGATGAATCTATATACTTAGAGCATGAAACTCACTTCCCAGTGTTATTAATACATACGCACACAGGGCCACGTTGTAGCCTTGGGTACACATGCAGGTTTGCACTGAAGTCAAGGGAAGCTGTGCAAATGCATCTGAGGACAGGCATTTCCCCTTATCATAAATTTTTCAGAAAATTTAATTATTATGTATGATAATTTTAGCTAATGAATACATTTGTATGATTCATTTATTATGTATCAGTCATTTATAAGGTATCCACAGCATGTTTTATTAATTAGTATTAAAACCTTGTATTTATTTTAATTCATATTTCATCAGGATTACTTCTTTGAAATGCTGTAGTCTTTCTTTTAACCTTTTCTATCTCGGACCTGATTCCTGCTTCAGTGAGACTCCAATCCAGTTTTCATAGAAGACAATAGGAGGCTTTTCAATTGTTTCAATGGCCCTGATCTATAGATCAAGGTAGTTAAATACAGAAGGATATTATTAGGTCATTGGCCTATACCAGGCATATATGCAATAATTGGTGACACAAAAAGTGGGGGTGGAACAAACCTCAAGAATCACTGAGCTTTGACCCTCTTCATGTACATGAGAATGACCACAGCCGGTACCTGGAGATAGACATGGTACAGGACCCATCACTTCTTTTCTGTCCTTGTCCAGGACGTGGAGGGGTAGGATCCTTGCCCAGGATTATGAATGCTATTGTGTCGTTGCCTTTTTTAATTCTATAACCAAAGGATAGGCTTTACCTTCCTATGTTTTTACCTTCCTATATATTTACCTGCCATGTTATTCTGCTCATTCCTCTGTTACAACATTCTGTCATTATAGAGAAAGAAATCTCTGTTCTTTATAGGATTTGTATTTTATAACAGAAAGTAACTTTTAGGGAAAAAAATATTTTTAATAAACACTATGTTTCTTTCCACATACTGCACACAAAAAGTCTCATTTTTCTCCATCACTAGTTTTGGATCAAGTCAAAAAAAGGCAAAATTTGAAGAAAAAGAGAAAAGGCAAACCCCAAATCTTTGCAAATAATAGTATCTGTCTTTGACCATTAAAAATGTGAGTAGTTTTCATACATATCAGTGAGATAAAAGTAATTAAATTCACACGTGGGGGTGGCTTGCAAAGATATGCAGCAAGGCACTGCATACTTTGCTTTGGGAGATCATCCTCAAACCTGTGGACGTAAAACAAGAGCTGAATACTCAGGAATAATAAAAAATATACTGAAATCTTGATGGGAAAATATTTGAATTTTCAGAGCCATCAATGCAGCCATGAATGAACTGCTGGTAAAAAAAAAAAAAAAAAAAAAAAAAAAAAAGCAGACTTCAACAAGCTGTGCTGTTAGCTCTACTCCCACAGTAAGGGATGCTGAGGTAGTAGTCCTAGAGCTGAAAAAAAAAAAAAAAAAAAAAAAAGATCCTTTTTTTTTTTATTCTTTGATATGTTTTATTTCTTCCAGATTTGCTATTGCAGAGCTCATAGGACCTGGCATGGAGACCCTTAATGAAGTAGAGAAGATTTAACCTATTTCAATAAAATTTAGGATAATTTCTTGTGGTCCACTTTACATTCTGGTGTGCAGTGCTGTCTGTGCAGAATCTCAGTTGTAAGGAGGATAGGTTTCTGTCAGTTGTCAGCATCGACAAACACTTTGCAAAATATATCTTGCAAAAATACAATCCATTATTTTCCTTTCAATGCACTGATTTCCAACAAATATTCAAATATTGAAAAATTTTACAGATGTTCTACATTTTTTTACACTTAAGCAACTTAAAATATATATATATATTTTTTTGGAGATAAAATAAAAAATTAAATTTGTTCTCCACCTATTTTCGTGCTGAAATTAAACTCAGGCTGAATTTTTACATCTAAATTACAAACTCTGGAGAAAATTAGGGTTTCTATTTGTAGCCCTAATGCAGTTTTCATAAGAGTGGCCCAACTGCATTGCTGTGCCTCCGACCCTTTATTCCTGAGGTGCCCTGTTTGAGAAATGCCTGCTTCCAAATGTAGCAAAATGAGAAATTACTGTGCCTGTCTAACAAATCAAAAATAAATGAAGTAACAACATAAAGGTAAATTTACTGTTATTTATAATTTACCATTTTTACCTTGTTTTCAATTGTCTCTTAGTCCTCTTCATTCTAGGAGCCCATTACATTTTATTATGCTAAACCCTATCTTCTGTCACATAAATTACAGTTAAAGATCTTAATATTAAAGCCTCTTAGCTCCCAGACCATATTTCAGGCTTTGTTCAAACCAGACATTAATGCTGAAATTGAACACAGATCACTTTGTCATCATTACCTATGATCTCAAAAGTATAATACAATCTTTGCTATATATGGCACAAAAATGCTTCTTTGTATAACACTGAATTATGGAGATATATTGATATTCTTAATATTTTGACAAAACAATAAAACTAAATATGTTAGCTCTTTAGCAGATACCAGCTATTGTAACAACTGTTACAGAGGTAAAGGTTTATTTATTCCAGGTAAAATAGGAGATTAATCATACAGTTATTTTAATCCTAATTTTTCCCTGGTATAATTTAGCCTTCCCGCTTGCTGATACAGGAAGTCTGTTGCCAATGTTCATCATCATCTGCCTGGGTTCACAATATCCACCTTTGTTACGGGAACAATATTCTCTTTTTAGTGCTTGTGACTCTAGCAAGGAGAACCACCAGAGCAGGCTGTCTTTCATCTTATTGCTTGTGTTTTACCTTCTCCTCAGAATTATCCTAAAATAGGTGAGTTGGAGCCTCAACTGGGCTCGGTGAACAGGAACTCCCCCAGGTTTCAGGACCAGGCTGCGCCTCGGCAGCAGGCAGAGTTTCTATCCCCATTTCCCAGCAAAAGGAATAACCGATATTACCAGTACCAATTTCAGGATATCTTCCCCAGAGTGTTTTTACCGAGGCATCGCCTGTATAATATCTATTCCAATACATGAAAAGCCACATATGATTTCTTCTTATCCATGCCAATTAAAAAAGCCACTGCTGTTTGTGGCAGCCCGGTAAGGATCTGGCTCCATCCTGTCATTGTGGCAGGAGGAGACACAGCCCCCATAAAGCTCTGCCCACGACAAAATGCCTTGTTTGATTTTTCCCCATCTTTTGGACTGCCCACAGACTGTCCGGTTATTCCTGAGGATTGGCCACGTGTGCAAGGGCACTGAAGCCACGAGGTGGTTTTTCTGCTGCCTGGCTGAATATTTGCTAGTTGAGAAGGGGGAAGAGCTGCCCCTCAGCAATGCCCACTTCTGTCTGCCTGCTCATTATCTTCATACAAAAAGCAAAGACCCGTGTAAAAAGGTTAGGTGAATACGTCTCGGTATGGGCAAACATAAAAGTCGCAATCACAGCTCTCCAAACATAAACAAACTCTTGCAAGCACTGCTCTGCACAGGTGCTGGCTTGCATGCAGAGAGCAGTTGGTGACAATTTCTCCATCTCTGCCCACTGGTATTGGAGTTTGGGGTATAGCAACGTCTTTCATTATAAAGAGAAGGTTATTTTTTTAATATATACCTTTTCATTATAACTACGAGTAAGATCATGAGTTCTTCTCATGATGGAGGTATAAATATTACATTGTATGGCTGAAATAGTCTGCCTCTGTTCCTGGAGAATACCCTTGGGTAAAATAGTGTGTCAGGGCAGCTGATTGCCTGCTCATTTCAGTTTGCTTACTTTTTACAAATAAATTGCTAGACAAATGAATAAAAAGA
The DNA here is from genome assembly GCF_965140915.1 of Aythya marila. Classification (NCBI taxonomy): domain Eukaryota; kingdom Metazoa; phylum Chordata; class Aves; order Anseriformes; family Anatidae; genus Aythya; species Aythya marila. The sequence continues at coordinate 4,369,666 of NC_139048.1, forward strand.
GAACGTTAACTTCAGACAATCGTATTCATAATGCAGCCCCATTATTGTTTCAGAGGTGTTAAGCCTAAATTAGAGTTATTTCTGAAATTAGCTATACCATTTTTTTTGGCTTATTTCTTTCCTCTCAGTAAAGGTGGGGGGGGAATCTTGTAGGGATGAGAACATGAGTTGCAGAAAAATGGGCTTTCTTCACAGCTTTCTTGGATGAAGTGAGGCAAGTCATATGGCTTGGGTTCAGAGCACCTCCTAGCATGTGCTACCTTTGAATCTTGGGAGCAGTTGCAGGTGGCTTTGACCTGAAGATGGTATGCAGTTTTGTCAGTCATGCATACAGATTTCAGGGGGTCTACACCTTGAATATCCCTTTTCTTCCACTTTTGGCTTTTTTATCTTTGTAATTTGCCTTCCCTTTTGTAGGAAAGAGCAATTTGTTACCTAGTGTGTTTGCTGCCTCTGACACCATTAACTCATTTCTTGCATGATCCAGACTATAGGAACTGCAGTGTTTTGCATGTTTAAAACTTTTTCTCTCTTCATCTTTCAATTTTTCACCTTCATATTATTCACAAGGTTCTGCTTTCTGATAGATTTACAAGTATTCCCTTTTCTGATAGGTTTTAGATTCTGTTATTATCCTGTAAGTGCTAAATGATAATGATTCATCTGTTCATTTCAATAGATACACAGTTATTTCCAGGGGTTGTTAATTATATAAAAAGATAATTTTACATAAATGTTGGTCTTAAAAAACAGACTGTGCCTCTGTTCGTTGCCCAGAAAGCAAGGATTTGAATTTTATTTTTTCAGTTTTGTTTTTGTTTTGTTACTTGATGTTCACATGCGAGTGAAGCAAGCAATTGATTCATTCGTGTGAATGAAAAATGCAGCATAATTGCTCTAGTCTGTCCGGCCTGAATTATGTGCTGCTGGCACGGGAACAAGTAAATAATACCTCATCTGTTTACTGCTCTGATCAACCTTGCCATTTGAACCGGCGGCTAACAAAAGAGAGAGGAAATCCACAGTTTGCAGATAGCGTGAGCCAGGAGCTGGCAAACAGCAATTACATGGCAAAAGAGGGACCCCAGGTAAACTTTGCCTGGCATTCAGCAGGACTGATAAAAGGGGCCTTTATATTTGTTACTTTGGGAAGAGTGTTGTGGGGGGGTGAGAGCTAGGTCTGCATTGATACGGAGTGAAGTGTCTTTTCCCACCTCTCTTCCTTCCCAAAGCTGAGGGAGCACTGCTCTGCTCTGCGGGCTTATGATGTTTGAGGTGTCCCCATGGTTTGCAAAGTGGTTGATTTTATTTTCTTTTGATTGTTCTTGATCCTTTGCTTGATCCTCGGGTTTATATGTATAAGGCCATAAATATTAACTGAAGACCTTCATTGTTTATAAGAATGTTTGACACAGCATCTTTCTGTGAGCCTCTGTCTCTTGGGTGTTTTTTTGCCTTCTTGCACAAGAGCATCTTCTTACCACGCACCAAGTTTAAGCAAAGCTGAGGTAATTAAGCAGCATTATCTGTCTAGAACTAAGCTGTTTCTAGAAATCCTTCACCATGTAACTGTTAAGCTGGGGTCCCATCTCCAAGTGACTCCCTTGTGCCCCATCCTTATTTGTCCATTGATGACAAATTTAAGGAATGTAAAAATATCTCATTGAAACCCAATTTCTTTATCATCTACATTTCTGTTCCTGCTACTGCTAGTCTCATTGCCAGGAACCCATGTCTGTGCATAAAAGTAAAGAACACATAAAAGTGGAAAAGCCATCAGCTGATAGCTATAATCATAGACAGAAGGATCAGAGAGCTTTAAAATAAGTATTCGACCTCATTGGCAGCAAGTACAAAATTCTGGGTGGTGTCAGTAGGCAGGATTCAAATATGGACTTCCATTGTTCCACATGAGTTTTTTCCTTTAAATCACATCATATCATTAAATTTAAAAGCTTGTTCTGAAATCCACAGTAAACAATGACAATTAGAAACTTTGCTCTATCTGACTTTAGCCAGGCTTTAACTTGCTCAGTTAGGATAGTCTTTAACATCCATAGTACAAGAAAAATGTGTTTGCTTATATGTTTTTCTCCCATATTTGGTCATTGATTTTTTAAAATTATTGGGTATGAAATTCAGATCAAGCTTTTACGATTTTTACTACTGACCTTCATTACACTTCTTTCTTTTGCAGCCGTCAAATTAAAGTGATTTATATCTTCTAAAGTTAAAGCATATTTCCGATGATCGTGATAATTATCTTCCAGATAAGAGTCCATCATATTTAAGACATTAGGTCGACAGGGGTGTGTAATGGCAGCCATAAGTCACATGAGGACTTATCTCTTGGGCACCGTCTTGATGTATTCCCAGAGAGAGATGCCCCAGTGGGGTCTCAGCTCCAACAAAGGGCCAGCAGTACCAAAAGTTCTGCATTTGAATTGCTTGAACACATAATCTCATGTGTTTAGCTGGTATAAAAATGATTGTTAGAATATGGTAGAGAATGCTACTGACAAATAGCCTTACTTCAACATTTTTGTAAGGGAAATTTGAGATGTCGTTCACATTTTAGAAATTTCTACTTTTATTCACTCCTGCTCTCTACAGAATTTTATTTGCAATTAAATAAATATCCACAAAATCTTGTAGAGTGAAGGATGCTGGCTTTATAATTTTGTGTGGAGTAATTACATCAACTAAAAGAAGATGTTAATGTGTTATGTTTTAAATATACATTTGTTTTATTTAATATAAAAGGGAAATTTAATTTTACTTTCCAAGAATAAATTACATCTAGTAAAATGCAATGGACTGTAAAGTAGATGGAAGATTCTTTTATATTGAAAATATTCTTTCTACAAAAATTAATTGGTCCTCACTTTAAAAATTTTGTACTGGCAAATGTGTGTTCTCTATATATATGGTATTATCTGGCAGTAAAATTTATTACCACCTGAACTATTCATTTCTTTATTTCAGGACACAAAATCTTCAAAATTGTTCCCTAGTGCTGAGGTGAAAGCTTGCTCAAAGCACAATTATTTCAATTTCAAAATGATGGAAGATAGGAAGTGAAAGTGCAAGAGAAGAACTGTGGAAAAATTCTTCACCTTTTGAACTGTTAACTTTTAGCATCCAAATAATAATCATATCTAAAATAAGAAGGACTTGGTTCCCCTAGCAAGAGCTCGTGCTCTGTATGACCTGCTGAAGCCCTGTATCTCCTTAGACAAGGTCTAAGGTCTCAAGGTCTCTTGCTCTTGAGATTAGCAAATGTGGCAGATTTGGTCCCAATTTATATACATAATTTTTATAACTGTGAAATCAAGTTTTGCTCCTATTTCAGATTTCAAATGTCCTTTTTCATAGATAATATCATATGGAACACAAGTCTGATTTTTCCAAGATCTGAGCTCTGCTCAACAGGTACTTGCTCTCCATCATGCTGCCACTTCCCATTGCCATTTTCAGGCCCCACATTGTCTGGTGACCAAGTGCTTTGCAGAGTATCTATATTTTTTGGCTTATAACCAGGCCAGAGCCTCAGGGTTCACACATAAGAGAACAAGAGCTGCTGTTGAATTCAAAGATTGCTTTCCCAGCAGAGATTTCTGACGACCTTGCTTGATTTCCATGAGTGTCTTTGGGAGAACAGTAGTCATCCCAGCTGAGCATGCACCTAACTGACTGCAGCATCAGGGCTCTCGTTAGCATTATCTACCACCACTGAGAAAAGACCTTGTACACAGACATTGGGGCTGCTTTCCAAACTGGGTCTGTGTCTTTTAGCAGGTATTTGCTAATGTATTTTTAAGCCATGTCACTTTACTCCTTGATGTAACTTTTTTCCACCCTAAAAAGGGAAACCTTTCTCAATAAATAGGGTTTTTTTTACATGTTGAGTCCCAGAATACACCATCAGATTTACCGTAAGCCACTCTTTTGGTGGGCATCTGCTCAGAAACCTGCCAAGTGGGGAAGGGCAACCCCTTGTTGCTACTCCCATCACTCCCCAGGCAGACTCCCCCCCCCCCCAACCATCCCCGCTTTGCCATGTCAGCCACCTTTTTTCTTAATAATAATAATAATTAAAAAAAAAAAAAAAAAAAAAAAAAAAAAAAAAAGGATGCCTGTCTAGTTTTCATTGAATTACTTCGTATAATTGCAGAATATGTAGAGATCAATCGGGAAACTAGCACATAGCTGTTAAAATGGTGCTGTGGCAGCAGTCGCTGTAGGAGGAATAAATCCACTTTGGTGTCCCCTGGGACATCTTCCAATGTTCCTGTAATTTTCTTCCCCAATAACTGTGTTTTAGCCTCTTTACAACACATGTATCATACTAGAGGGTAGGCATGTATGAAGAAATGAAACACTTTTTGTAGCTTTTCTTTAAGGCACTTGCTGTTTGTACAAAGAAGCCTGTTTTACATCACCACACACAGGACAGAAGAGAAGTCAGCTGTTTCAAAGACCTGACCTCCTAATAAAGGTGGAGAAGAACTGCCTAGGAACACTTTGGTTCCTTAAGACAGAAGGGCGTCTAATAAAAGTCTCTGATGTTGCTCTTCAGACCACCTGTAATTGCTGGAGATCTGAGTCCCTATATTTTACTCATTTTATTGTGTCAGGCACTGCACTTTGAGAGGCACTGCTAACGTTTGCTGTTTAATGCCACCTTTGATATTCAAGCAGGCCAGGTTTAGGGAACAAGCTGAACTGTCGACAGAGGCAAAATATGTGCAAAGGATCCTTGCAGAGCACCTATTAACTGTGCCTTTAAAAGACAAATACCCTGATTATATATCATCTTGGCAACCATCTCAAAATTGCTATCAGAAGCCCAAAGTACAGACTGGTAAACCACAGGACTTGGCAAACTTTGAAGAGATTTGAGATTGAGGCTGATTGAGATTCATAGATAAACTCACTCCTGTGACAGAACTCTTTCATTATTCTCAACAAAAAGATTGCTGTGCCTCACAGATCATAGAAATGTAAAGTATTTTCATGGAAGAAAGGCATAGGCTGAAGTTGATATGAGTCATCTTTTGTGAATCTGAATTGACTGAGCATCCTATGATGAAGAGAGTGGGTTTCTGTTCTCTGCTAAGATGTTTCCACATGATGGCCCTTTTATGATGTTTTTTGTGGAGATCTCCTTTTTCCTCAGAATTAGGATGAATGTCAAGATGATCCAGGGTGATACAAAGTAATAGACAGATCGGCATGGAACATACTGATCCTGCTCACTTCTAAAAAATGACCATCACTCTGTTTGTATCATCTTTGATTAGCAACCTCTTCAAATAATTGCTGTGAGGGTAATTACTGGTCTTTAGAGTTATATCAGTGTCTGACAGTTACTATTCTTGTCAAAAACAAGTCCCATTTTTAAGAAATTAATCAGTTAAAAATACGGGCACACAGTTGCTGTGCAATACATATTTTTCTTATTTTGTGTACATCCCTTTTCTCACTTTTTCTTTTTATCTCCCAGCTTAATCTCTCTTCCTGAGACTGTAAGCCTTTCCACAGTAGTTTCAGGTAATGAAGCAGCTAGAGAAACCAGGAATAAATCTTTCTACCTTTTTTTCAGCAGGGATACTTTGGCTGCAGAGATTTTATGAAGGGAAACCAAAATAATGAAGTCTCAGATCACGAAAGGAGAGCAACTTGCTGCAGCGTGTCCTTCTATCAGCCATCATCCCATGAGCAGCATCCAAGGAGGATGAAAACAGAAAGCAGGTCAATGATCTGTCAGTGCTGTCCTGTGCCAGCACTGTAAACTCAGAAGCATCCCTGTGTCCAGAAATTTGGAGGTGTCTTTCACAGATTTGGTGTTTATCTGCACAGGGTGTTTATCTGCACAGTGCCATTGAGACTGGGAGGATTTTGGCAAATCCAGAAAGACATACTTAAGGTTCTCCATCAGAAATGAGTGTATTTGTAGAAATCACACTGGGAGGAGTTGGCAGCATCTGCAGGAGGATTTAAAGCACCTTATGTGCTTTTAATGTTTTCTTTACCACTGTTGATGTTTTCAAGCTATTTCTATGTGATACTGTTATTACTAGTGTTGCCAAATACTTAACTTAATACATATTTATAGCTAATGATGTACCCATTAAAAGCCCTATAATGTTTACTTATGGTTTCAGATACTTTATCTGCAATAAAATCTTTCAAACAAACAAAAACAGAAAATATGTGTGGATACAGGAGACATATTTCTGAATAGCTTTGCATTAAATTACTTATATTTTTCATCATGACAACCAGAGATTAGTCACAAAAATATCAGTGTTTTTACTAGTGATAAACAACATGATGGTGCTGATTTTTCCACAGTATAAACAACAGTTAGATACCACCTGATATATTGCACAAATTAGAAGTCTCCCAAAGCCTGATGTCATTCACATTGATAATTTGGTTAAACAATAATTTCCAGAAACTACAACCTTTTAATAAAGATATTCGCTGCTGGCAGAAATCTCATCCCACTCTCTATTTATGCCTTAGTACATTTTCTAAAGGTTCTTTGCACTTTGTTACTTAATTATGCATCATGTTTACCATACTCATTTTATAATTACATGACGATGCGGTTGTAAGCAGCAGCTGCTAAGGGAGGCAAGGAAGAACCTCGGTTATCTGATAGCTCCCTTGATTCACTTTTTTTGCCCAGAAATAAGAAGCACCTTGGATTGCTCCTTGTAAACAGGCAGAGACAAGTCTCTCAAGATATCCCAGCAGCTATTCTTGGTTGTCACTCATGGCAACTGGTTAAAGAGCTGCACAATTTATATTGTTATCTTACTTTGAATGGAAATGCATAATATGTTTATAATGGCTATAGATATGCCAGACCATGCTCTGTCCATCAGCCGTGTGGGCCGCCAGATCTAGCACTAATACATGTTGTACAGGCGTATTTTAACCAACCAAGGGGCTCTCAGGCCAGAAAAAAAAAAAAAAAAAAAAAAAAGGCACAGAAGCTTCCCCACTTCCAGGGGCTTTGAGGGGAGGATAACAGAGTAGATTTGCAGGAATGTTGTTACAACCCATCACCTGCCAAACTGCTCTGATGTGTCTGAGAAAAGAGTTATGGTGATACTGCAGCAGCCATGTGTTCAAGCCCACTGCTCAATTGCTCCAGTATCTCCATGTGTGGCCTCAGCAAACCAGCCTTCACCTAGTGGTGGCCATGTTCTGTCTTGCACTGTCCCCACCAGCTGTCAGCTGCATGCCAAGCAGCAAGTCGTGGGCACCATGAAGGTGAGCTCAACATCATCACCCAGCATGGGAAGACCAGAAATAACTCAAAATGCAGTAAATAGTTGGACCTGGTTAAGGACAGAGGTAAAGCATGGTAGCAAGGCTACATCTTGGGTAACCACCTACCTTTTGGTGCTTGCCAAAGCAATAGGTCTCTCTATGAGCTTGTCTCCAAAATTGGCAGAAGAGCCCTTTGCTTTCAAGTCAGACATCGCTTGCAAATAGAAGGGTAATGAGAATGGGTTTACCACTCTGGTGGATGGGTTTTTGGTTCTTTTTACTGTCTGTGCAGATAATTCTTAAATCTTCTGTTCAGAGCACACAACATGCTCTGTCAACTGTCCATCATTGTGCTTTATTTCAATTCTTTTTCATTTGCAGTCATTTCCACCACGTGCCTATACTTCCAGGCAATTCCTACTTACAGAAGGTAAGAAGACAAATGACTCAAACTGAAACTTGCCCAGAGGCAGATATGTTTTTCTTAAATTAATTAAAGAAATTAGGAAATGATGAAGGCATAGCCTCAGGAGTTATTCCAGTTTTCCTGTCACGAGCTGATAAATTTTGATTTAGAGGAGATTTTAAAATCCCTCACTGATGGCTTTCAGTATGTCCATTTCCAAATGTAACTTGCAAACACAAATACAAAACACTCACTAGAGTAAATTGTCAGTAGCAATAAAGCTGGATGTCTTCATTATGCTAGAACTGATTGCTCCAGTTTCTTCTGAGTCTTCCAAGTTTGCTCAGTTGATAAGACTGAAGCCACAAACCTCACTTAGTAACTAGCCAAAGCTTCTAGTTTAAGAGATGTCAGCTATATCCTTCAGTAACAAAGTGAAAGAACTCCTGTTGTTCTCCTATGTAGGCAAATGTCATTTTTCCTGAAAGTTTTCTGATGTCTCCAAAACCTATTTTTCACAATTTATGATTTTCAAGCCCATTTACATTCCCATTGAATATCAATAGTTGTCCAGAAATGCTAAATGGTAATGAGAAAAGCTGAAGGGCACTCATACATGGGAGGAAAAGGAGACTGAATGTCTTTAATTTGTCCCTTTCCTGTGTTAACAGCTAACTTCAAAACTATGAACATTGCATATAGTTTAACACACTCATTTAAAAGATAAGGTTTCTCTGTATTGACAGATCTCATTCCCAAAAGATAAAACTATGTTTTTTTGTCAGTCTTTCCAAAGACAGAAGCCTTTTATTAGATCATAAATTATTGGGAGGACAGAGTTGATAGACTTCTGTAGGCTGATAATGTACTTTGAAAGAAAAGGCAGTTTTACACTTCTGCAAAATCGTATTTAAAATATTTATATACCTATCAACGGAGACACTGAGGTAATTCACCTCTGGGTCACTGGTTCAAAACCAAACCAGCTCTTTTATATCCAAAATGTGTTGCCTTCTGACAGCTGTAGAGTTGCCTACTTTTTGTTGTTGTTATGATCCTATTAGGCTTGCTCTCTGCATCATATGGTCCTCTTGGATAAAATTTGGCAACACCCAGAAGAAAGGCCTAGGACTGGATACAAAGAAAATAAAGTTGAACTTTTTGTTTTAGCAAAATTTCAGAATGAGTTGGGTGAGATATCACAGGACCAGGCAATAACTTCCCTACTAGAGCTAATACAATATGTACTATTAGGAAATGCACTGTATATAGCTCATAAACTAGCTAGTCTGCTGTACACAGAATGCCTGCAGTCTCATAAAATGTTATTCTTTTGCTTTATCTTGTTAGTATAATGTGAAGCTTCATTAAGCTGCCAGATGAATCATATAGTAATTGGATATAATGAATTTAATTATGTAATTTCTTTTTTCATAATGAAACAAAGTCATATTTTACAAACAGGCAAAGTATTGTTTGGAGTTACAGATTTAAGCTAACATTTGGCAAGAAATGCACAACTGAGGACTAATGGCTCTTCTTTTTCTCTTTTCCTGGTTTTATCTGACCTTCAGTGTTTGGATTTGACCATGACTGGATCTATGCTAAATGGAAGAAACCTCATGTTCTCAGCACTGTGGGATGGTGAGCCACCTACAACCTTGTCCAGGCTCCATGGTGGAACCAAAAACTGAGAGTGTCTTCTGCCTGAAGCAACATGATAATGACCAAATGGTGTTACCAGAATTAGCTTCATGAAACTTTCTCAAGATCCAATGTCTTGTCTCCATTACTGGCCAGAAATGGGTGTTTCTCTTTGGTTTTGACCCAGCAGCATGCAAGGGGTGGGAAAGCAATCTTCTAGGATTGCTCACCCCTCTCTGCAGGACCCAAAGTCAGGGCATGCCAGTCTAGCAGCAACAATCAAGGAGCAATGTCATCTCCAGAGGTGGTCCTATGTCGCTCTCATGTGCCACAGATTTCTCTGGGAGATGAAGGGGCTCTAAGTCTCCCAGAGACCGCTCAACATTTCACAGGGCAAGGTATTAATGTCAGCCCTTCCCTTCCTACCTCCCATTAATGACTTTCTGATGACCTGTGCTTATAATATCCTCCACCCTTCTCACTACTTGGTCATTGAGGATGTTCCAAGGAAATGAAGCCTAATGATAAAACAGTACTTGAAATATCAACATCCCTGGCCTAATTAGAGCCAGGCCAATGGGCCCTAATTGCATAACTGAAATGCACCCAGTTGAGTTCTTTCTATTGTAACTTGACTACACGTCTCGGCCCTGATTAATAGAACCGGCACTGAAAACTAAAATGCAGTTAATTTATTGTAAGTTTTATTAGGCATATAAAAGGAGACCAGGAATTACTAGCCTTTCGTTGCTAGAGATACATTTCATCTATGACTCAGACCAGATTCTTCACAGATTAAGCTTGTTAATTTTACTTATTGCCAACATTCTTCACCGCATTGCTGAAGCGAGAGCCACGGGCTCTTGTCTAGAGCGGACGGTATGAAAAGAACCGGGGGCCTTGGACAACAGTAACATTAACTACTTTGTCCTTTTAATTCATCTAATTACATGCAAGAAAAAAGAAACAGACCATTTGCAGGCTGCCTTTAGTTGCCTTTCTGCAGTGATGCTGAGCCAGTGCTTTTGTAGGCTTTTTGTTGTCTTATTAGCAAGCTTTTGTTCAGAGAGATGGTTAAAGCCATTTTCAGCAGCTAGCGAGATGAAACAGTTTCAATAAGGACACAATGTACTTGTTTAAATTACCTTTCAAAATGCTTGAAACCATTAAGGGGGAGGTGCTACAAATAAAAGTTGGATTTTTTTTTGTTATAATGTTTTACCTTAATAATAGCTTTTATTTTATTATAATCCATTAGTTGACAATATTATTCTATAGATTATTAGGCTGCAATTTTGTTATTTCATCACACTTTCAGCACTCACTCACAGAGCTGGAAACCACAAATCTCCGTATAATATGCTTTCAATTTTGTTAAAATCTGTATTTAACCGGTTTGGCTGTGAAACATCTTGGGAGAAAATGTGTTTTTAATTCTGTCCTGATTAGTGTAACAGTTGACAGGGCTGAGTAGTCACATGATGATATCTTATTTTCTACTATTCCTACTGTTACCTTTTCCCTGACAGATTTTATTTATTATTTTCACTTCTCCGGAGCTAACAAGTCCAAGTGTAATCCACAACTTCCACTAAAGGGAATTTATCCCTTGTTGAATGAACATCATACTTAGAAAACCTAATTAAAAAGAGCTGATGTTCCAGGTTTGCTGGCAGTCTAATAGTAATGTGAGGCTTTTGAAAAATTTAGTGCCTACAGGTAAAATAAAAGCTTATTTAGCATTCAGCGGTCACATACAGAAGGTGATTCAGAACTGTAGCTGTGAAGGCTGGGAAATAAGGCAGGCTGGACTTCTTGGTTAACGTTGGGAAAATGGTAATGTGTCTTCCTGTTGCACATGTGTTTACTCACCTTAAATTGTGCTGGTATTGTGGCTGTGGCAAAGATTTGAGCTTTCTGCACAGTGCAGCTAGAATTTGGAATGCAACTCTATTAACAAAAATTTACAATCCCTTCATCCTTTCTTAGTCTTTTTTTTTTTTTTTTTTTTTTTTGTAATTACTGAAAGTGAGCTTAGTGCTGAGAACAGGTTTCCCATATAATGTGCAGAGCTAAACACCTGTCATGCCAAGGCAGATCGGTGAGGACAATTTCTCTCAACTCTGTGACTGCCCTGGGTGCAAGTTGCATGACCCCACTAGAGACACAGATCTGGAGACATTGGCACTGCCTGCACACATTCTGGGTTTGGGTTGGTTGACCTCCACTTGTAGGGTCAAAGACTCTTCTGGTACTGCTCCATTGCATTCTGTTGATTTTGCTGTGTGTCAAGAAGACCTTACTTGTGGGGTTATGGTAACTGTGTGATTGGGTCAGCCTCATGGGAACCCCATGTTGATGTGAACATTGAAAATGATTCTGATGTTGTAAACTAAGGAGAATGCACATGGCAGGGAGTAAGCAAGGAAAAATGGTACAGGAGCTGTGCCCAAATCTGTTTCTTGATCCTAAATCCTACATAGGTTACATTCAGCTGTTTAAGTGCTTTCTGTTTTTCAGATGTTGTAGGTTTTTCTTGTTTGTTTGTTGGTTGGGTTTTGTTAGTTTGTTTGTTTGTTGTAATAAATCACTCTAATGCAGATTTTACCATGTTTTTATGTGTATTACTACAGTACTTACAGTCAATTTCCCATTGAACATATCAGGAAGATTTTATTAGTGGATTCTGGCATGGGCCTCTGTCCCTGTTCAAAATAAAGACAGCCATTCTTGATTGGTCATGCATGGGAAGAGTAGAGAAAACACTAATGCCTCACTTGAGCCAAGCCATAGGTTTCCAAGGTCAGATTTCATAGTTTTAGGGCCAAAGTAATTTTTGTCCTTGACTGTGATCCTACATGGTGGTACATGAAGGAAACACCATGGAGGCTTTCCCTGTGATTCTTGGCAAGCATAAGGATGTGCTCATGCAGATGGGACTGCAAGATGAGCACCTAGGACACTGGAAAAATATTTTTCTATAATGTGTCAAAAATTCACTGAGAACTGGACCAAAATAAATCTATGCTCAAAGACCAGTTTTACAGATCCAGGACACATACAGTCCCATTCTATTTGTGAAATAAGCTATATCCCAGCTTGTCACTTATCATGATTAGATGCTTCCTCCACAGAGTGCCATTAGTGTAACATGTATTTTGTGATTTATAAATGCTGATTAAAGAATTGCAGAGAGGGTGCAGCTTTCCCTGTACAAGTGGCAAACTGGAGCCATGATCCAAGAAAAATATGGATGTTGGATTAAAGTAGAACAAATGCAGGGGAAAAAATGCCTTTCAGCATGCACAGGATCAATCAGGGCTGTAGCTCATGTGTTTTGTGCATTTGCTAAACTGACTGCTGACTTTGTGTATCCTGAATGTGATTATAGATTATCTTCCACAGCAGTCATAAGAGAAATATTTTTAGATAAGGAATGGTAGGAAACCATGATTTCTTACTATCATTTATTTTCCTCAGGCAAAACAAAAATATATTCATGTTTTGTGAATTAAAATTTTTGATCTTCCTGTAGATGTACCTAGTACACACAGAGAATTTCTGCTGCTGTGTGTTACAAGAGGCTGGGTGGGTTCATTCATGGTGAGTGTCTTCTTCCAGCATGCTGATTTGTACATACTGACTCCTAAGCATGAATATGAAATCACCATAAAACTATACCCTGCTAAATACCTAATTCCCCTAGCTGAATAATCTAATTAGTGACTAATAAATGTATAGGTATATTACCTGTTTTATGGGATTTGGAAATAATTTTTCTTTTCCTTATCACTTTCACTATTTCCAGGCAAACCAGAAAATAGTTCCATGAAATTTCCTGGTGAAAATTAATTCTTCCATAAAACTATAATCAGATTGGAAAGCGCTCATGGACAGTTACATCTTAAATTGCCAGTGTGATTTGATTTATAATATCTTGTGGAGAGAATATAATGTTCCCCAATTCCTCTTCTAGGTAGGCTGTTCTGTTGTTGTTTGTTTTCTATGTTGTTGTTTGTTTTTTTTTAATAAAACCTAAAAGTGTACTGAGAATCACGAATATGACAAATCTGTGTGCAATTTATGGCAACCACAGGAGAATAATGGTAAATTTTATTCTCTAAAAAATGTAGCTCATTTCTTTTTAATGGTAATATGTTTGCTCAAAGTGCGTCTCTTCAGGCAGACAGAAGAAAAACTATAGAGACCCCACACAAATAGCTCTTTTGATATTCTTCCTGATAAGGCCACCCCTTCAGAGAACAAAAATTAAGTTTGGCCGCACATTGTAACATCCATGTGTTTGACCATTGAACGCAATGTGTGGCCATTAGAAATAAAAGAAAAATCAATAGGGTTTCATTAAAACAGCAGGCAATCAGGGCTACGGCACTAGCTTAATTACAGTTTCAGTAGCATTTGCTTTAATTGGAAAGAATAAAAGAAGTGAAGTGGAGTGAATGAAGAAATTAGCATATCTATCACTGTTGTCACATTGTACTGTGGCCTTAAAGCACTGTTTGCTCTTTAGTATCCCTGATGCTTTGTTAGGCTCTGAAAAAATATGGAAAGGCAATTAGCAAATAATCAGATTGCACCTTTGCAGGATTCTAATTAAACTTCTTTATAATGCTGGGAATGTATTTTTTAAATCTTTATTATATACCACAGATATAATTTATAATGTTGGTTGCATTTGTACGCAGTTGTGCATACATACATATAACTGACAGAAGAGGAAGCATTTTGTACTGTGTGTTGATGCTCCCTAGCAGGAGTTATCTTGCAGGCTGCTGTCACACAAAAATGTTCTCATGCAGCAGCAACCTCCAGCAGCAAGGTCACTCTCAGCAGGCAACTTGGTAAAGAGGAGAGAAATTAAGCCAGGGCAAACAGGGATGTGTCTTGAGCTTGCAGTAGGGGAAACACAAGGGCACATCCAGATTGATGATGGTCTCAGCCATGGATTAGTACAAGAGTAAACATGGTGGCCCCTGCTGCCCCTCTGTACTCTATACGAGTTGAGGATGTGCAGCAGGTGCCCTATAAATCTGCTAAAATTTGCTAAACCTGCTAGGCTCCAAGCCAGTTCTTGGCGACCCCCAATACTTGTGTGAGCTTCAGATCTGGACCAGAGCACCTCAGTACTCCAGATGTGGAAGAAAAGTCACCCTGTCCAGTGTTTTCCCACCACTGCAGTCACACAGTACAGGCATCACCTCCAGTCAATGACAGTGACACCACCCACAGGGATCCTGCTAAAGTAACCTTAAAAGGTGAAGTTATCAAAGACATTTATTTAAAGGCATTTTCACTGCAAATGAGCTGAGGAAGACAGAATCTGGATTTAACATCTGTCAGCAACCAGATTGAATTTGGGGCACTTTGTGTCACTTCTGTCCCACCCTATCAGAATTAGGAATAAAACTCTTCCTTCATACTTACAAATAGATCAGTCAGTGAAGGGGCATTTTTACCTCTTTTATGGAAGCATCTACTGAAGTCAACAGTTATACCAAAGTACAGTTATTATTAGTAAGATCACAGGTAGGACAAAAATTATGTAAAAGACCTAATCTATTATTCTCACTGCTCCTGAAAAGTTAATTCGAATGTCAATTATCTTCTTGTTATTAAGTTGCTCATAAAGCAATCATGATTTTCATGGATCCGTTCACTCCTTGAAATTATTATGTGATTATTCTGGGCGAAAAAAGAAATGTTTCAGCTCACAGATCATTCATGAAGGATTCATTACAACTAATTTTGAATATTCTTACAAACATTTTATTCCATCTCGTTATGTGTCCCTTCTTTTACACAATGCTTGAAATATATGAACAACATTTATTGGATTTCCTGCACTTTGCTTTTCTGAGACCCATAAGAATTTATCAGAATTATAGACAGGATCAGCAATATCACTGATTTTGTTACTTATTTTCTTTTAGTGGCCTGACTTTTTAAACAACCTCTTCAGCTAAAGCCTGTATTTTCTTGGATATTTGCAATGTGGCACCATATGAACACTACATCTCCAGGTCTTTCCTGTCCACCATGATGCTTGGGTTCTGCCAGGATTCTTGCAGACAAATTCTATCTTGGTTTTGAATATTAAATATTTCACCTCAAAAAGACATTGATAAAAATGGTTTTCAGTTTTGATAGTTTGTCAAAAATATTTTATTTATGAGCTTTTGGGTTTGTTTCTACCTTTGTCATCTCTTTGGGAAATGAAAACTCAGATTTCTTCGAGATGCATCATGTTTCGGTAACCCTCAGTGCCAAACTTTTAAAGGATTTCATAGAGTATGAAGGCTTCAAATGCATGTGCAAAGCTGGAATGTTTGGATATCATTGTACAAGGATACACTGGAGATCAGTGAGAAAAATCTAAACTAAATATTTGTGAGTAATAAATATGGAACAGTACCTATGTTTATTAAGAGAATTAAATTCCTAGAGATGTAAGTAGGTACTTGGAGCAATTTTCAAAATAATTCCTCTGAGCAACAGATATTGCTAAAGTCAAACTAAAAATCCTTGTAAATTAGGCACCTATAGAGCACAGGCCTCAGTTGGTTTGAGGAACCACAGTAGTAAACTTGCTTGTAAAAACACTGTGAATTCACTATTTCCATCTTCTTTTTATGGCGTTATTTTAATGCAAAGGACCATTCAAGTGAGCCATAAAAGGGGGGAAGGTACTAAAAATCCTACTAATTTTTTTGGAATTGTAATGATGTTCTCATTTCTTCTTCTGCATTGACAAACATTCCTACAGTTCATAACAGAGTATGGCAGCTCCCCAAAATTTGCTATCAGTGGTTCCCAACTTGGGGAGAAAAGCTTCCATCACAAAGTTACTGGAAGAGCAATTGGGGGATTTTTCCTCTCTTGGACTGCCAGCGGATGGCCCAGGAGCTTTAAAACACCAGGAGATGGTGACATGAGTATGGAAATAGGCAATCGGCTCCCCATAAAGGACCTGGAAAGAAGGCGGTGTACAGAGACAAATGTTTTGATAAATTACTACAAACAAAAGTGAATGGAATTAATTGCAGGTTTGATACTGTTTTAAGCACTGTCGAATAAAGCATCCTTTTACGCAGCTACTATTGAATTAACTTCCTAAAGTTACTGCAAATGCCTTTTGGCCAGAGGATTCTTGAAGGGCAGAAATATATTTATGGAGTGGAAACCCAATTTGAGGAGGAACTTCCACAGACACAAACAAATGCCTCAAACCAGTTTGGCAGTACGTGATAACTCTATTTGTAATTAAAGGTTAAAGTATACTTAAACCAGTTTGGCAGTTAAAAACAATTTTAATTGAAAATATACATTTGTAATTGCAAATGGAAAGATTTCCTGTAATAGCAGTAACAGACCCATTTTCTAATAAGATGAACAATACAGTTGATGACTGAAGCATCTGTATATAGTTACATACAGCATTTCTGTACTGCAGGCTGCCAATTTATTTCAGCAGTGAAAAGCTTGATTTATTGTTTGTAGCATTACCATCTGTTGTAGTTATTACAGAAATTATATATAAACCAGTTAGTAAACACTTTGCCCCATTGTCTGTTGTTTTGATAATCACCCATAATAACATCTAGCATCAATATGGTCTTTAAACCCGATTTGGGAGTTAATGGAATAAGAGGAGGCAGTCAGTATATGCACCAGGGTAATGTCATTAGGAATGTTTGTGAAGAACAAATTAAATCAGTTGTAAATTGTGCTCTCAAGTCAGCCAGAAAACCAGTCTTGTTCAGGAGAAGGGATTTATATTTTAACCTCGTGCAGAAAATGTACTTAAGCAGATTAAAATAAAATAGGGACTTCGTCGATGGATGTAAATGGTAATTGCTGGAGCTCTAATGGCTTCCTGTTGGCTATGTCATGCAGTGGGCACAGCTATTTTAAAGTTAACCAGTGCTTGAGGTCATACTTTTACAGATTCAGTCATTAAACAGGACTAGGCATGTCACTAAATGGCTGATTATTCAAATGATGAGCCTGCTCAGAAGTTACACATGTCATATTCTGGATGGAGAATTACAGAAAAAAAAAAATAATAATAATAAAAATAAAAAAGGTAGATTTGAAATAAAATAAAGATGAAATGAATTCAAGTATAAGTCAATAGAAGCATCTGTTTAGGGTCTCATTTGTTTTGGATGGCAGATTCTGCTTTATACCAGTTTGTAGTAGTTGGTTAAATTATTCATGTTGGGCTTTTTCTTGTGTACAAATAGTTTTATGTATCAGAAGTGTAGTCTCTCAATAAATTATCATACACTGAAGTATTATCTGTATGAGAAATTGTACAGTTTGTAGCTATGAGAAATAGATTTATTATAGACCGGTGCAATTTATTATGTGCCTGTGACCATTTCACTTGCCCACCTACATGTCAGGAGTGTAATGTTATTTTAGCACCATTTTAGTGATATACTGAAAAGTCGAATATAGAGTTTAGTGAAGACTCTGGCTTCATGAACCTTTTATTCCAAAACAAAATATCACTTCTCATAGCTTCTCTTTGTTTTGTTTGCACCAAAAATGATCAATTGCAGATCTTGAAGGCCTTGTTTATGAGTGAAATATTAAATGCACATTCTGATCGTATTTGAATTAGCAAAAATGGCAAATATCAAGCTAAAACTAATGGTTTTCATAGAATGACAGGTATGAAATTACCACAAAATATTTAAAATACAAACAATATCTTTGCATGGTTGCTATTAACAGATCAACTTCTCCGGCAGGGTACATGAGCCTAGGACCATGCTCATGAGAAGTGGAGAGGAGGGAGCGTGGTCCCAAGGCATCCTGGAGCAAGACCACCAATGCCACCCGTGCTGGGGATGATTCCTCCACCAAATGAACTGAGAAAGAAGAAGCTCTCCTGGAGCTCCCCAAGCTTTATGGAGCAAATCCAAGGTATTATTTTTGCCCAGAAATGTCAGTGACCCCAAAGCACAGCTGGCATGTGCTGCTGGAGAGATGGATGGACAGCTGCAGAGCCCCACAGGTTGGATGCCAGTCTGAGCTCTGAGCAAGTGGCAGGATGATTCAGAGACCACAAACATGGGCTTTACCCCACAGAGTTTCCAGAACATGAGAAGGCACAAAATCAAAAGGGAAAATCTTCATATTTGAAAATCTGGGGAGAAGCTATGGGGATCTAACTATAACAGACAATGAAGGGAAGGAGGAACCTGTTGGCAGATGAGGATGAGAAGGCAAAAGGAGAGAAAGAAAAGAACAGAAAAAAAAAAAAAAAAGTAAGAAAGAAGGAAAAAAAGAAAAGGAGTGTGTTTGGCATATTTTCTGTATTAAACAACTTGAGGGAGAGAGTATTTTTCATAAACTAATACAATTATTTTAATTAAAAATCCTTAAAATATTAATGGAAGGCGTCTGAAGGCAGAGTTAATTATAGCTGTGCCACTCACACAGCTGTAGTTAGGGCTCTGTCAGAATTTCCATTATGAATGCTCTTTTTGAGAGGTAATAACTCAGCCAAATTTCCTAATGGGTAAAATTTTATGTATGAACTTCTCAGCACAGGCATGATTTTTTGTTTCCTGTATTTCTTAATTGATTTCTGTTTCTTACGTTATAGGAAGACACCAGTTTTGAATGCCTGGCTATATCCCTAACTGGATCAGGGTTACTACAGTTTCAGGGCAACCCACTTTCCTTTGCAATCCTGGAGAGATTGGACACTGATAGTTTTGTCAACATAAAGATGAAGAGGAACATTTTTGCTGCATTTTTACCCATATGTAAGATCCAGCTCCATCAGCATCAATAAGTGAAAACACTGGGACTTGTTTTCAACAGGGATGGTTTGCTTCAGAGGCTTTATATGGTTATGGAAGAAAAAATCTGGATCTCAGCCAAATCTGTGGGCCATCCTGCAGCCTTTACCTTGTCAAACACAGGAACAATTCACTCCATTGAGAAATAAAATACAAGCACAGAAGGACTGTGCAGAAGATTCCATACACTCTATGGCACAAATCTTAAGAGTCCCAGGAGCAAATTATATCTTTTCTCATTTACATTAATATATATATAGATTTTTATTTCTTCTTAGGAATTTAAAATGAAAGACCTGACCAAGTAACATCTCTCATGCATATGTGGAGGAGAAATTGTTGGTATATAGTAGTAAATTTTATGTACAAACCACACTCTGCTATTTTATTTTCAATTTCACAAAACTTTCACCCACTTCCACAGATGAGGGAGCTTTGTTATTTTCCCATTTAAAAAAAAAAAAAAAAAATTATGTCACTTTGACAACAAAATCTGCTGATAAATATCAGAATCCTTTTCCTTGCATAAACTCAGATGTTAACCCACTTTCACTCTGGTGAGGGATCTGGTTTGTATATGCCATATTAGTGTGAAAATTACCCTAAATACAAATGCAGCATCATTGCTTGCAGGCTAATGGCTGATATTGTATGTACAGGGGAAAAAAAAAAAAATCATTGCCTGAACATTTATTATGTATTTTGCGTTAGTTCTGCTGGCTGATTTTCATAGCATATCACGGCTGCTAGGGAAGAGGGAAATGTGCAGAGAAAATGCACATAGTTTCATTGCAGGCATCAGCCTATATCCACACAATACCGATACCTTGCACTTTGTAAAGATATCTGCCAGCAGGTAGAAATGCATTCCTTTCTCACTGCTATATAGGATTATTTGGCAACCATTTAATGAAAGATTGCAATATGCTAGTAGCAGAACATTTTTTCACCTGCTGGGTAGTTGTTCAACTCAACCTACTTAAAGAGATGGGCTACCATGAGCACACAAAGACACAGCCCTGAATAGGCTATCAGTGATTTTTTAAACAATCTCTATCTTAGTATTATGCAGTCACAGTAGTTATTACAAAGTAAAGCACGGACACTCCACAAGTTTGAAATGTGAATGTTGTAATAAGAAAAAATTACATTTGTTTCGTTTTCTGTCCTTGTTACTTTCTTCCTTGTGATAATAGATTCAGATTTTGTACCATTATCTGGTCTTATTAAAGGAAAGTGGTATCAAATTTAATACTTCCTATATAAAGTAAGAGAGCACCTGCTCATAAAATGTATTTTCCATGCACCTCACAAAATACAGGGAAATTAACAAAATGGCTCTACTATATTAGAACAAGGGCACAACTGTTACTATCTGTATAAGATTGATTTTGATGAAGATTATAGGAATGGTATTTGTCTGACAATGCCAAGCACTCAAAATTTATCCTTTTTGTGTTTTTTTTTTTATTCAAAATTGTTCGTTCTTAACATGACATTGCAAGAACTATTTTTCTAAATTATAGCTTTTTTAATATAGGTTTTAGAAAGTACATCTATGTCAGATTTTTTTTTTTCATATATAATTTCCTGGATTGCATTATCACATAGACATTATGTACAAGCCCAGACCCTTAATGTGTGAGAAGATATAGTCTTTATTGGGTAAAACACATGCTAACCTGGAAAATGGGCCATTCATCAAATCAAAATCCACATTATGCATGAGACTCCTCACTTTGGAACAAGACAATCAGCTAAAGCAAAATGGAACCAGCCCTGGCAACAGGAACACGTAAGCCAAACCAGGATTTCATCTTTTTCTCCCAAAATCCACCTGCAATCCTGTGCTAAAGAGGTTTTCATTATGCAGAAGCCAGGCTTAGTGACCAGCCTCTCCAGACCAAAATGTGGTTGAACATCTGCTCCTCACCAGAGTGAAGCAGCAGGGCAACCCACTGCTCACTTCCCTTGCTTCCCAGACAACATCAGACCAAGTCTGCTTCACTTTCCTCTTGGGGATGAGTTTGCATACTGCCTGCCCAAGAGCATTTCTAGCAGGTGGGATCAGAAGCCAATTACTCCACCTCAAACCCTCTGGAAGTTCCCTCTCACTTGGAAGATTGATTGGCTGCCCCGCTAAATAGCCCCTCCTTTCCTCACACTGATGGGAAGATTAAAGGACCAAAGCTGGAGATCAGTACCTGACTGATAATTGTAATGAATGCATGAAAAGATGGAGAAGCAAGTTGGGAGAGCAGGAGAGGCATTGAAGCATACACAAATTCTTGTTTTGTTGGAGAGGTAATCTACGTTTCTGATAGTATTTCTGTATCTGACTCATAAAGCTAAAAGGTTTTATATCATGTCATGAAGCTACCCATTAAAAAAATAAATAAAATAAAAAATTAGAAAGCAGACAGCATCACTGTACTCTTCTGCTGTTCCCCTATAGCTGGTCCAAGCAATGGTTGTCCAACTGGAACAAGAAGCACTTTTTTTTTAACACCTGTAACACCATGCCCTGGCTGGCATTGCTGTTCGGTAATGTCAGGCCCTGGGATTCAGGGCAACAAAGTGCAATGCATATTGTATTTTATTGGTGATTGAAATGGAGAAAAATGGTTTCTTTTGAATTAGCTGGTCCTGGCAAGTTGCAGGCAGCCAGGCTTGAAGGAAAAGATAAAGTGAATACTCCTTGGACCTCATCACTCTTTTAAATATAGCACACCATTAAGTCCAGCTTCGTTTTACATTCTTGCAACATGACTCTTGTTTCAGTTATTTACTTCTGTTTCCACATAAACGTGGGAATTCATAATCCATGGATGCCGCCTATCCATTGTACTGTACTGCAACAGCATGTGCTGAACTCTTGAACTGCAAAATGTATTGATTATTGTTTCCTTTTGTAATTTTTATTTACTCACAGGAAGATTGTTCTTTATTACTCTTCTCAGCATTTCCTTTATATATATGTTGTTTCTACTGCAAGGCCCAGATACAGGTTCACACTGAAGCACTTTCCTGTAAGGAGAACAATAACCTTATCTGAGATGAAGTTACTCAAACTGCAAATGCTTGTAAGGGAGGGTAAACATATGCAAGATATTTGTTGCTTGTGTGTGCAAATGACTGTAGGTCTCGGTTCAACAGGAAGCAACAACAGGGGAAGAGAACTGGAAATGCTGGTAAAGTGTTTGTCTCTTTTGCAACAGCAGCATTGTCAGTAACCCTGCAAGGGAGCAGTAGAATTGTCTTAAATAAATTGACAATTTCCAGGATATTGCTGCAAAGGAAAGGGAGAAATCTGCAAGCCATTGGCTACTTTAATCTGATTTACTAATGCCCCATTGCATTCAGAGCCACAGACAAACTGGCAAGGCTTCAACTGTTATTGTTGTGCCAAAACTTGGGTTTGACTCCATTAGCCAGGATAAAGCAGGATGTTCTGGCACTTGACATGATACCCTCATGGTACCATTTCCGAAAAAAATGATGCTTACAGCTTCAGAGTGGAGTAGAACCTATCCATGCTGTTTCTGTTAAAATGCCAATTAGTGACACCAGACATGGCAATCTTGCAGAGGATTTTGCTAAACAGACCTTGCCTAGTGTTTCTCAAAGAAGAGTCTTACTTTTTGTATCAAGAATCAGTATCAACATCAGGAATGAACATTTAGTCACATGGGTAACACATACTAACTTTGAGGGGAAAAAAAAAAAAAAAAAAAAGCCTTAACAATGATTTCATATTAAAGGTTTTTTTAATTTTTACAGACATAGAGAAATGTTTAAAAAAAATATAGCCAGACACATGGCCACGTGGCAAATTTGTAGCTTACATTATTGGTGACACAGAATTTAACATTATCTACAACACCACCAAAATCTGCCTGGAGACCTGGTGATGTAACTGATCCTCAAGAACATAAAGCAAAACCCTCAGATAGATTGTGCAGTTCACCTGGACTTATTCCATTCATAAATGTTTTGGGATCTGTTTGCTTTGGCTCAAAAACAGTCATGAAAAACAAAATGACCAAACTCACCGTTGGTATTAAATAAGTGTGATTCCTTTGGGAATGACCATAACACATAATTTTTTCCCAAGAATTTAGGTACAACCCTTATAAAACTAACTACCAATTTACAAAGAGATATGTGAGTTAAAGATACCATACCACTGAATCAAAAATCGTATCTTTTACAGAATTATGCACCCTCAGATGTGAATGATTAACCAAGTAAAGTAGCAGAGAATCAGAGTACTTAATTGTGTCAAGAACATGAACACATTACAGTTACACCAGAGAAAAACAGGAAAAACAAGTACTAGGTTCAAAAGATAGGTCATCTCCTCTAAAAATAGAATGTTCAAGTTTTGTCACCTTTACTTGATTCCAGATTAATTTAGTTCTTTGTCATCCACCAAGTCCACATGAATAGCACGGATGTTGACTTGGATCAGAGGAGTGGAATAAACTGGACACTGAGCCAAACAGACTTGTAATCAGGCCACAAATGTATATACTAAATAAAAAATAGAAATTTAAAAAAAAAAAAAAAAAGGAAAGAAAAGAAAAGAAAGAAAGAAAAAGCAAAAGAAAAAAGGACAGTCCTAGAAACACAAACACATGCTGTATTTTATAGGAGCAATCACAGTTACTACTTTTAATTAATGCTCCAGTTCCATTTCTGACCAATAAGATTATAAATCTGGCAGACTTTACAGTCATGGCCATGAAGCGACATATGTGAAGAAACCTAGCTTCTGGCCAGGTTTGTGTCTGGGATAAACAACTGTGCTTGTCCGCCTGCCAAAAGCCGTTTACTCACACTCACTCACATATACACAACCAGCCACAAATGTTGTCTCAACACTCAGGGAAAACCAGATTTAGAAATTGTCTGTCTGGAGAAATAATCCTGAGCAGCTCTTGCAGAACAGCTAATTCTCCAGGGCTCTCTCCACTCTGCGGACACACTCGCGCCAGTCTCTCCTTCCAGCTCCCAAAGGGAGCTGCACAGTGCTAAACTGCAAGAAGACACTCTGAGTGGAGTGCTGAAATACCTAAACTGGGAGTTACTAAGGAATCATTATCGTGCTTGAAATTCAAACCCCACCCTTTGTACTCACTAGTTCTCATTATTAAAAAATATATATCTCTAAGCTAAGGAAAAAAAATACATTTATATATATATTAAGAGCAATATTTGCCAAGCCATCAGTTCATTTTCTGTTCATTTTACAAGGAAAATAGGTAGTCTAAGAGCAAACAGAAATGGTTTCCTCTTCTTTCCTCTTGAGTTGATCCAGAAGCCATATAGCTACGTCAGTGCGCAGCTTCTTCCAGCAGCTGAGTCCAGACAGCTGTTCAGGTAGACTTAGCTGAAACATGTTTTGTGCTTGAGGTCAGGTTTTCAGGTTTTTTACACATTTTTCAGTATGTAGTCCTCCTTTTATGAATAACAAAGTGCAAAGAGACCCTTACTAAATGGCTGCAAAGTAGCACATGATCTACAAGTGTGGTGAAATGGTAGTCCTAACACTGAATGACTTCTCTTTCATGCCTTTATTTCAAATCTACTTTTTTTGGCTTTTCTAGTGTCTCCATGAGAACCGGTTAGAGAATTTCCCAGCCAGGTTACAGGGATTTGACACATTCCAAAAACTTCCAGCTTGGAGCTAGCCCCAAAAATTCAAGACACAATTTTATGCCCATCTTATTTTTCTTCATTTGATGCTACAAGAGGGTTTGTCTTCCTTCAAATTCTGGCATTGTAAGGAATCCTTTCCAGTGGGCTGTGAGGATCTTCTGTGAGCATTTACATTGCAACAAGCCTACATTCTAGTTGCTATTTCCTGAACCCAGAGAAATTGCAACAGCCTCTAAGGACAAGGAGGTGCAGCAGAAGTCATCTGTGCTCTGCGTTTTATTTCCAACCTTCAAAATTTCACAGGAGCATAAGAGAATCAGACACCTTCATCACAGCAAGAGAGGATAAAGACCAGGAAAACCCATAATGTTTCCACTGCCAGATTTATGGAAAGAAAATAGCACATGACCTTTATGATTCTGTCATTATGAGCCACTTTTCAGGACAGCTTCAAGAGAATATCTGAACAGTTCTTTGCTTTTCTACCTGAGAATGAAACACTACCATATTTCTAATCTTCAAAGTAGGCAAGTAAAGTAAATTCACTTTACCCAAAGGCTATCAAGCAGGACATAACCACACTGCCTCCAGCTAAATGAGTCCTCCAAGTAAAATGAATGATCCTAGTACTGATGTATCACACCGCCAGATTTGCCATTTGGCATTCAGCATATGGATATAAGGTGGAGTCTTATTAAGCAGAGGTTTTTCCCTACCAAGGAAAAAATAGGGAAAAATTCTAAAAAATAAATAAATAAATAAATAAATAAAGGCAATGAAAGGGACCGAAGGAAAAATGAAAATGAAATAGTTTTAATAGTTTTTTAGCATAAATCTTAGCCCCCAGAACAGCAGCTGGCTGTTTTCATTATGGAGGCATTTTGGGAAAGGCTATTATGGATGACTTAATTATTATTATGGATGACTTCTTAATGGCATGAGAGGTGGTAACTTTTCTTGCAACTCTTGCATGTAAACTCGCCTTCCACCTGCCAAACTTACAGTCATATTTGTAACTGAGACCAGGATGAGAGGGAATCACTCTGACACTCTGATTCCTGATTTTGATCACAGCACATCCACTGGTAAATTGTTGCAATGGGAAGCTGGTGTATTTTCATATGTCTAACTTCAAGTAAACTACATGCCTTTAAAAAACTGTTCCTCAAAAATAGTCTCCAAACCACTCCAAAAAGAGCCTCAGTCTGCTTGGGAGAGACACTGAAGTGATATGGCTAAGGAAGGCTGGGAATGCCCTGACAAGAAGGCGTGAGGTTTGCTTTCCTTCTCCTACTCATACAGGTATAAGCTATCCTGCTGCTGAGTTCCTTCTTGTTTTCACAGCTCTAAGGTTGATATGTCTGAAAATATATTGCCTGCAGAGTTCAGAGTGTGGGTCATTTCCAGGTTTAATGCAATCTCATTTCATACATATTGCTGACTATAATGTCCCAGGAATATGTCTGTACATTTAACAAGGGCATGAGAGCAGATCAGATGGACTGTTACATTTAAACTGTCACATACAGCATTCACACATGGGTGTATGCAGAAATATATTCTTGTAGCCAACATCTCTTCAGTGAGGTGTACCTATTTATTTTCACTAATATATTCACTCAAGGAAGAGACCAATCTACAAGAAACGGCTTCAGTCACAAGTTCAAAAAGAGTATTCCTAGAGGAAATGAATGTTTCTGAGCTAGTTTTATCTGAAGCTTTCTGCGCTTCTTGTCTCCTAGACCCCTGTGCAGACCTACACTTTACCCTGACAGCTGCAGCAGCACTATAACAAAATTGTCCCCAGGCTGAATTGTTCAGGCTGAAGTCTCTTTCCATCTTCTGCACTGACCAGGCAAACTTTAAGGGTTTCAGGGCACCTTCAAAGGCAGATGTTGACCTTCCTACAGTCTTTTCCCACAGCCAAGCTCACTGGGGATCATGGAGACTTCCAAACTGAGGGGTGAGGTAGGGCTCAGATTAGCAGAATAAAACAAAAAAGGCCCAGCTCCCCGGTAATTCATATTGTAGCAAATGATACAAGTGAAGAGCTTCTTGAGGCAATCTGCTTTTTTAGTGGTGGCAATGGCTAGCCTGACCTAAGCAGTGGGAAGTCAAATGGAGTTGGGTTACCTGTGTAAATTGAAGGTAACGCCTTGGTGTGACCCAGGCTGGTAGTCGCTTAGTCTTGTAACCTTTTCTGAGGTTATTTTCTTGAGTTCACCAGCTGAACAGACACCATCCTGAAAAATGTGGGAATCCTCTAATTTCTGTTTCCAACCAGTTGCATGTCAAGTTTCAATGTAGGTTTAATTCTAAAGTATTCCCTTGTTTTGGTGTTTTTGCAGATCCCCTTGGGCGAATATTTGCCTTGTTTGCTTCTTGAGTAACTTTGAACATCTGAATCAATGGTCATCTTTGCAGGTCTCCTCTCCTTCTCCTCCATGGCATTTTTCAAAGCTCTGTAAAGATATTGACTGACTAATGGAAAAATGGACAGAGGCATTCAGGTAAGCACTTAAACTGTGCACTAAACTTCAACCAAGTTCTTAAAACCTTCCTAGAGAGAGAGGGCTTTTCAGAGGTAAATAAAGAGGAAAAATAGCCGCAAGGTTTCAAGTTGCTCAGCAGGTAGCTAATGGCATCCCTTCCTTCATTTGTATATTTCAGGCATGTATTTTAAGGATTTATTTTTGCTTGTCTTTTTCACAATTCAAAGTACGCACCATGAGACATAGACACAAGAACCTGGCAGTGCAACACACAGAGTGCTCCTTTGTGGCAAGCAAACCAGATCAGCCAGCATCACCAGCTCAAGGTGCTGAATAAACTTGACTTTAACCATAAAATAAAGGTATAGAAACAAGGACCCTGAGCAAGACCTCTCTGTTTGATGTCATATCACCAATACTCACTGAGTTATGCTGTGGCTATCTGCAAAATTGACAGCTTTCAGATTTCTGGCATCACTTTACCAAAAATTTAAGCCAGGAAGCACACTTGTACAACTGTGCAAATAATTGTTATGTAGTTGTTGTCTGCTGTAAAAATAAAATTAGCAGGATTTTTTTAGATCAAAATTATGGGTGAGCTAGGCCAACTTTTGATTACTTATTTGTAAGTAGCACTATATTGTAAGGTGCCAGGTTGCTGCTTTTCAGTTCTTCCAGCTTGAAGACCAGGTCAAGGGCATTGTATTTACCTTTACCATAAAGGACCAACGGTTCAATGGCTGCCTGGTTTGTCTGTGCATAGGTGAGTGATGACAAAAAAAAAAAAAAAAAAAAAAATCTTTTAGGAGAAGAGTGGATTTCTCCACCTTACTTTAAACAGATATAGGAAAGTCAAGACGTCATAAGTAAGAGTTTGGGTTCACGGGGCTCTTGCTGGCTCCCTGATCCAGGACAGGATCCTGGCCATCCTGCAGGCAGAAAGAGTTGTGCTAGATAACCCTGGTGTAGCTGCTGCAGATACCTACCCTGCCCTTCAGACCATGTCAGCCCTGAGGACTCAGGTGCTCCAGGATAATGTTCCAGCAGCATTGCTTCTCCCAGGTCTTCCCACCATTTTCCGTTCATGTTTCCTTTCTCTTTTCTGCAATGTCCAGGAGGGGAGCATCCGGATCAGTGGATAAGGTGGTTTCTAACAACAATATTTGTGTATCTGTCCTGCACCTGCTGAGCACTACCCACTTCTGTCCCTGCACACCCAACATACACCCTGCCCAAGTAGCACCCTGTGACGTTCACAGACTGGTATTTTTGTTATTTTAATTTGCTCAGTGAGAGTTTTCAGAAGCCATACACCAGAAAATATCTCTTTCTGCAATAGTTGGAAGAGTCAAAAGTGAAAACCTTTTCAATTTTTACAACCTTGCCTTTGTGGCAGGCTAAGTCATTTCAGAGCCTTCCTGGGCAATTTGTCTGGAATCAGGCTATTTCCCCAAGCATCCAGAAAAATCAACTTTTTTTCTTCCTCTCTTTTTTTTTCTTTTTTTTTTTTTTTTTTCTTTTTTGCTCTGCCACTTCACAAACAACATGAAAAAAAAAAAAAAACACCCAAAAAGAAGCATGCCACTAATGTTAAGCAAAGAAGCAGCAAGAGAAATAGCTCAACATGGAAAACCATAAAAATGAGGATGTGTGCAGTCTTCTTGGTGATAGTTATTCCCTCATCTTAACATTTTTTGTCTCAGTCCTTAAAACTCTGATATTTTTCATTTTGCATCACCAATAATTTGTTTGGGTTTAGTTTTAATCACAGCCCAGTATATGGTATATTAAAATACATGTATGTTCATAGGCTTGGATATGCATGTCAAGAAGAAAAAATACAATAACATGGGCAAATAAAAAGGAAGGGTATATAACGTCAATTCTGTGTCTTCTGGGATCCTTTTTGTACAATTTTAATAAGTAATCAGTGTCTTTGTACAGCTTTAGTTTTGAAACAAGTCTTTAAATTTGAATCAATCATTAAAGACCTAAATCTAAAGTGCTTACTCTGGCATACTATAGATAAATCTGGGGCAATACCAGCAGAGTTACCAGCCACCACACATGGTCTGGCCCTTCCCAAAGTCACAGCTGGATTCTGTGTCGTCGCTTTTACATTTTCAAACCAGACCAACCCTGTCTTGAAGCAAAAAGGAAGTATTATGCAAGGCTTCCCGTGCTTTACCAGCAAACCCTTTCCTCAGTTTCGCTCACAAAGAACTTTAAGAACAAACTTAACTTTTCTAAACAAAAATAATTTCATCATTTTGTGTGGCATTAACACCCTGCTATTTCTATATGTTATCTATATTTTTCTTGTTGACATTCAACCAATTCAGAGCTAAAAATCCATCCTGCACTTTTTCTGGGGTCGTAAATCATAAAAAGGTTATATTTTATGAAAGCTGAAGCTGAGAAGTAAACAGCATATTTGTATCAAAAGAGTTTCATCTATTAAGCAGCAATGACAGGGCCCTCTGGGCCAAAATCTAGTTTTCTTACTTAAAAAGCTTAGTTCTTTTGTAGACTCCTGCAGGGACCTATAACAGTTGGAATTGGGTTTTTTATGCCTTTGAGGCCTCCAAATGAATGTTACAGTTTTCCATTATTTTCTTTTTTCTTTTGAGAGAACGAGGCTACCTGCTTATTGCCTAAAACCTACACCCTGCGATTGTTCTGCTGTAAAATCTGTCTTTCAGCCAGTAGCCTCACATACGATCAGGCTTCCTTAGCATTTCCTTCCTATTGCACCCGATGCAGGGACAATGTGTGTGAGAAAAGAATTGCAGCACGCAGCTGTGGACAATTCAACATTTTGTGCTAAAGTATGTGCGTCTGCAAGATTTCTGAGATTAGCTTTGAAGAGCAGAAGCTTGCAAAGATGTACGCGTGTTCACTTTATATCCTGCAAATATGCATGTTTTTTATTGAGATACTTATGTGTCGGTGGTTGCAGAGGAAGCCTGAGTCTCTGCAGGCTGGCAATTCAGACAGGCTCATTTCTTTTTCCTTCTCTGCCTCAGCCTCTTACTGTGACCTTAAACTTCCAGGCAGATGCTGGAGTGCTTCTCAGAGCCTCTGTATCCCAGAGGGCCTCAGGTTGTGTATCTCTGTCTCCCACTTCTGAAATCCCTCCCTTTTGCACCTGGATCTGAGGACAAACACATTAGGTCTGTGTGGTACCTGGATACTGTGGCGTTGGGAGTCATTAAAATATCACCACTGCTTTCCAAGGCATTGCTCAGAGAGCACAGCATTAACCACGTCTGAATCAATCCGTAGGATCGGGACCTGCCTGCATTAACCTTAACCATCCTCACCCAGCAAAAAGCCTCAATTCTGACTGGGGCAGATTCCTCCCAGGCACAACCCAACCAGTCCCTGTCAAGCTGCACCAAGGCTGGATTTGGCTCGGCACCCAAGGTGATCGTCCTCCCATTCATCCCAGCACGGGTGCAGCTGAGATTCTCCGGAGCACTTTGCAACGTACCATAGATGTGAAATGAAGACGTCCGTCTGCATCTTCCTTGTCATTAAAATGTTGCTATTAATCCACCTCCAGCTATTAGAAGATGATAGACCTGACCCTTTTTGAATGGTGTAATTTACAGCCGTGAATATCTATATATTACACTCTGATTACATCACAAGCACGAGTTCAGAGTCAGCAAATTTACCACCTCTAAACTAGTAGAATAATCACTAACAATTAACAAAATGATATATCTAAGTCACAGTAATCTTTTTAGCCACTTTGAACATATATTTGTTCTTTTGATGTCCTGTGTGAATAGGAGTGCTTTATCTGACTGATGATGGGCTAAACAATGGTTCAGAGTTGTAATATAGAACTCAATTTGCTGGAACTATCATCTGAAAGGCCTGGACAATTTATTGAACACTGCAGATGAAAGAAAGGGGAAAAAAAATTTAAAAACTGACCACTTCTAAAATGAAGAAAATAGAGCAGTAAAGGGTATTGTAATATACTTTAATCTTCCTTAATGTAGAAAAATATGAAATGCCATTAAAGCCTCCTTTGAAATGGATGTGTCCGCATGGCTTGAGCACCAAAATCTAGTTAATGAATCTATTGTTAAAGCAAATAAACAGGAAAGCAGCAGAGAAGGAGTGATCTATGCTTTATACTGACTAATTCAGAAGATGAAAGCAGAGAAAAATTAAAGTTAAATTCATATAAATATTACAGCCAAGGAGAATAGTTGCAGGTGTTAAAATAGAGAGAGAGAGAGGGAGGGAGGGAGAGATGGAGAGAGAGAGGGAGAGAAAAGGTAAAGCATGAATTTTCATTCAATTCGCAAGTCGCAACCAGGAGACATTTTTTGTGTAAGAGCAAAGTCAGGCAAGATGAAAGCTTTTCAAGGGGCACAATAATTAACATTTTAAAAGGTTTTAGCAATAAAATAATGATTCCACAATAACAGCAATTTAATCATTTTATTTGAGAAATTAAATTGATTGCTAGTGTTCATTTGTAAGAAGTGGCATTTATGCATTTGTAAGAAGTTATCAAATCACGTTTTCAGTTTTAATAGTGGTGGGATTTTATTTTTTTTTTGATATTTTTTTTTAATACGTATTCGACATTCAGACAGGGAAGAGATGTTGCTGTCACTTGTCTGCCTGATGCTGCATTCATCGTGTACATGCCCGTGTTTACAGCACGGAGGACGGTCGCTGATTGCCGGCAGGCAGGAGCTGGAGGCACCGGCACCGCTTAGCTGAGGTTTTGAGCAGAAGGAGCTGAAGCTCCCCGTTCCCCCTCGATGACACACCAGGAGCTGGCAGTCCATCACCGATGATGTCTCTTTTAAGCCTCTGAGGATTCTGGAAGGGAGATGTTTCCAGATCTCTGATGTGACCTGGCCAAGCTTAACACCACCACCTCACCTCACGGCAATGCTTTCCAAGCATCAGAGGCTGACGCTTTTCTTCTGCTGGCAGTAGAGGGTGGCTGCACTCGCACATGAGTGCTTGTGTAGAGGATCCTGGGGGTGAGCAGGTTCTTCACGGTCTGTTTTGAATCCTGACCAGTGAAATATGGGGTCAGGAGCATCCCATGGGGCTGGAAAGCCATGCACAGGGAAAGAGTGAGGCCCAGCCCCGCTGAGGTCAGCGGAAAGATTTGCAGCAAGTCCAGAGGATACAAGCACAGACTCACTCCATGTAAAAGAAATATATATATATATATATATGTATACACACACATACATACACAAAAATCCTTCAATTTGCTGACACAAAGCATGCAAGATGGGCCCAGCTCCGCTTCAGCGTAGGTCCATGAGAGAATGACAGGGTCCTAACTCTGCGCATCTTTTGCAGTAATTAAATCACAGCACAGATAAAGTGAGCAAATCATATATCATCTCAACCAGACTATCCATATAATTGTCAAAATCTAATTTATATGACAGATCCGCTGCAGCATACGTTTTGTGTACGTTTAATGAATTTGTATTTCCAGCCCATATATTTTAACTTTCTGATTGCATTAGTTCTTTGGTTGAGTGTCCACACACCAAATAAACATCTCTAAGATAATGATAATGCACCGCTCTGCTTTCTATATCTGTCTGGATCAGAATGTAAGACGAGATGAGGCTCTCGTAGCTGACAGTGGCATGTGCTCTTTTTCTTCCTTTTTTTTTTTTTCCCTCTCCAATGTGCATTGTTCAAAATTGGGCTATTTCAATTTTCCTTTTAAAACTATAAGCTTTAACTCTCAGAGGTGGGAGTTGTGTAGGAAGAAGCTGCCAGGTAACAGATGTATGTGTTAAAGTTGCTGCTTGAGTGTGGACAGTAATAGGATTTCCAGAAATGAACTGCTATTTTGTGAGGCACTAACACAGAAATGTACAATGGGAAATGAGAGCTTGAACTTTGCTTCTCCTGGAGAATTGAACTGTCTATTTCAGAGGAAAAAAAAAAAAAAAATGAAAACAAGCCATTTTCCATTGCTATCCTTTAATTTATGTTTAATAATATGAGCAATTTTTTTGCTTTGTTTTGGCAAGCAGAAGGCCAAAATCATGTAGGACAAATTCAGCCTGAATATATCTCCATATCTTTGTCTCTATCCATATCTGTCTTTCTGTCTCTCTTTTGCCCACAATAGCTCAACATAACACGGTGACGTTTTACAAACAATATTTCCTTTGATGGGGCTACACCAAGGATGCTTTTTATTCCTTCTGGGCACTGTGCAATGCCCTTATAGTTTTTAAGATGGCTGAAAAGATTTGTGCCAACTCTTAAAAAAAAAAATTAAAAAAAAATGTTGTGTCCATTAAAGCAACAGCTTGATGAAGGCTAAAGGTTAGGTCCATGGAGTGACTGCAAAGGTTTCAGAAAACACTGAGAGCTCATGGTACTGCACAGCTCCTGACCTCCTCTGGTCTGACCTTCCCCAGGCAGCGCTCCCAGCCAGAAGAGAGCCAACTTCTCCTTCCCTGCCTGACTCCTGGGACTGCCACAGATTCTGGCAGAAAGGCTGGTGATTATAAGATTTTCTGTCTTCCTTTCCCTCAGTAAAAACCATATTTTAAAAGAAAGACAAAAAAAAAAAAAAGTAAGCTGGTTGTGTCACTCCAAATGCAAATGAAAATTAAACAGACACAGCAACAAGGTAGAGCAGAAAGCAGTAAGATCAGGCAAGAAAATGTATGCCATTTTGAAAACAGGCTCATTAAACACATTTTTCTTCGATAGCAAGTCAGGATATTTACTGCCCAATGTGCTATCCTTCAGGCCTCCTGTGCCCACCGTGCACCTCTGCCCTCTGGTTTTAAAGGGTTTTAACCCAACTTCCAAACCACGTGCCCAGCACACAACTTCTAATCGTGCTGCTGTCACTTAGTGCTGGGATCGGGCCCCTCATTTCCCTCTCTTGCTTTTTCTTGCAAGTGCTAACACTTTGATAAGTGACATTTCATGTGGCAGCCTTCCTATTACACATTTAGCACCTATTCCCTGCTTGGCCGATAAGCTGTTTGCAGCCCAGCACTTGCCTAATTTTTTTTCCTGTTAGCTTTCTAATTCTCCTCTTCACCCCAATTCAGTTGCAAAATTCAATTAAGGCTGGTTAAAAACTGCAAGTGCAAGTGAGCAGCACCTGGCACGAGGGCAGGCTGTGGAGCCTGCTGGTGCAGGCAGCAGGTCTAGAGGGCTGCTCAAACATTTCGATTTGCTTCTTGGGTTTAGGGTGGTTGGCTTGTTTTTGCAATTATCTTGACCTCTTTATGATTTTACCACGGCTACAAAAGACAGCCAGATGCCCTCAGACCGTGTTGACAACCGTTTCCTATTTTTAAAGCTGTATATACATACATATAAAAATTTAATTTCACCTTTTTCTTTGCCTCATGTGGGGTTCTGAATTTAATCAGCAGCTTCAGCAGGGATAACGCCGCTGGGGCTCAGAGGCGTGATGCTCGGAGAGCTGACGAAAACTCTGCTAGGATAGGGAGGGGGGTCCAGCACCCCCTGGAAGAGGGAAGTTAGATCACTTTGGGCTTTTAGAAGCACTATCTTTTAAATAAAATTGCAAGATGGTGAATAAAGTGCAGCCTGAAACAAAAGCCTTAGTGATCTTTGGCAGATTACTTTGGGAAAAGCATGGCCCATTTCAGAAAAATCAAAGCAAAGAAAAACATTGACTACAATTCAGAGGCCTAATGTATTATTATGGCTTTTTATGGATTTTATATATAATTTCCTGTAAAGTTAAGAGGTTGAAGTGATCTCTTACATTCGGCTGCATTATCAGCATAGCACCAAACAATTTTCTACATCTTATTATGTTCACAGTTGACATACTATTAGAGAAATGTGCAGCTGTCTTACTCTGCTATTCATTTCCTCATTACTATTTTATAAATATATGATTAACAGTTATTGCAGCTGCCTAATTCACATTTATTGCAAATGCAACCCCACAAATGAATGTTCAAAGCAAAGAGATGTGGTTTTAGAGTAATTTAAATTTTACAGTTCCATTTACCCTGCTTTTTAATTTACTGTATAATGACCCTATTAGAATAAAACACATCTGGAAGTTCTTTGGGGAACATTTAATTTTCTGTGGCTTCAGTACTAACAGAACTTGTACCATAAAGGCCACAGATGCTTTGAACACTGTACAAATTTTCACATTTTATGCCAAGATGCTGGTTAATTGTACAGATGAGACAATTACAGCAAGGCAAAAGATAAAGTTCTCAGTACCTTGAAAGCAAATGAAAGCACCTTACCCTTGGAAAACTGCTTTTTGGTAATGGCTGTCTCTTACCCTCATCTCCGGAACAGGGGAAATTTGAGTTGGAACATAAAATTGACCTTAAATTTTCATATCAAAAACAAACAGCATTTTTCAAAGTCCTGAGATCTTCTTAGTCTTAACACTCTTTAAAGTAAAGAGAAAATGTTCTCTCATGTGACTTTCCAAGCTTCATTGCCAGCCTCTAAGCTGCTCATCATCACTATTAAGTGAAATAGTAAATCAATGAGACCAGAGAAGGCTTTGGAGGTCAGTGAGCGATTTCATAAGCATCCCCTATTTACAGTCTGTGGCAAGGATACAGATGCTGCGAGTCCCAGCCTGCCATATTAGCAGAATCATCCTGAGAATTTGAAATTGATTTGAATATTAAATACAGATCACTGCAGCAGAGCTCTTTTACAAGAAAGGATGTGAATCCATTCTCATTGATTAGTTAATTTATGTTCTACAACTAATCGAAACACAAATCTCATTAGCCACAGGTCAGTAGACTTGGGGAGGGGGAGAGAAGAAAATCATTTGGATAGCCCAGTTAGCTGTAAAGATATAATTATAAGCCAAACTGTTTTAAAGCCAGTGCCTTGATCAGCGTGTGCAACGGGCTGTCAGAAAGCCATTGTGTGACTTCTCCCCAACAGTACGAGTCTTAAATCTGTTTTTAAGTAAGATGGTTGCAGGCACTCAGCTATTACAGCGAGAGCAACAGTACTGGCTCATGCAGAGGCAAGGCAAAATGACACACAAATATATATATATATATATTCACACAGCATACACACAGTTTAAGGAACCACAAGCAGCATTAATTAATTAACTGTGACCTCCTACTAATTTGAAATAACTAAAACACTCTCTTTGGCCTCATGCCCTTTGCCTGTTTCAGCCACCTCCAGTAAACCAGTACCAGGTATTAACAGTAAATGTAGTCGGATCAGAGATCTGTTGCTTGATTCTCATGGCTCTTCTGTAATAATTCTACACCTGTGAGCACCAGCTTTAACCTGATGTCTTTCCAGATAAATAACTGACACAGCTTCCAGATTGAAGGTGTATAAATATGGAGACATTCACACTAGAAACATTTTCAGTTCATTGCTTAATACTGTTTGATGAATTAGAATTTGACAACTCTATTCTAATACAAATTATTTGTTAATTAAATGAAAATTTTCCATGTGGTATGTAGGTTTTTTCCATTTATATTAGAAGTAATGGGAGTCATTTCATTAAAAGCTCATATGTTGCACTACAATTTTACCCTGAAGTCTTTTAGCAACAAAGTTTCCAAATCAAATTATTATTCCAGGCAGATCTTTCCGTATTTCCGCAGTACCTTACATTCTGTAATTGCTTTCCAGTATATTAAATGCATAAAATAATATTCAGTATGTAGGAATAATAATAATAACGAGCCCTTTGGAGCCGGAGAGCTCTGTACACACACCAAACCAGGAGAGAGAGATAGCAAGAGTTGCATCACTTCTGCAGCTGAGCAAGCACGGGCACCCAGGTGAGACGTGCCCAGGTGTGCACACCTGGCCAGCATCCCTCTCAGCGTGGGAGCCCCTCTCCTCCTGGTGGGGGCTCAAGAAGAAGCTGGAAGGCCAGAGCAAGGCTGAAGACCCTGTACATTGTGTTCTTCATCTCCACTGGTGCTTCCAGCATGGAGGCGGTGGTTCCAGAGACACACAGCAGAGCTCAGAGGGAGCATTGCAGGCACATGTAGACCTGGGGGGCCACACGGTCGCCCACCCATGGCCATGCCTCCTGCAACTGAGCCTCCATGGAGGAGACCCATTTGTCTTTCCACGTGGAAGGACAGGGACACCACTGCAGCAACAGTTAAAGATGGCAAACATAATTACGTCTAAACAAACACCCTTGTGTTGGATCAGCATTAGATTTAATTGTGTTTGCCAGCTTCCATGTGTTTACTTTGCACAGGGTTGTGCTTGCTTGCTTGTTTGTTTTTTAAGAGACAATTATATGTTGCAAGGACCAAAAAAAGCCTGTTTGCATTGCAGCACTTCTGCTCTTTCTGGTTGTTTCAGTGAGAAATATGGGAAATATTGTTTCGGGAGCTTCAGATTTCTCCAGTGAAAGCCAGGCTTTGATGCCTCCTCAAAGCACAAGGATATAGCAGAGGTCGTTCTGGTCTCAAAATCTCTCTGCTTTAGTATCAGTCAGAGCAAAAGACAGAAATCTAGGAGGTTCTCATATTTTATTCTCAAGAAATTCAGTGACTCATTGTATAACCTTTGGGAAGTCACTTGACCTCTTTGGCATCCATTAACCCACGTGAAAACTCAGTAAATGGTAGGACCCTGCTGAAAAGCAGATACTTAAAACTGAATTTTCCTGGGTAAATAAATGAGAAAAACAACCAACAAAGAAAGGCACTGTTCAAAACTCATCCCGTGACCCCATTATTCATGGATCATTAGTGTAATAGGCCACATGGGATCCATAAAAGGCATTATTGCCTTTTATGTCATTGCGTATTTAGAGAGTGATAATCCATATATTATTGGAACAATATAGACTCTAGCAACTCCTTCCAACCTATTTTAGGAGATCCTGAGATTTCTAAAACAATAATCCATGAGCATCCCTTATATCTGCATGTTACTTATCATGAAGTAATAGTAACTACAGTGCATTTACAAAGAAAACTCCTTTTAATCTCTGGACTGAAAGCATCTAGTTCACATTATGGTAAGTAGTTGGCAAATGATCATTTTATTAAGTTAAAGGCACTCATTAGTGCTGCTTTGAAAAGGCTATGAACCCTACCCCTCCCTGCAGAGAAGTATTAACGTGTTAGATGGCTGAAAATACTCATAATCAAATGACGTGCAAACAAAAAAGCTGGATCTAACGGGACATATGCAATATTTTCTGTATTCTGTTCTCTTTTTTTTTCTTGTCTGAATCATATGGAGACAGATACTTTACTCCACGTCTCTGAAAGAGGCATAGGAAGCTACTGTCTTGAAATTGTTTCTAATAATAGCCACAAAGGAACAAAACCAAACCCCATTTGAAACAGAAATGTGTTTGTACAATATAAGGTTCTGCCACTGTCTTGTATCTTAGCATTATCTTATTCTTGTTTTCTGCATTCTGCATCCTCAAAGTATTTCAGCAGGAATTACGTACATAAAAATAGCTTAGAATTTGTACCCAACATACTGCGTACAGCCCTAAAACATATAAAGGCTCTATTCTTTGCACTCAGAAGAGTGGGGGGAAGGAGTCCACACGCGTCTTTTATACTCTTTATTTACTACAGCCATCAGCACCCAGTTAAGATATCAGAGCACCTTACATCACCCCCAGCATCCTCCTAGGCTCCAGCTAGCAGGTCAAGAGACAAATGTCAATGGTTTGTGACCCTATTTGCCACAGCGATCATCCTGCAGATCTGCAAACTGCCCAGCTCACGTGGTTGCTCCTGAATGAATTTCAAAGAATGGAAGCAAAGATCTACTACTTAAATGACCCCAGCTCAACCAATTCACGTTGACTGACAGTAAATTGGGAAACAAGAACCCAGCGAGCTCAACCAGAAAAACAGAGGAGAAATCTGCTTCCAAAGGACTCGGGGAATGACAACAGGCCATAACCTTTTCCATCAGAGAAGTGCAGGGAGTCCCTAAACGGGGCAGCTGTCCTAATTTTAACACTGTCATGTTGTCAAAATAATGTAAAACTCTTTTTGTTAGATGCTAGAAGCAAGATTTTGGTCCTTATCTCCAAGAGCATACCATTGACATGACACAAAACATTGCAGTACAGCCAAGGAAATCAGGAAAGGCCACAAGGAGATTGAAGATTCAGGTAAATTCAGGCCACAGTGAATTTTAATATGTAGGCAGCATCTCTGCTTGTAGATGTGACAAATATGTGTCTTGTCTTGCACCCATTGTCAGAAACATTACGCAGAAGAAATAGGCTCCTATATCCTCCCCAACTTCTTAGGCAGTCAGGTTTTGAATTTACAAGGAAATCAGATTTTGTGAGCCTATCTTTATTACTGTGTGATTAGGCTACTATTACCTGGAAGGGGGCAGAAACATGAATACAAAAAGACTTTCTGCATTGACCATAATCATCCTGCTTATAAAACACTGCCTCACTCTGGCAAAATATATATATTAAAAAAAAAAAAAAAAAAAAAAAGAGTAATATTTTATCAAAACACCCATTAAACTGTTACAGGCCTTTTCTGCCTTTTTCTCCATCCCAGCTGATTACACAAGGTGCACATCTCTAAGTGTAAACACCAGCTTTCTTCTTTTATAACCAGTAATCTGCCTCCTTCTCTTGTCTGATTCACTCACAGATACCAGCATCTAGTAGATGTGGTATTGCAATTGCTTCTATGGCGATTATGACAAAAAATAAATAAATTAAACTGTATCTCTAATATGACAGTGAAAAATTCAAGGCCATAAGTTTCTATAGTGGGGTAGCAAACCACAACTAGCAAGAAAGGAGATGGATTTTTTATTTTTATTCAACTTTCTATTTTTCTTCTGTCAGTATTATAAAATAGATGGCTCTTAATCCCTTCATTTTTTTAAAACAATAAAAATAAAATAAAATATTTTTTTTAAATATCTGTCTTCAGATGCCTTGGACTGACCTTTACTGTTCTTGCAGCACACATATTTGCCAGGACATACTGAAGTGCTAACAAGATTGAGAAACATCATGAAGCATCCTCAAGCTTCCTGATGAAATTAAAATGTACTTTCCAGTTTTATTTTAAAATATTGCCTTCTCTCTCAGCAATTTGTGAAGTTCTTTTTTTGACAGTGAGTCACCCATGTGCCATTTGGTGACAAGAAGCCTGGGAGTCCACATAAACTAAATACTGCGTGACCATAGTGGGTATATTTTTTCGTATCGTCTCTCTAAGGCAAGGTCAGTCACGTTATAGCACTTTTCTGTAGGGGAAAGGAAGAACATGGACAAGGCCTCAAGTCTGATTATTCATAGGCTAGATCCACAGATCCACAGGAGTCCACACTGTCTCTTTACTCATGAGCTTTGCCTGCAGACGAGGAGATAAATGCTCTACATGTTGAATTTGCATGCTCCGATAGAGTCGTGCCATGGTTTTGCTTGAATAATTCTGTATTCGGAAAAGACAGGTTGTGGTCTCCGGGCTGTCAAACTCACAGTTTTCACAGACCCTATCAGGATTTAAGTCTGTGAAGCTGCAGTGATGTATGTTGGCTAAAGGTCTGTACCCTTAAGTTTTAACTGAAAAACTAGATAGATGTCAAAGAGTATTACATCCTGCTCAGATTATTCTTCCTAATTTGGTCTGTAATGGCTACAAAAGAGCTTTAGTTATCCTCAAGGCACAAGTAGCCATATGAATATTATAGATATTCTGTCTGGTTTATTGAGAGAATTTACTCACAGCTGCAGTCACATTGAGACATCAGCTAGGATATGCAGGCGGGCAGGTTAAATGTTAATTTCCTTTCTACTGTACCATTTTCTAACCTCCATCCATGAATCAAAGTGAGTAAAAGGTTCTTCACTTAGAGACATAAAACAAATTGAACAAATTACGTTACTTAACTGAGGAAGAACCAGCTACTTCATTGATTTTTTGTTTGGCTTCAGATGTCCCTTTTTAATTAATATGAATTTTCAAACATGATTTTTAATTTTAGACCATTATGCTCCATGTAATCAAGCCAGGTTTTTCAAAGTAACGCAGGTTCAGAAGTACTCATGTACCTCAAACCAAGGAGATAAATCCTGCCTTTGGTTACATTACAATAGTTTGACTTCGTTAAAGCCAACGGCCTCATGGTCTGCTCGTCCACAAGCGTAAGTCAGGGGCAGGTCCACCAAAGGCAGGTTTAGCCCTGGGAGGAATAGGAAACCAGGTCCCATGGGGACCGAAAGACAATACAGCCACTACAAGACCTCTAAATGAATGTAAAACTAGACACCAGGAGATCAGAGCACAATGTGGTTATCAGGACACGAAAACCAGCCATTAACTTCCCAGTTCTTTTAGATAGGTCATGAATCATGGTCATCAGCAGCAACAAGTTTCTTAAGCTGACAATCTGCTATTTAAGGAGTACAAGGAGAGAGGGGATTTAAGCTTGAGCCAAGCTGAGGTACATTTCTCTTTCTATGGCAGCACTGACAGCATGAAGAGGAAATGTTTAATACTAATGGGGACTTCTAAATTTTTTACTTAAAGGATATTTTGGTAAGTATCTAAAAATTGTCTGAGTTTATTCCTACACTGAGGGAGCAAAATTTCTACCATATTCCCTAAGCACATGGGTAGAAATGATACACAAATGCAGGTTTCAGAAAGACAAATGTACCCATGATTGCAGATTTTGTCTTTGCAGCTGAAACTGTTATTCTAGAGAGTTCATTCGCTTGTCAGTACAGCATTAACAAGACATCCTAGTAACAGGAAATATGCTTTCATTTTCTGGTGCTGGAGAGCCCATTTCCGTCCTGCCCATTAGCTCTTTTTCCTCTGGAAATACAACCTTCTCCTGAATTACTCATTCACTTTCTTTGATCAGCTGCTTTCTCAATAGTTTGGCCTGTTGCAGATACTCATGATGTGGATATATGTGATAGATTTGGATCTGTCTACTATCTTCCACATTAATTTTTCAGACTCTTGCTTGTGTTGCCCCAGGTGTTCTGGCTTCCTCTGGCAATGGAGACCACACTCAGACTAGACCTGCATTTAAGGACTTTCTGCTGCAAATCAGTATATCTGTAGGAGTAAGAAAATTCACAGTGATGGGGCTTACACACCTGGATTGCCTGTGAGTCATGAACAGGGAAAAGTGTATGTACAGGTGTTTGCATGAAAACACTTATTCCATCATTATGTACCCCAATAACGATGTACCCAAGTAATGATGTAAGGGAGTGATATGCTCAGAACCACCTAGAAAACACTGCACTGCCTAGAAAACTGCGGCTCGGTGTTAGGACTCCTGCAAATGATGAAGGAAAGAGTGGCTGTTTGATGCTAACTGGGTAGAAAATGGGAGGCAAAAATAGCTTTTGAAATATTTGTCTCAGGAATAAAGGTTACAGCGCAGTAGTGAGCAACACTCCATCCAAAGCCCAGATGTCTTTCCTTTCCCACCTTCTCTTTCTGAGCTGAATGCTGATACACACAGATAGAGCTGCTGTTTAGGTTTCACTGAAGGCCCTTTTAGCAAAGACTCTTTTTTTTAATTCCCATTTACCAGCAGAATACATGAGATACAGCTCAAGATTTACAGTAGTATTTATATTTAGCTGCTAGAATAATGGTGCTGAACTTTCTCCCTCTCTCTTTTAATGATTTTATTCCCCTTCCTTGGAAAAAGATAGAGTGAAAAAGTTGATGAAAGTGACTTTTTCTTCCAAAATAAAAACTGTGAAAAATAAAAGTTATAAATAAAACTCCCATCTAGCACTCTGGCAGAGAAAACTTCACTTTAAACATAAAAACAGCTACTCACAACAATTACCAGGCTGGATTTCTTTTTTCTTTCACTTCCATAAAACTACTTCAGAGACGCTCCTTGCTGATACTCAGCTCTCCTGGAGCAAGGATCTCTCGTTGCACGTAATCGTCACAATTTGGTTTTGAACCTTGTACCATCTGGAAGGGGGACTGGGCAGCAGAGCAATCAAAGACACATAGAGTCCCCTGAGACACCACATAGGTACCCCATGCCCAGGAGCCGC
Organism: Aythya marila; assembly: GCF_965140915.1. NCBI lineage: Eukaryota > Metazoa > Chordata > Aves > Anseriformes > Anatidae > Aythya > Aythya marila. The sequence goes on from NC_139048.1 coordinate 4,413,046, forward strand.
AGGAGAGGAGACGATCACAAACCCACATGGCCAAGGCTCCACCACTCCTGATTTCAAAGCATGTGCTGAAGTCTGTGGTTGTGTAAATCTTGTTCTGGTATCAGTATGATATTGTACCTTTCTTCTGCTTGCAGTGTTAAACGTTAACCTAAGGCAAAAATGTAAGTTATGGCATAATTTATTAAGAAATCAATACCATATTGCCCAGTAATGGCACAAGCTTATAATAGCTTTACTGTAGTACTGCATTTTTTTATCATTACTTTCCAATATGATAACGCTTGTTCTAAGGTCAACAGACATCACATGACCAGGTAAATATTTTGACAAGAGCGAGTTGCCAGAGCGGGTGCAGCCTTAAGCTGGTGCGTGCATCGGGCTGAACTCACTGCAGGGTGGGATGATGCATGCTCAGAAAGCATCATAATCAGAAACATGCTGTAGATCCCTGTTTTCTATCATTAAAAGCAATATGCCATGGATTCCCTGATGGCTCTTTGAAGGATTTTCTGCAAAACCTCTCCTTTCAGGAGCAGGTCCCAGTTCTTTACTACCCCGAAGCATCTCCAGCTACTTGCCGAGCACACACCGCTGCACAGCACGCAGCCCTGTATCCCCAGAACACAGGCTGTAAAGGGATTCTTTTAAAATTCATTCCTTTCTTCTCCTGGTTGTCTCATTAGTTGCTAGGTTATCTAACACGCATGATGCAAAGCTCTAAACTAAGGAGCTGCAAAGGCACTTTGTGTATGCAGTTGGAGCAATGAAGAATGTGCTCAATGAGATTATGCTAACTTTATATAACTTATTAAAATGAATATCAAACTTTGTTTTGCTTCATTCAATTTTTGATGTTAATTAAGTAAGCACAAGCATAAGAAAGGAAATTGGATTTGCTACTTAAGGAACTTCCAATAAAGCCATGGATGTTAGTGAAATGAGTTTCTAATAAACATTAATAAGTGTCTATATAACAAGCAGTGCTTGTCTTTTAAGAACATTGGATTTTTCTCACAGGATATGGACAGCAATAAAATACATTTGCAAATATGAAGATATATTACAGGCACATTTTTCACTACTAGTCTTAACAAGCCTGAGATCCCAGCTTTCTGATGTTGTGACCTTGGGAACAATCATGGGCCAAGAAATTTAAAAAACCATTTTAAAATTCATACAAATGTAATTTAGGAACAGCACTGGCTAGATGGGAACTTTAGACAAGATTTTTACAGTGAATAATGCTTTTCTTTGTCCATTTCAGACAAATTTAATGTTGCTACTACATTTGACATCAATCACCCAGTCATGAGCAGCCACATCCTTGCTCAGCCTAATGAGAGGAGAGAAAGGTGTGCAGCGGACACTTGGGCTGTGCATATGAAACCGCAGGGACAGGCAGAGCTTTTATTTCCACCGTTCCTGCTGCAGCCAGAACAAAGCTATTAAAGCCAGGGAGAAGGGAAGCATCTCCCTCACTGTTATGCTCATTTATTGCTCCTAAGATTGGGTGTTTTCTAAGAAATTCGTAACCGGGCAAGAATCTATTGCTGACATACAAAACAGTGTTGGGAGCAGATTTTGTATGCCTGCTGCCCTTGCACTTGGCAGCTGGAATCTGTGACAGATGCACGAGGAGAAGAATTGTTGAGCAAGATGGTGACATTTTCACATCATCTTTTGAGCATAAAATGCCACCTTTTAAATGCAAAGGCATTACAGGGTGCTGAGGGTGCCACACATGATGGTTAAAGTCATAAATCTGGTGTCAGCGAAAACGCATAGCAAAAGAGCAGAGCTGCTTAAAAAAAAAAAAAAAATCTTTTTCATCAAAACAGAAAAAAAATTACTTTTCATGCACATTTTCACATGAAAATGTTAGCTTTTCAGAATGTACTTCCATTTAAAACCACTGCCAGTCCAGAAACATTATTTCTGTACCATCCCTGAATCCCTGATTACAAATTACTTTCCTGCGTGGACTGTCCTGCAGTGCCCACATCCTCACTTAGGACAAAACAATTTCATCCAAAGAGCACCAAGCCTAAAAACAGTCTCTTTTGCAAGCTGTGTTTGCCTTCTCCCCACTAGAGGCTCACCTGCCTGAGAGCCCAAACTTTACTGAATTCCAGAGATTTCACCGGAGCTGTTCTGTTTGGGTGAGGAGCTGGCTCTCCGTATGCTCCCATTACATGAGCAGGGAAAGGCACATCCTCTGCACAGCCACCAGAAAGACCAGTTAACACTTCTAGCAAAGCTTTTGCACCATTTTCTGCCAGTGTAATGAACATTGTAGGTTATTCCTTACCTCACTGTTTAAATCTGCCCAGAGGCTTCTGGGAGAGCTGCATAAATTTATTTTGGGTTACATCTGGGTTTATCAGTTATTCTGCCCATTTGGGTGTTGGTTGTTTAAATGACAAAGCCCAAAGATGGTTCACTGGGGAAATGACTAATAAAATTCAGGGAGTCTTTTAGCAAGATGAACTTCTGTGCTGCAATTACTAGTCAGACAAACATACAGCAATTTTCAGTATCAAACATATTATGGCACCAGAGATACTTCTGGCACTGACTTGCCCACTGGCATCAAAGTTGCTAACTTCAAATATGTGAATTTATTTGCCCATAATTAATGTGATGTATCTCAGCCCATTCAAAATAATAACTGCATCCCTTCCTGGTAATGAAAAGTGATTAATTTTCAATTATGATAAGTATCCAATTTTTTACAGTGCAGCACTGGTCTAAGTCACCCTATCTCTAACGGTCTAATTACAGACATTAAAAGTTCCTTATAATTATTGCAGAAAGATCAGTAAAATTAAAAATATTGGTTACTTGCCGCTATTACTACATTTGCTCTAATGCAGCCAAAGCTTAAATTTACGTCTGAGCTGCCAGCCATTTCATCAATCTCTTTTTGTGACTTGTTTAGAACAACTGGTTTTATTTCACGGTCTCAGTAACTGTTCCAACAGGTCTATTAACGGTTTGGCACTCTACATTTTGTAAAGCTTTAATTAAGTGAAACAAGCTAAAAATCACTAATATGTGCCTTTAGCAAAGTAGCAATGTAATTATCTCATTTAACAGATAACTACTTGTATTTCATTTTTCAAAGCACAAAGAGAAAACTAGCTCTAAATGTCACTTTTCAGGCTCATTAAACTCACTAGAGAAATATCAAATTAGAGATTTCCACTACAAATACTATAATAAACTCTATGAGCTGATATAAACAATGTGAGTATTTGGGGAAGGGACAAGTATTATAAAATAATCTGGTTTTGCAGAATAGTTGTTAGTTACATATTTACAAACATCTTTTATTGCAACATTAACTAAAATTCTGGTCCTCTTTAAAAGAATCCAGAACTTCAAAATCTATATTGTATATAGCTCATTCTATAACATAAGGAATTTTATATTCAAGAGCCAAGTTCTTTTCTATTACTCCCCCAATCATCTTTTGTTTATTTATTTATTTATTCATTCTCTAATTAAGCTTTCCTAGATCACTCTTCTGAACTGCATAAGAACTGGTTGATGTGAGAAAGTGGTGAAGATGTGAGAACACAGTTTAGAGGTAAGAGCTATTTGTGCATGCATCTGATTTAAGCACTAATGAGGACGCGATCACCTGGCATAATCACTGCCATCTCAAACCAAAATATTTACAGGAAAGCCTGAGGCCTACACTGCAAATTTTTAATGAAATAATCAAGGAATAATGCATAGATGGCCATTTGTTCACTTGCAATAACAGTTTAATATTCCTGGATGCTGGGCATATTTCCATAAAGTCTTACCTATATTTGCATTTATTTCAGTGTACATGTGGATGCATCTGTCCCACTCATATTTCTCCCTGCTAATGACAAAACTAATGCCCACATATAACATTTATGGAAAGCCTACGAGATGCCACCACAGCAGAGAAGCCAATCGGATGGAAAGGGCAAAGGGAACCCTTGCAATTTCCAGTGACAACAGCTCCACCTCCTAGTGGGTGGTATAATCCTGCCCTACAGCATTTCAGTGGGAGCAGCCCTGACCAAACACCATTACAGAGCTCTTCTGCCCATCGCCTAAGCTGTGCAGAGCATTTGGCATCCCAAAGACAGAAAGGAAAAATATTCATCTGGTGGCTGAAGACCCCACAGTCTCAGTCCAACCCCACAGAAAAACCAGCTCCCTGCTTGGTTGCTTGCCCAGCCACCCCATTTCATCCTTCAGTCCTCTTTAAAAGCCACAACCCACCCTATTTAGCAGCACAGCCAGAGCGTGGCTGGCCTCAGGAGCCCATGCACCAGGAACAGCTGAATCCATCCCCTCTGAGCTGGTCTGGCAGGGCAGAATCAATGAGCTTACACCAGGGATGCATTTGGCTCGGTGTGACCGATTCACTGGGGTATTCCTGAGAGTGCAGCCACAGGCTCTTGGAGTAAATACACAGAAATGGTACTGCATTACAATGCATTTGTATTCTGTTGTGTTTCTTGTTGTGTATTATAATATGGCTTATAAGCCAGCTGTAAAGAAAGTTGAAGCAATAAAGCTTGACTGATTGATTGATGCCTCACCATTTTTAGGGTCCGTTGCACAAACTATTTTGATAGTTGAAGCCCATAAAGTATAATGTCTGTGCTAAAAGTGACACAATGAAGAAGATGATGCACCTGCTTCAATTTCAGCTTTGAGTCATTATTTAGAGCTGGGGGTCTAGGAGTTGCAAAATACTGCCTTTCTTGTTCCCTACTGGTTCGCCGGAAGATAAATGTCTAAAACTAAGGACCCCGGGCGCACAATAATAAAAACCTTTTTAGAGTCTAGACCCTTCCACTAGTTAAAGGAAACCTATTCCCATTTTTCTGTTAGGAAAAAAAATGGGATGCAGTTTCCCAGTGGCAGAGATCAAGTTTTTTATTTGTATTAAAAATTCAGGATTGGAAAAAAAAAAAATCCTTGTGCGGACAAGACCAACAGGATGAGGGGTAGATCTGATCCCAGCACACCCCAGAAGTGTGCAAGACTGGCCATTTCCCCACGGTTAGACACTGCTGTGAAAGCCCAAGTGCCAGCACAGCAACCACCACCTGCAGCATGGGGCAGAGGAGAGCACAGGCGATGCATCGCACTCCTGCTGTTCTCAGCCTCTGCCTGCCACTGTCACTTGCAAATATAAAAGTTATCCCCAGCTTCCTCCCATCTTTATCAGCACCATGACCCTCAAGTGGAGGTGTGAAGAAGCAAAACTACAAGACAATCATCCTCTGCAGCTGGTAACTCCAACAGGGTAGAGGTTTTTTATTCAATTTGTTTAGAGTTTTTTGTTATTGTTGGGTTTCTTATTTGCCCTATATCAATCATCTTGCACTGGAAGCAGTGTCTAGGCTTATTAACTCACAGATGCTGCCTGGGATGTCCTGTCTAGATGAACTTCTAGGTGGGGACAGCAAAGCCCCCCCATGCTGCCCTCCCTTTTCTCTGCCACAGAAATGTCTTGTGCAAAATGAAGGGGGCACAATGTCAAGTCCACAGCTATTCAAGCCAGCAAATCTGGGGATCTGGAAGGTCCTAAGCAATAATAACTATCCAGGGTATCAACCAGCACAGGGTTCAAATAGGATGCAAAGAACAGGAAAATTAGGATGACATGGAGGAAAAGGAGCTTTATGCTTTCAGCTGAGCCTGCACCTTTCAGTAACAGCAGGACTTCAGAAACAGGCTTGGGCAGGGGAGGTGTCGGGGCCCACACCTGGCAGGAACAATGAGAGAGCTGTTCAAGGACAGGCTGTAGTTAGCCACCGTCTCTTGCCTTTCACAGCAACCATTTCTAGGTGCAAGTCAGGTGGGAAGAGGAATGAAGTCAAACTTTGTTCAGAGACCATAAAGAAATTTACCTTGAAACGAACCTTTCTCAAGCAAACTCGTTAACTAGATGTTATTCTTTCTTCTGTCACAATTCTAGCATGTGGGTTTGTATCTGTGAAAATTGCATGCAACTTGCTTTGTATTTATGGGGAAGTGGCATGGATATCAAATGACCAAATAGCGCTGAAGAAAGGTTAAAGAGTGTGACCTATTGAACACTAACCTTCAACTGCTCTTGCAGGAGATACATTTTCCCTCAAGGAAAATAACTAACCTTTGAACCTCAGACCTCCATATTTATCTTTTGCCTTCTGGCTCTCACTGACAAAGTTTCAGTAGAAGAACGGTCCTGAACAGATCAGGTTTGCTTCACCCTTCTGATCAGATTGGGGTACATCTGGCTATATTCTGCCCTTTGTACTTGCTAGGTCCCATTAACTGTAACTGGCAACATCTCCAACCAGCAATAAGCCTTGTTTTTTCAGTCATCATCCCAGCATGCATAAAGACTAGATCCCCATCCATGCAGAAGTTAATCTACTGTAACTCCATCATGAGATCTCGTATCTGGGTATATTATCTGCAGGATTGCACTACAAAGCAGTGGCAAACATCCTTTCACATCAATGGCTCCTGCTTAGAAATTAAGTATCCAGGATAAGCTTTGGACATTTGTGTAGCATCAGGAGACTATTATCCTGCAAAAAAACTTCTTCTCCATTGACATTATCTCTTAACTTTTACTTGTTGCAAAATAAATTTGCATCTATCAGAAAAGGAAAACACGTACATCATTCTCCACTTTGGTGTCATCACAGCTGTCATTAAAAACTTTACTTTTGAGGGGTTCCTATTCAAATTAACTCTGCATCCAAGCAAGCACCCACACTTTTTATAAATAATAATACAAATATTATAACTATGCTGTAAACTATATCCATCAAAAAGCTGTATGCATCCTTCTTTCCCTCATCTAACATGCTCCAGAATAGTCTCATAGTTTGTTGGTCTGCTCTTGGGAGAAATAGCAGGTATGAGCTACAGTATGTAGTGACTCAAAATACTGACCAAAATTCCTAGCTGTTTCACAAACTTTCCTTGTAATTAGCATTATGTTTCCCTTAGGCAGATTACAAACTGCTGCTGGTATTGTGGTGGTTGCTCACATATGCAAGCAGATTTATTAACACCAATGGAAGAAACCTAGAATCTTTCCCTCAGTCTCCTTGAAAAATTGGATTATTGTCTCTTCCCTTCTTGGACCCACTGAGTCCAAGACAAGAAAATGGATTTTCAGCTGGGTTGAGCTGAGTTATACCAACTATACCAACCACTGAGGACTGTCCTAATAGGAGAACTGTAGGAAAACACTAAAATATTGAAAACTAGCCCTACACAGTCCTTATCTTGTATGCATTTACACATGCAATTATAACCTAGTATCTTTTCAAAAGGGTTAGGGTTTTTCCCATTCCATCCTCCAGCCATGACCATTTTCCTGCATTTTACCAGTCCGTCTACACTACTGCTTCTTTAATTATATTAGTTTTATGTTCCTCAAAATTGTCTGCAACCGTGAGATGGAAAGATGTCTATTTGGTCCACCAAGATGATTAGTGGTGTCAGCAATGCTGTGCACAATGCTTTCTGACAAGTGCTCTCTTCCTCTTTTCTCCCAGTAGTTTCAGACTCAAATACTGCAGCAAACTGCATCCAGGACTGAAGATGAAATCTGTGCAGATCCGCTCCCCACCTGCAAGTAATCCAACAACTCAGCCTAAGTCTTCAAAGTAATGAACAGGATTGGGAAGCTCTGTCCATCAACCACCAAAACAAACATACTCTTCAAGCTTTGACAATTTCTGATAGCTAGGGTAAACTACATGGACACTAAGGATTTTGCTCTGGAATGAGTTTCCCCAACACTATTACATCAACCCAGTCTGATCACTTTATTTCAGACCAGGCTTTCTGCTGAAGTTAAAATATATATATATCCATGTCTTAAACGGTGTCCTCTGCGAGCAAGGAGACCAGAAGATGCTACTAAACCAACCATGCTCTTGTGCAAATTTAATATGCCTAAGATCAAAAAAATTGTTTTAATGATGACCAATATTTTGTAAGCTATGTCTTGGCTTTCTCTCATGGTTCTTCTGATTCATACCAGCCCTGGCCTTCAAGCTCCCTCCTATTTTAGCCCTGGCCTCCCCTGAGGTGATCATTTTTTGTTGTTTGTTTCTGTGGACAAATATCCATTAAGGACCATTCAGCTCTTCTTTGAGTATAGGAAACCTCATCAAGCTCTGACAAAATAAACTTAGCCAAAAAACAGCTTGTTACCTCACTCCCTTTTTGAACTAGCAATGAAAAATAAATAAACAAATGCAACCCCTCACAGAAACAGTACTAGACAGAGCACATCCATAAGACACCATACAAGATTTCCTATGGGTCTCAGTATCAGAAAGCTCAGGATCTCTTAGTTAAGCATCACAACCCATATGGTATGGAAAATGCTGTACTGTTTTAAGAGTGCTACAATGTCTTATCACAATGGAGCAGATAAAAAGGAGGACTGCAGCTTTAACTTCATATCTCTGGCTTTTGTTGGCTGAAGCTAGATCCTTGGTGTTATTTTAATGCAGCAGCAAAGAGCTGCATTTAATACATGATAGGCTCAAGATGCTTCTTTTTTTTTTTTTTTTTCTTTTTTTTTTTTCCCTTTTTTTTTTTTTTTATATCTGTGCTGAATATCCAGCATGTAATTGAAAAAGGAAAAGGAGCTGCTTGTTTGCTGCCTGATCCAGGAATGATTAAAGGTAGAAGTTTTTCAGACATTACTGACAGAAAGGGTATAGTTAAAGCTGCTTTAAAAAAGAGGGCCTTCATAAAGAGCCAGTACTCAAACCGCTATTAAAAGCATCATGCTTGTTAAAACCTGTAAAAAGGCAGGAAATCAGTGAGTGAAATGCAGCTTCTTCACCAATTACTGAAAGGAGTGTACACCTTAAAGCACTCTTTGAATTGTGTCATACCAGCCTCTCTCCCTCTCCCCCCTCCGCCAGCGCGTGTACGCGTGTGTCCGTGTGTCTGGCTCTCTCAGCCTTGTGCCAGGCCATTCATTGGTACATTAGTGATGGGGGGAAATAGTGGGGGCTACAATGCTGCACCAAGTTCACTTCTCGCTTGTTGTTTGCGACCCATTTACAGCTGAACGGCTCTGTGCAGAGACAGCTCTAAATGACTCTCTCCACCTCTTCACCAAGCCACTTGTTTTTGTCATTTCTTTCTCTTTTTTAAAAATCCAAAGGAAATAATTGATAAACCGAATGCTGTCCACCTTAAAGGCAAATGCATGTATCCACCTGGTTAAAATTCCTCCTCTTTCTATTTTCCATCTCCCTATATCCATTTTGCTAGGCGCTGTTTAAACAATACTTCATCAAATGCAGCCTGAAGCAAATAAAAAGCACAGTAAATAAAAAGTAAAAAAAAAAAAAAAAAAAAAAAAAAAAATCACAGGCTGGAGGGTAAGTACTTTTATTCCTGTACTTTCATTGCCTGGGGAATTATTATTCCATTGCTGGTTTCAGGAGGGGGGAGGGAGTGGGGGGGGTGAAAGGACAGCCATGTTATTCGCAAAATGGATTGCTCCTCTCACTGCTTTTCACTCCTCTGGGTTCTCAAGAGTCCACTGATTACAACAAAGTGTGGCCATCTATTCCGTCTTATTGACAAAGGTCCTTAATTACTGCTGCACCAGTAATACCTCCTATTAAATTCTGCTAAACAGAGGCTGCAAATTAGCTGCGGATCCCGGTAACCTTTTGTGTGTAATTACAGGCAGCGGGATTGACGCTAAGGCTGCAGCACTGACCCGAGTCACAGCAATGGGAAACCTTTGTTTATCACCTGTGGTGGGGGCCAAAATGTGAAATTAAAAGCTCTCCATCAGTGGAAGGCCTTCAGGAGCCCAGGAAAGCAACAGGAAGGCAAAAAGCAAACTGCTCTATATTTATAACTGACTTCTTCAATTGCTATTTAAATTTGAAGCTCATTAACCTGGGTGGCTGTTCTAGCATAGTTTAAAATGGCAAAAATTTAGGTTGTCTTTCCGAGGCATTCTGTATTTCATCGGGGCCTTTAACCTGCATTTAAGAGCCAGTTTGATACAACTGCTGACTGTACGCAGGCTGTGACATGGAGAAAGCAGGCCCTGCCACACAGAGGGGCTTCCAGAGGGGTTTTGCACTTCTCTGTGGGAAGCCCAGCATCCATGGAGGCCCGGCCCATCTCCACCATGCCACAGCCCAGGCCATAGCCTGGCCACCATGGCCTGGCAGCATTCAGGCCACAAAGCGCCTTTTCCTGCTGCACTGTGTCACATCGCTTCACTTCCCCAACTGCGTTATGGATCCTCACCACCAGTGAGGATCTACCAGTGCTTCTGTCAGGCTCCCCCCAGCACCCCACATCAATGGCTGTGGTGACAACCTCACTGGGGGCCATTTGGGGCTTCACCTCCACCTGCTGCTGAGGGACATGACAGAAGCCCTCACTTCATAAGCCCACACTCATGGAGATGAAGAGCAAGACTTCTCTTCCTGTCTTCTACCTGTTTTCCAACTTCTAAAAGGCTGCTTAAAATTTCTGCCTCCATCTATCAATGGGAAACATTTCTGAAGTAACGTCCAGTCAATATTTGCAGGATCTCAGCTGATCTTATGGAATAAATAAGCTTTAGCTTTATGGACTAACACCATAGTCTTCAGGACTGGGGGAAGATCTACATGGGAGGCAGATTATTTCCCATCTACGTGCTTCTCATGTTTTCTTCTGAATCAGCTGGCCAAAAAGTCTTCATTTCACATAAGGCGTTTTCTCCCCAAAACATATCTGAAGGGAATGGGATTGTAAGTCATTTCACTCAAACAAGAGAAACTTTGATCTGAAAAAAAAAAAAAATGTTTCAAACTGTTTTAGTTAGTCTTTGAGAGTTAAAATACATATATTAAATCGAATATTACAGCTGCATTGTATTTGTAGCACAATTTCAAATTGCAGTATTTCATCTTAAATTCGACTGCTACTACTGAGATACAAAATGCTATGAAAATAACAACATATTTTTCCTTAACACTGGAACAAGGTCATACAAATTGAGATCATACAAATGACTTGTGTATTTATATCCCCAAACTTTCATTAGGGCAAGCTTTCCTGACATGCTCACCAGCACATCTGCATCTCCTCAGCTCCCTGCTGCACACTACCCTTGGAGAACATTTCATCTCTTTAGATAACTAGGCCAAAACCATACATATTCAACACTTACAAAATAATATTTTAACTCACATTTGAAAGATCCAAAAATACATATTTTAATGTAAAATATGGAAATTCAGTGGGAATTTATGTTGATGTTACACAAGCGCATACACACATGGCCCCCTTAAATACTTTTCCTCAGATGAAAAATATTCATGACACACACAAATTGAGAAAATCCTTTTCCATAAGAGACATGGTCAGCCTGTTCTCCCCCTGACTGCCAGGTCCTGATCCTTGAGCCAAGGGCCAGGAGCAAGCAGGGGGCTATTCTGTAGATGGGCATCCTTGCGATGATGCCACAGACACACATATTAACAAACTGCAAAGAGCAAGATTCAAGCATTTGTGTTCCTGTACCTTGCTATTAAAAGCACTTCTCAGATTATTTTTTTTTAAGAGGCAACTATCTAATCCTGCCTTTTTGAAGATGAAGGTTTGTGAACAATTAGTTTTTCTGGGTCTCAAGGACCCTGGCACAAATCCTGCAATCCTCACACCAGCAGCACTTCCACTTCTCCCAGCAGGTAGGAGCTTCTGCTAAGAAATTCCCACTAATTTGAGGGCCAGCCTGGGTCCTATGGCCGCTATTCTCATCTCTCCTCTCTCTCTAACTCTGCGCAATCAAATGCCGGGCTCTGAAGTTCTTTAATGCTTTATATGGGCTCATTTCTGCAAGTTACCGAACAATCAGGGTAGAGTGCACAGCACTTTGCAGTTCTGAGGCATAGATAAGGTTCCCTAAGGATTAAATTTGATTCCGTCCAGAGGTCTAGAACTAGACTCATTCCACCCCTGAAGTCCCACTTAAGCATTATTTTGAAGGCATTAGTGATATTAAGGTTAGATATTTCTCAGTCTTTAAGGATGTAGTAGCTGAGCATTGCAGCACCTTATTATAGACACAGAGACATAACTCTTAGCCTTTCTCCAGATGGCAGCCAAGGCCAAATGACCCATCTGAAAACAGATACCTGATCCTTCACACCAGGCATCTGAGCAGTCATCCTGGCCATGCCATACCTTTATGTGCTATTGGCAACACAGCCATCCTGCCCAAACTGTGCTCTCCCAGGTGGACGTCCAGTCTGCAGCTGCTTACTGCTGTGGCATTTATATTTCACAAGGGAAAAAAAAAAAAAAAGAGAGAGAGAGGAAAAAAACTCAGGTCATGAGATTATAACGGCAAAGACAAGAAACAAATGTGGTCCTTGCTCCCAGTCCCAGGATAGATATGGAGCATTACAGAGTCTACAGATTCATCGTTGTGGTAACATTGCACCTTCAAGTACATAAATGTGTATTTCTACATCAAGGAAACCTGTCCGTTAGGTTAACATCTTTCAATAGATTATATTTATTTTGTGGTTGAAAAAAAAGTAAAAAGCATTGCTGACAATGCTTAAGCTGTTTATGTCATAATCACTTGAAATCTTAAAGCCCAAGCTCCTGAAGCCTTTGTACTTGTGAGAGGCTCTGCTGACCTCTCTCTATTTTCTTTAGAAAATAAACTACATCTCTTAGATTCAGAAAAGAGTTTCAAAACAAGGTCTGGAGGTTTTAAACTCAAAAGACAAATAAGAAATCATAGCTCATTAGCTTTTAGAATAAAAAGGGTTTTTTTCCATTGATTCTTTTTTGGTGAACACTTAGTATTTTATAGCATATGAGCTTAGCAATATCAGAAATCATCTTATAGAAGTGTATTAACGTTTTTGCACAGCCTCACACAATAATGATGCTATGCAAACTGAGAATTATCACAGGAGAATTTTTTTATAATTAGTAATAGTACACATTACTAAGTGATGTTGTAAGTATAAATCAGCTGTTTTAACTCCCCTTACAATGTTCATTTGGCATTAGAGTCTACTTCTGGAGAAACTCTTCATGATCCTTTACTGAGTCACAAAATAAATAATGCAGGCACCAAAGACACTGCCAGAAATTGAGGGATGAGAACTTCTTTTTATTACTCGTGAATATTTGCATTCTTAACAAAGTTATAAGAAAGAAAAAAAAAATGCATATTAGAATGCATTACACTGTGCTATACAATAAATATGAAATTAAAAAAATAATAATAATAATTTACTCTTCTTTCCTGACCACATCTTAAGAACAAATCTCAAGACTGGCCTGAGGACTATGTTACCTGGAAGTTCCTATAGTATAAAAACTATAGTCAAGTATTTCACTGGGGTGGCTGCCACCTCGTTGGTTTTGACTGACTGAAAATTGGGCATCTACCTCAACCCTTCTAGATCTAAAGTCAGAAGTTCCCTCCAGGTGCCAGCTCCTCCCATCCTGACCCATAAACTGTTTCCCCCAAAGCCCCCTCTCTCTTCTTTGAATTCATGGACAGTCCAGTGACTAGTTTAGAGACAACGTTTAACTTTTGGAGAGTTTACGGCAAACTAAACTAATCACAGTCTATTTTAAGCTCATCCTAGTCAACATTTTTAAAAGGATTGCCTTAGGTGTTTTCCATCTCAGCTGACCTTTTTTTGTCCTTTAATTTCAGGCATTCATTTGAGGGGATGACCTGAACCTCATGACGCTCAACTGGGAGATGCCTTCTGGTACCTTTATTGGCTCAGGGTCTGAGCACTCACCACCACCTTTTGCCATGTCACCTCTGAGCAGCACCTGGGACACCTCCTGATAAATGCTGGTGGCTTTATTACAGCAAGTTGAAAGGAAAAAAATATTGTCCAATATTGGAGGACTGCACCAACAGCTGGCAAGTGGGGCTAGCTGCAGAACAGCCATAGTAGCAATTACTCCACAGAGACATTGCAACAACTCCACATCACCTTAAGGCCTTCTGAGGCCACATTCAGCTGTCCTTATGGCAGTCGTCTGACCTTTACTCAGTGCAGGAGTCAGAATCTCACCCTCTGTGAATAGGCTTTATATTAACATTTACTGTGTGCAGCTTAAAATATTAAAATGTAATCACGGGTTTCCAGACCAGGACGAGGGTAGGGTTTTTTTTCCTGCTCACTTAAAAAGCACTGAAGTCCCAGAAGACGCTGTGAAAATATGTGGCACTCCACAGCACTGACGGCCAACACAAGCATTGTCTAAATTGCTTGCCTATCAAAATCATATTTGGAATTGTGTTCTGTAAGTATGAGCAAAATTTACATTACAAAAGATGCAGTATGACATCGAAAAAGAGTTACTACAACTGTTCTAAAACACTGCAATGTGGAAAAGGGGCCTCCAAGGATTATTTTTATCGCCCCTAGGACTCCTGTTTTGAAGTGCCTCAGCGTGACAGCAGAAAACCTACAATTAAATATTTAAATCACCATAACAGTATTTTTTAAGGAAAAAGAACTTCAAGAGACCTCTTTAGAAACCGAGTGCTCCCTTGTAACATTATACATGCCAGTGAAATAATTTTAAAATAAAAGGGTAATCTAAATTTTATATTGCCCTGGATGTAATAAGCTCTGGGTGAAAACAGTAACATTGCAGTAAAATATGAAAGTGCAATGCAGTTTCTGATTACATCAGGGTTTTCTATTTGCCACTTTAATCCTTAGAATTCAGCTGTTCCCTGTTCAGTCCTTTTACATCATCCTTAGCTAATCTGTCAAACATTTCAGACAGCCAAACCAATTTTCAGATTGTTCAGGACTTTGCCACAAGCACCGTATGCTGCTAATAAGATTTTCATTTGGAGTGATGCCATGTCGTCCATGTTTTCTATCATATATAAATACTGAGATTTAATGGCTTCAGGTTTTGTTTAATGTTAACATCAACAATAAAAAAAGGGAGGTTCTCAAACGCTGAGCCCCATAGTGAAATGCACTAGTGACAGCTATTTGCAAGGTTAATGTTGTGGAAAACAACATCCATCTTTGAAACAGTTTCATTAGCCCCATACAGCTGACCTCTCCACATAATGTTGTCAAATGTGACGTGCATCAGATTATTGGGAATATGGAGATCAATAAATATGCAACACCAGCGCTCAGAACGCTCCTGGCATCATAGCCATACAAACGCCATCTAACATCCCAAAGAGTAGCTGTCATCTGTCAAATCTACTAGCAAATAGACAGGCTTAAGGGGAAAGCTATCGGTAATAGTAAAATATATAAGTAAAGATGAATTAGGGAGTACAAAGTCAAGGTTCTGATACATTACGTTTCCAAATGAAAAACTCCAGATAAACACTTTAGAGCTACGACTTGCCTTATTCTTTGTGTTAAATGTAAACCCCCTTCCATGTTGCAACATCCACAACATTAGCATTTCCATGCACCCACTCTTTTCTCTGCTGTCACCCTTGTCCCACACACTTTGCCATTTTGGATCAGCATCCTCGGCGGTGCCTTTCCCAACATGCCAGGTCAGTCGCCAGCCTCCAGTCCCAGGGCAGCAGGGAGCTCTGGTCACCTGCCCTGTGCAACACCCCAGGTTTGCAAAAAAAAACCCTACAAAGTTCCTAAGGAGAGGAAAGGAATGGCTGGATGTAGTAGTTTCCACAGAGGTCTGCATGTTGTGATGATAAAAGCATAAATAATGAAAAAAAAATAGTATTTCTTTTTAATTTTTCAAATAAATTCTATTGGCATAGGCTTCTGATTTATTGCGGTTCTAAAAAAAAAAAAAAAAAAAGCATACAACTCAACAGGAGATAGAGAAATCAATGTGTTTCATATCAGCACGCTTTGACTTTAGGTCCAAAAAGCTTAAGGCACAGAGCAGCGGTAAGTAGCAGAATTAAGAGAGGTTTGGTAGCTGATTTCAAAGGGGAGAAAGAGCACCCAGGACCTCGCATGAGTGAGCGCCCATTAATTTCAACACAAAAGGGAAATGAATCTACAAAGATCCCTCCTACCCGGTCTTTGACTGTAAATGCTTAGTTACTATGAAGATTCCTGGTTTTTTGTCTTCAGTTTTGTATGTATTGCACTGTTCTCTTTATTGTTTCCTAATTAATTGGCAGTAATCCCCAGCTCACAGCTTTGGAAGCGCTGGCGGGGCTGGCACACTGATGGAATTTTGCAATAAATCAGCAATTCAAATCACTCCCCGAATGAGAGCTGAAAACTGCCTCCAAACTTTCAGTGTTTAATGCTGAGAAGGACACACCTGTAAACAACTTCTTTTGCAGGTATATGTGTATATTAAAGAGTAACATTCTTGGTCGAGAACATGCTGTCCAATTAAAGAGCTAGCAAATTGGGTTTGTTTCCTTATGTGTTTTTAAAAACACCGTTCATGTTGTGGAAAAAGAGAACAAATAGAAAGCAAAAAGGTATTTTTGAAGTATACAGTTATAAGGTGCTTGGCTGATAATTTGCAACCTTGGTACACAACATACCTTTTAGCAAGGCTATTTATTTCTCAGGGAGAATGCTACAGTACTTACGATAAAGGCCTCTGTTGGACCTCTTCATCAATAGCAAACCTTTAAGCACAGCACATTTCATAAATAGGAGTTCCACTAACACAGACTTCAAAAGGATAGAACCTGATAATTCAAAAATAGAGCTATATTAAGTGTTCCAACAGTCCATCCATAAAAGCAGCCTCCAAACGCCTCCTCTGTGCAGCATGACAGTCTATTAGAATAATAGCAGGGGAAAGCATAATTACAAGTAATCATTGGTTGGAAAGGAGCTAGTTGTTTTTGTAGAGTAAAATGCCTTACTGAACCCAGCAGAAAATGCAATGCTGGTTCTAGCAGCAAGGGCAGGTAGCCACGGAAAATAATCAGAGCACATGTCTTGAGCGATCCAGCTTTACTTTTTAAGCCCTCTTTTTCTCCCCAATGAATCGCACTGGGTTTGCTGCCACTTTTTAGGTTTAGTTTCCACGTTACTTCTGTTGGTCAGGCAGTGACATTACTCCTGCTGGAATTTCAGCTTAGTTTGGTAAGATATTTAACTTAATGACTTTGTTCTTGCCAGCATGAGGTACCTCAAAATATTCTAGAATGAAACATCTCCAGCAGCCATGATCTTTAACCCATAAAAGACTGTCTCCTTCAGATGGAAATGGTGCCTGTTACTTGTATGAGAAACTTCACAGGGGGTGCATGGGTCTCCCTCTATCTCCATGGACATAGCACTTGGGCCCATGTCTCCAAGAGCAAGAAAGAGCACAGAAGTGAAATCAATTTCTCTTTGCATGTAACAAAGCTCCAGGAAACCCAATGTTAAGGGCTTCATTTTCCCTTCTGTTTTCTAAATGTCCTACCTTCATTCCCACCTCATTTATTCTCTGCAGCCTTACACGTGTATCAACCTTCATGCTCCATCCTTTAAGACATTTGGAGATTTGCTGTTGACTTCAGCAAAAGTAGTGTTGTGGGTTTTATTCCTACATATGACTCTCTGGGAGTATTTATGGGTATTCTTGTTAGAGTTGTATCTCTTGATAGCCTGCATGCAGCAGCCAACCTGTTACATCGTACTTTAGATCGCAGTGGCTGGCAAGGCTTAGGAGCACACAACTGTATTTTGGTGTTACTTTCCTCAGCTTCACTGCCATTGCAAAAAATTAACAGTTTCCCCTCATAGGAAAAGCACTCAGGGTCATACAAAGCACAAGAATATGCTTGGGCCAATTAAGCAATTATAATTATACCACCAACTGCCAATCATTTTATTTATTGTGCTATTCCAGGTAAAGGACCAGCATCTCTTTTGTATTCATCATGCAGAAATCACCTCTGTAGACTGGCCTATATTCCCTTCCTCTTATGATAATGCTTTTAAGGTGAAAACCCCTCTTTGTGAGGACAGTCCCATTATAAAGTGATATGCTTAGTCACAGCCAGTGCTTACTGAAAAGTTTCAATGTTCATTACATTAGCTAGTCTTAAAAATGGAATACAAACCAATTTTAATCAATATGTAGTAATAAATAAATATTAAGGAACTATACCACTGATGTACAGGTAGCCTAATTAAAGTAACAGCATTTGCTGCACTTACATACCTTAATTTTCCCTACAAAATCCTTATTGAACCACTACTTTTAAAAAAAATTGCATTTGCAATTAGAAACACTGAAGTTACATTATCGATTTTCTGCTAAAAACCTTTTTAGTAAACAAGCACAAACTACATTCATTAAATGTAAGTGCTTGGAGCTATGGTGTGAAATTCAATTCAGCCATTATCATGAATTACACTGATTATTGCTGTAATTATTTTCTCTTGGATACAACTGCATTTCTGTTCCTTGCTAGTTGTGTTGGACATATAACCATGTTCATTTTATAGCTAATAATACTCAACTGTAGTTTCAGCAATTACTATCACTTATACAAATCATTAAGTTAAGCTATGGGTACCTAGTTAAAAAAAAAAAAAAAAAAAAAAAAAAAAAGTAAAACATCCTTTTTTTTTTACCTCTGAAATAACTAATGGCATTGGCAACAGAAGAAAATTACTGATGTTAAATGATTTACATTAGAAAAAGTGATCACCTGTGATCCACTTTCACTGATATTTTGGTCACAGTGAACTCGTAACTATCCATTTAAAACCTTCCAGACAAACTACACTTTTGCCTTTACCACAGAGGATAATAGAATAACCCACTTTTTGAGGTTTATTTCTTGCGAGAACAAACTTTTCCCAGGAGCCATTTACAAATTGGCCACAGCCAAAATTAAATATCCTGATAATTTGATCCATTAAAACAATCTATTTCACAGATCATTTCAAAAATGGCAACAAAAAATGTTTTACAATTAGAGACCCTTTCCCAAACCCAACGACTGCAATCAAGAGGCTGCACTGACAGCAATGGTTATTGCTCTTCAGCCCAATGAACACCCAAATCACCCAGCATTTTTTAGGCCAAATCCATAAGTGTCGATTTCAAGTGTTGCTTGAATAAGATGCTCGGCATTAGTTACTGTAATAGAAGTGATTTCTTGAAAAGCAGTTATTTCTAGAATAGATACTCTAATAAAAGTGATGTTCTTGAAAAGCAGTTATTTCTAGAATAGGGGGGTAAAAGCAAATGGTGAATAACACACTGCAAACTGGTAAGAAAAGAGAAATTGCTCAGCTCATGATATCAGCAAAATTTCATTTGACAGAGAGTCTCCTGGAATACCAAATGTTGCTGCAGAGAACAGAGGTCTGCACACATCCGTGCTGCTGTTTTGTGCTCTCAGTTACAGCCTCTGCACCCAGAAATGAAGAATACATTATAATTTGCCTGATAGTTGTATATAGCATCATGTACACTGCCTCAGACAACGTTCACTGGGCTATTTGCAAGCTGTCTGCATGTAGAAAAACACAGGAAAAATTCCCAGGCAGCTTTGGAGCTGAGGGTCAAAGCAGAGAGTGTGCATTCGGCTACGTGCAGGAGCTAGATTTGATCCTAAGTTTGGCAGAAGTGTTATGGTCTAAAGAGTCTTATAAATAAATTGCTCCTAATAAAACCTGGACTAATAAGGGAAAACAAATACAAGTGAAATGAAAAATCAATGCCTTTTAATATTGGATCTAAAATTCAAGTTCAGTGCAGCGTCCACTGCTCCTCCAGCCGAGCCCAGCCAAGCAAGGAGCCGTACTCGTCAGGTGGCTTCATTTGCATCTAAGCAAATCTTTGCCCAAGTTCTTCTGTCTTCAGGCTCTGACAAATTCTGCATTCTTACACCATTTTGTGCTAGCAGAGGCTGTGACCTGGAGGGTTTTTTAGCAGAGGAGGCATTTATGCAATGTTAGCTGTGTCATCATTATTCAGAGTATTTTTATTCCTCTATGTTCCTCCTAGGAAATCCCACTCAGAATTTACTTTATATACGTCAGTTTAAGTGAAAACACCGAGACAATAGAACAAACATTGAACAGTCTTTTAAAATGGATACACCAGTCCCATGTTAGCAATTTTATGTAGCTTTCTTGTGTCTATTCTGATGTATGCATTTAACAGGATCATTATTATCTAAGTAATATTTAAACCATTTTACCTCTTTTTTTTTGTCAATGGCAGAGGATAAGGCAAAGAAATCCCAAAACAAAACTGCATGCATCTCTTACTTGCAGCCATCCCTGTATCTCACAGGATAAGAGGTGCTGCCTCCAGAGGGTACCAGCACTCAGTTACCAAAGGCTTCCTTATTTTTTGCCTATAGTTATCTTTCAACAGCAGTGCAAATGTTCATTAGGGCCATGAAAATACTGTAATGAGATAAAGTATGAGTTTATTGCAGGTTATCCACAAAATTGACAAAGTGTTCCACCTCTCCAGGTACTTTCTAAGACACTGTCTATGTCCTGGGAGTGGCTGATACATCCATGTCCCACGGAAGAGCACCAACAGTATTTTCCCCTGTAAATACACAGAAAGATCTCAGAGCACAGGGCTGCCATCTAGGACATCCCTTTCAGAAACACAGTTCTCCTGAAAACATCACTAAACCCATTAATTACCAATTTGCACTGAAGGTCTGACTGTATTTCTACCTCTGCTCCTAGAAAAGTCATTTTAACTCTTTCTGCCTCAATTACCCTTGCTTATAACAGAGGAAAAGTGGTATCACCTTTTTTCAAAGCACTTTAAGTTCTGCTTAATGAAATGTTGTGATCTTTTCAGTGAAGATCAAATATACAAAAGTATTCCATACAAACAGCTTTAGGAGAAAAAAAAAAAAAAAAAAAAAAAAAAAAAAGTTCACTATTTTCAAAAATGGAAAAACTGTAAGAAAAACACGTGAATTTTTTGAAGAAATAAAAATACCCCCTCTCTACCCGAATCCAAGAAAGAGATTGAAAAGGACAAAATTCAGTGCAAAATTTTAAAACTGCTGAGTTCTTACTGGCTGCCTGACTTTGTTATGTGCTAAATTAGAAAGCACTGAATTAATAAGAAGGAAATCCTACCTGAAATGCAAGCATTAAATACACAAGAAGACAATGGGTATTCCCAGATATCTTCTTCATATAGGAATCTCCTCTGGCTGCTTTGAAACCATGTAACATAACCTTCAAAGCAGAGAAGAGTTGTTGTATAAGTTGTGCTCGGCTAACCATGAATACTAATTGCAGGAAGAACAATCTGCCCCGGGCCCGGAGGCCATGAGCTCACCAACAGGCACAAAAGTTTCATAATGCTACTGTGCACAATGGAGCACGCTGCCAGCCCGGAGTGTAAAACAACCTCCCTGAAACCCAATACCGCCTAATCTTTAACAAACCTCTAGATGAAAAAAAAAAAAAAAAAAAAAAAAAAAAAAAAAGGCAAAGCAACAAGGATTTTCAAGTGTATGTACTTTTGCATGTCTCTGGACTTCCACGCTGAAGACAAAACTTTTATGATTCAGTTCAACTGAGGACAATAATTGGCCCCAACGCAGCCAAGCATGCCTTGTTCCTCTTCTGATGTGAGAGACAAACCGTTCTACCTATTTGTCTCAGTTCATAAAGAGCAAGTGGTCCCTCCACCAAATCTCACTGATTTCTTTTTTGTTGTGAAGGGGGCAACACTGGCACTGAAACAGCTTCAGCCACAGCAGCAGAGTCCCAGCTTGTAGGTGTGCCTGAAGGAAACTGAGTCACAGGGCAGCATTACCACCAATGAACCACCATAAAACCACCATAACAGCACCACATGCTGAACCTACGACCCCATGGCACTCAGGTTCCACTCAGCCCAGTGTCACAAACAGGACCAGATGTGCAGGTGCAGGACGTGCACCAAGGGAGAAGCACACTCCTATGCTTCTGCCTGCTCCTCTGGCCCAGGCCTCACCACACCTGGGCTGCTCACTCATCTTCTAAGTTCATCCAGCCTAAGGTCAGCCTTTTTTTCCAGATGTTTTATTCTCACTTTGCCCAAAGTGAAGAGGTGCATTGCCTCCTTTTGGACCCAGAAACAAGAAACCCCTTTCTCCAGGGAAAAAAAAAAAAAAAAAAAAAAAAAAAAAAAACAAGCACTGGTGGGTACAGGTGCCTGTAAGCAGGATCTGAACTAAAGTCCTTCATTTGAATCCCAGCTGTGGGAGGAGGTGTCAGGGATGGATAGAGGAGGGGAAAACCAAATTCTCAAGAGGACTTGCAATATATATGTGAGCCAGAGACAGAGCAAACCTAGAAAAATCAGGAGCCAGCGAGCTACAGCTGTTCTCAGCTTGCAGCACAGCTAGTAGGGTGAGCAAAGCAAATCCTCGTGCAGTGACCCATGGGGACAGCTGCTGTACCCTGGTTCCTCAGTTTACCACAGGTTTGCCTTCAAGTCCCACACAGACAAGCAGGTGTCGTTCCCCTGCTGGCAGGTGAGACCCCCATGTGCAGAACCTGCTCTCCAGGTGCCTTTTTTGTAGACGTTGGATGTTGAGGGCAAAAATTGGTGTTCTCTACTTGGTAACCCAAGCACAAGCACTCTTGTTTTCAACTTGCAAGAAGATCTGGTTGGCAGCTGCATTATGCTCCTTGAAGTCAAGGGATGCCACCATATCAGATCCTTCCCACTCTTTAAGAGCTCTACATGTTTCATGCAGGCACTGTAGGGCAGCAGATGTAAAATCTGTACCCTGTGGTAACATATGTTGCCATGAAAATGGGATCCCACCTCCAGATCATAAACTCTCTGAGTGGCAAACTGTGAGGGGATGGAGGAAAATGTGGGGTTCATCGCCATGATCTTCTGCGTGTCCACAGCACCCTCAGAGCTGCTGCTGAGGGCAGGGATGCTGGGCTAGGTGGACCTAAGGAAGACAGCATTCATCTTTCTTT
Source organism: Aythya marila (assembly GCF_965140915.1). Lineage (NCBI taxonomy): Eukaryota > Metazoa > Chordata > Aves > Anseriformes > Anatidae > Aythya > Aythya marila. The sequence goes on from NC_139048.1 coordinate 4,435,983, forward strand.
CTTACAAATGACTCGGATACATCCAGTTCTGCCTTCAGACAAGGAATGAGCTCAATGGCCTATTTGCACTAGCTCCATTAATTTGACAGTGCCAGATGGGAGACAATTTTAAAATGCTTGATGTTGCTATCATTGTTTCAAAGTCAGGATCTTTTCTCAAGTCCAGCATTCGAAACTGCAGGATTCAAAATCACATTTGGAAAAAAAAAAAAAAAAAAAAAAAAAACCTTGCAGTTTTATCACAAATTCAGTAATAATCTGATTGATATCAATAATTATGTGATGCCTGTCAGCCAGTAAAAAACCACAATACTATAAGGAAAACAGGAAGCTTCTATTTCTGGGTCAGGGGATGTATTTAGAGAAGTGAAAATAACTGGAGGGACTGAGCCTGGAAAGCCAGTCTATAATTTTTCTAAAGCAATACAAGTGTTCAATGGACCTTGTTTTCTAGCATAGAGTTGGGTGGGACTCCTGCCCTGGCTAAACCTGCTCCCACTGAAAGAGCAAAGCAGACACCAATGTTGAGTGCTTTTGGAAAGTGAGGTTGTATTTTTATTTTTCATTTGGGATGTGTGCAATGGGACTCAGGAGAAGTCAAAGCCAGACTTTCATGCAATGACTAGGAAGTGAACAAAAAAACACACAACCAACCAAAATATCCTCCTTGTCTAAAACAATTCTAAAAGGGGAGAAGGGGAGTGGGGGGATTGTTTTCCAGCAAAGCTGTTCCTTGGGCAGAGAAACAGACCAGATAGGATGGCAGAAGCTGGGGACAAGAACAGGTATCCCACACGGTGAAGTCCACGGAGGTCAGCAGAAAATCTCAGTGATTACATAGACAGATCGACACACCAACCTAGCAGAAATGATCTAGCAGAAATAGTTCATAGAGCTTTTCTATGAGATAGATAAACGTTAAGAATCATGCAGTGATAGCACTGCCCACCTTCAAAAGAACAGAAAACCCAATTAGAGAAAGAAATGGGCCTAGGATAAGTCGATTCCCCTGATGAAACATACAGCTGCCTGTGGAAATTATATGCATGAAGGTTAGTGGGATAATATTGTTAACTTAACCTGCCTGAACACAGCTTCATAGAACTTTGCTTTTTATTTGTTATTTAGAAAAATTGCAGCTGAGGTTTTTCCTCTTTCCTTGTAGTACTCAGATCTGTACAATTGAAGTACTTAAAATGACATTTATATGACTGCTAGCAATGGTTGATCAGTTAGTGTGACATGGTACAGATAAAAGCTCCAATTAGGCCTTAACTGTTTACTTAATAGAAAGACCTGTTAGGAACAAGAAGGATTGCCTGTTAGCAGAAGAACAGAACTTTTTCACGTGGCAGATTATCAGTATTCTTTAGATTCACACATAAACAAGGCTGAAATGCAATTACATTTTCCACAAGGACCCAAATGCTTTTAACCTTTTTGAGGTAAAAAGAAAAAAAAAAAAAAATGCTGAAACTGCTGTTGAAGTAGGTCCAACCAGATTCTTTTTTTTTTTTTTTTTTTTAAGTTTTTGTTTCATTTTAATAATGGTTTAGTCTGTTTCACAGCCTGTGGCCTCTTCAAACCTGTTACTTTTAAAGATATAGCAGATGCTTCCTAAATGGAAAGGAAATTGTAATGATGCAAATCCCTATTCACACGATTTTCCAAATAGGTTTGAGCACTACAAGCTGTATAGGGCAGGTGGGGTAGTATTACTGACAACCAGAAAAAGGTAAACTTGAATACAAATAGACAAATCAAGCACACGTGCTCGTTTGAAAGTTTGTAGTCAGCTCCCCAATCTGCATCTGAGAAAATAACCTATTATCATGACTGAGTGTCCTTCTCAGCATCAGAAAGCTAGAAATTAACTTAATTGCTGAACTGCACCTAGAATCAGCTGCTTTGAACATTACAATTTGGCTTTTAGTCTCATCAAAATTCCAAATATGTTAAAATTCTAATTTGCAAATGTGCTAAATTAACACTTTGAAACCACAATATTTAACCTGTTGGCTAATCTGATGTCAAGTGAAAACAAGTCAAACAACATGGAAACAATATACAAAGAGCCACAGCAATTTACCTAAAAATCTTTACTCTGGGGGTGCCGTGAGGAGTTCTGAAGTTTGGCTTCATTACAGGCCCTATTATGTCCTTCCTCCTTCCCTTCCTAGAAATTCATAGATATTATTATGGATAAACAGGAGGTCTCTATATTCATGAGTTTGTTAAATCACTGTGCACTGTATAGCTGGCCATTGGTGATACTGCCAGAACTTCTCGCATTCTTCTTCACTTTCTTCTTTTTCTCGAAAATGAAATCATGGGGCACTAGTAGAAATGTTACTTTACTTAGGCTGATTATTATTGCTGTTTTTATGTAATATTAAGATCTTGTAGGGAGCAGGGAAAAGAGAATTTTGGCTGAAGGCTTTTGGCAAACTTTATCAAAAACTGCTCAGAAGAAAAGGCAACAAGAGACAAGAGGCAAAATATTACCCTGGATTAAAAAGTAATCTGCACTGATCAGGTTCAGAGAAATATCAGAGAAACATAGCAAGTAGATAAATTGTCTACATGTCAGCAGTGACAGGCAGTATTGACAAATGCCAGGCAGAGGCAGAGCTATTTGAACTCACAGAATTTTCTGTAATCGCATACCTTACACTCAATTATCTGTGTTATAAAAAATAAAAATCTAGGCAATGCACAATCAACAGTGGTGCTACAAAACAGTTGTATGGAAAATCTCTGCTCCTTTCTGTGTGATTTCAACTTTGCATTTGCAAATTTCTGGCATGCCTGGTACCAGTACACTATAGATGGGCTGTAAAGGAATGAGACAGAAGACACTGACAACAAAGACATTGTACAAACCGAGGTGTCATTGACATGTAAAACACTGTATAGGTTCCTAATCACTGGATCTCAATGTAGATTTATCAGATACTCACCACACTAAAATATGCTCAATAATTTACTAACACCAAGCTTGCTGGCTCTGTATTGAGCCTCATGTGAGCCAGAACCGAAAAATAGCCTCTATTTTGTAATTGTCAAAGGCCATGATGTCACTACTATTTAGCCTTATTCAAGCAAATAGCTCATGGTACATGTGCAAGCGCTGCTGCACACTCATTGTGCACACACCTGTGTGCAGGATCAGGCCCATAGAAAGGAAACGAGACTTTAAAAAGACAAATCTCTGTAAACAATTGGGTTGCCACTGCAGAAAAGACAATACCTAGAAAAACTGCCCTTCTGATCTCCTTCTTTCTTCTAATATCTAACTAAATGTTTTCCAGCTCTTATTTATGGAACTCTACATGATTGAATATTTCACTGTCAAAGGTAGGGATTCCAACAGGAAATTGTTTTCTGGGGAAAATATTCTTGTTTAGTCTTCAAATTTTAATCTTTTTTCATCTTGAGGACAATCCTTAAATGGGAAGCTCACAATACACAGAGCCCACACATTTAGAAAGCAATTTAAAAAGTTTCCAGATTCATAATTTAAATTAAAACTTGTATTGACAGGTCGTTATTGGTACTGTTAAACCTGGAGAAGAGGAGGCTGAGGAGGGATCTCATCAAGGCATATTAGCGCCCTCCCTCCAAAGGGAGGGCACTAAGAGGATGGACCCAGGCTCCTTTCAGCAGCACCCAGAGCCAGGCCCAGAGGTCTCAGCCCCAAGCTGGAGCCCCGGGGGCTGCCCCTGGCCCCCAGCAGCACGTCTGTGCTGGGCGGATTCTGCAGCCCTCGAACAGGCTGCCCAGAGAGGGGCTGGGGGCTCCTCCTGGGGAGTTCAAACCCACTGTGACCTGGGGCTGGGCGCCCAGAGGGACTGAGGTCCCTGCCCACATCAGCCAAGGATTCGGTGACATTAGTAGAAAGGATCTATTCTGCCATCGTTGCTTGGTTGGGCCTATGCTTTTACAACAAGCTTAGAAGTATTCCTTATTGCATAATGGCATCTCAACAGCGACAGGAGAAACTGCTTTTTGTACAAAGTCTGACAGAAAACCTCTAGTTCTAAGGCCTGCTCATTAGTTTCTAATGTAATGGTGCCATTGAGGAACGGCTGCTTCCGTCACCTAAAAAAATCTCTCCACAGAAAATTTCAGCAGAAATGAAGTTGTAAAGCTGGGAGCTTTGGTGGTATGGGGGCAGTGCAGGAGGGCACCCAAGGAGGGCACCAGCCCTGCCTCCCCTGCCCTGGGGGGGCTGCAGCCTGAAGCAACTGAGGCAACGGGTGGAACAGCCCCATCGCAGGACACAACACCAAAGTAATAGTTACAAATGTGTTTTCAAGAAGAAGGAGGGGGGAAGAGCTTTAGAAAATCTTCCATTCTACTGGATGTGAGAGCTTTTGTCATTTTAAAAAACCTCCTAATTTTAAGCATCTCAAAATACCCCTGTTCAAGACCATCGTGTTCAGAAACGCTGTCTAAAATGGTGTAATTCATTTCATATGCCAAAATCAACAGCAGCATTTTGTAAGCGGTAGCCAAATAAAACAAGGCAAGAATTAAATCAGTATAACACCTTCTAAGGTTTCTACCAAGTGTTCCTACAGAAAAGTGCGGTTTTATTTTCCTGATGCTTTCACTGTTTGCTTCATTAATGTTCTCTGTTTAATTTCACCCTGCATCTTCTTCACTTGTGAATGCTCGGTGTTCATGAGCACGGCTGAGCAGACAGATAAGAAAACAAAGCACATCCAGAGAAACAGGGTGCTAGATCCCTGCAGAGAGCAAAATTGGTGCTTCACCTAGTGCAGAGCCCAGCTCCTGACCTGGATTATTTGCTGCAGAGCGTGCCTGTGCTGGGACTCCAGCTGCAGCCAGTCACCACCATCCATTGATCCAACACCAAAAGCCCCTCACCCTGTCAGATAGCCACCCAGTTCAAGACGGTGCTTTCAAATGCCATGAACCAAATGTATGGCAGAGTTTACTTCCAGAGTTGATAAGATCAGGTTTCCCACTGCTGTTTAAAGCTGACTGGGTTAGTTAAACTATCTTTCTGCACTGGGGAATAGATAGTGAAGACCCTCTTTTAATAATGCATCATTGTTGCTTTCATAAGGTATTAATCCTTTTTTTTTTTTAATATATTTTTTTATCTACATATATAATACTAAATTAATAATATACTCTATTTTAATCTGATGTTGAAGAAACAATTACCAGTCTTTTGTGTTTGCTTCTTTACTGATAGCACTTGTGGTTTATGTAAATACAAGAGTAACTACTAGATCAACTATGAAGTTAATTCCCAACATAGGAATTATGAAATATTCTCTTCACACATATTTATATTGTCCCTATAAAGTTAGCTGGAAGGATTTTGCCCTGCAACTAGTGACATTCTAAGACATAAGAAACAAAGGAGCAAGGCTTCAGCAGGAACACACAGGCAGCATCACAATGCAGTCAATGGAGATGGAGCAATTACACAAGCTGGTGAACTGAGATAGGAGCCAACATGCAGCAATAGCTTACTAAAACTGTTAAAATAATAAGGAGTCATTCCAGCTCATCTTCGTGCTTTGTTTATGCCCTCAGTACAGAGGCATGCTAAGGAGAGTTGGCTTAGACCCCCTGAACATAACGTGGAGCTCTGAAGGAAGGGGCTTTGGCAAATCAGGGCTATACACAGACTGGCTAGCAATCTGGGCCATGAGGAAAGGTTTTCCTCCTTTCTTCCTAGCTAGATCAAATCCCCCTCGAGGCAGAAGTCTCTGCTTGGAAAGGAATGCTATATGCAAGCCCATGCTCCAGGTAGTGCATTCGCAATGAGATGTAAAGTGACATCCATCTTGATTTAATGCCGCTCAAGAGCCATCAGGATTCTGAGCAGCACTTGGACACAATCCAAAGGCGATGATTGTGCATTGCAGGCCTTAGAAACATGTCCCAAGACCACAGCTCTCTCCTTTCCGCCAGTAAGTAAAATATATCCCAGAGGCTTCTTTTGTTATACAGCAATCAGGTTCTCCAAATCCATTTGCTGACTGCAACGCATCTCATTTTCAAGTTTCTTTCTCTTCCACTGTGCTCACTGTTTCCATTCGATCCTAACAGCTGCATCTCAGTCAAAAATCAAACTTTCTGCAGACAAGATAGGCTTGAGATGAGAAGAAGGCTTAAGAAATACCAGACAAAAATAAGACAAAAGAGGATCAGGCCTTTTACTCCTACCTTAATGTGAACACAACATATCAGGTGAGAATACTGTCTGTAACAGTTCCCCATGCTTCTTTGCACAAGTAATGCATGGGTTAAACTAATTCACATACATCTTCTCATTATTTTCTTTCTTTTGAGATCTTAGTCTGGCATAAAAAAATAAAAAAATAATAATAATAATTAAAAAGAAGGCAGGGTTGAGGGACAGTTTCAAGACACATTCAATCAGATGGATCTGGCCATGCAGTATAACAGCTGGACTCTGAATTTCTAACGTTGTAAATGTATCCCATAATTGAGTAGGCGTAAGTAAAGGGAGGCACAGGTTTGTGTGCATCTGAGCCTGCAAGTACACATGAACTTTCCTCTCTTCTTAGTTTTAAACTGCTGGAGAAAATCTTCAAAATGGGCAACAGTCACAGTGCAATCAGACAGACAGACTGTCTGCAGCAAAACGATTTAATTTGGTCCTGTTGCCCCTTCTGAAAAATGATGTCGACAGAAGATAAGGAGACAGAGAGTTTAAAATTGTTCCATCAGAACCAGTTGCCTGTTAGGAAGCTTATTCGAGGCAATTCAAAATTGTTCAGTTTTTTACAAGGCGATTGCCCATCAGGAAGACTGTTTGCAACTGAAGTAAAGGCTAAAATGGTTTACATAGCAGGAAGAGGTGCTCTGGATTTGTACATATTCTGTGCAATAGACCCTTCTGTGCATATTTCCCTTATTTTGCTTTGCTGCGTTTCTTCTGTTTACTGCTGAAGCTTTTTCTGCCTGACAGACTGTTTATTAGTTGAAAATAACAGGAGCTTTTTCATTTTTGTTTTCCAAGGCAGGTAATTCAAATAATCTCAGAAAATTATTTTCCTATTCAATTAGGCTATGTAATAATGCAAGACCAAATCTTGGCATTCATAAATGAGCTGAGATGGATTTAATAGAGGAGAATAAGAGACTGATATGGCTCTAGCCCATCCTCTTTAACACCACAGAGGATTGGGACTGCCATTATCCAAGTATGGGAGCACACATCTTACCATAATAGGAGTTATTGAGTTAAAAAATCATTTTGTGAAACCAAATATAATCATTCCTTTCAAATCTATAAATCTATAACTATGGTGGTGATTTCATCATTCTGATATTATTTATACATGAGTGATTCTTCACTTTCAACAAAGTAGACCTGAGATAATCTGTGTATTCTATTGGCATACTATATATATATGTATAGCAGATTATATATATGCCAATATAAACACTTATATGCTAATATACTACCATATATATATATATATGCACCATTTGGCCATCTGCCTTTCTCACCTGAAGTCAACACAAGATAGAGACCTTTCCTTCAAGACCCTTTTTTCCCCTGTGTATTAAAGGAAAAGGGAACTTCCAGGGTGGGAAGGTGGCACAGGCAGCAGGTGCTCAGCCTGGGTCTGTGTGCCTGTGAACAAGCTGAGAACGGTAAAGAGAGGATGCACCATGGGCCCCAATGAGCATTGCTGTGGATCCTTCACCTGCATCCCTGGTCAAGCACCGGATGGGGCTGGACTCTGCCAACACAAGCCCACACTGCTGTTCTCATCGTTTTTTATTATGCTGATACACAGAGAGACACAAACTGCATTTGTGTGCCATCCTTTCCTCCTCAAAATCTTCTTCTCAAAGATAACCAATTGAAGGAGAAGCATTGCAAGCCAATTTCATCCACATACACACAGGCCAGCAGGCACGACACCATCTCTGCTGCCTTATGAAAAATGGCACAGAAACATATTTGCACAGAAACAAATGGCTTCTGCAGAACTCATTATGTTGAAGACTAACTAACCCTACTAGCAGAAAATGCAAAGAGCTGTCCTGTCCTATTGAACTAAGGCTGAACATCTTCAGCCTTTATTGGGCACGATTTGTGCTTAAAAAGGATAACGGCTATTAAGTAAAAGATAAATGTTTATCAGCCAGAATCATTTCTACTGATGCTTATTAGCCATTCAAGACTATATGGCCTACCCAGATATATTTTATTGTCTAATGTAATAAAATTTTCTACATTGGATCTTACTACAAAATAAAATTGTTCTTAAGAGAAGATTTATTTTACAAAGTTAGTCCACAAAAACTGAATAAGGCATGAGACATTGGATAGGCCAGTTGCAGATCTGTAATTCAGTTTATGAGTAGATCATAGACATCAGTTAGGGACTTGATCTATGTCTGTTTGGAACATCAGTGGGCAGGCAGCCTCGGAAGAAACCTCATATGCATTGCCCCAAGTAGACAGGTTTTAGTAAAGGGGGGATCGTAGTTGTATTGCTGTGAATGACGAACAAATTATGTTGCTGTGAATGACGCACACAAGAAACATGAGCCTCAGAACTGAAGATTGGTCTCCTCACCAGTCTGCAGTTCAGGAAAACAGCAGGAACTGTGGTTCCACTCAGAGGTTTGCCTTTACAGACAAGAAAGCATTGCCTAAAGGGTCGGGGATTGCCTGCCTGTCCATGGCACTTTGTGCACACCAAGGTGGGATGCCCCCCTCCAGCACAGCGATCATTACAGTGTCTCAGCAGAGCCTGAGGGAGCTGCTCCTTCTCCTTGCAGCACTGGCTGCCCAAGTGCAATCTGTTTTGCAATCTGTTTCTGATCAATGCCGAGCCAGAGAACAACTGCTCAAGAAAGTTTAGGAACAGGGGCCAGCTCCTCTCTGATTTAGGGCAGCCTTGTGTCCATCTCCCCGCTCGGAGCTGTGCCGGAGCCATTTTCCCCACCCACAACGCAGGGAGCAGCAGTGACACCATCCCCTAGTCACCACTCCTCGCTCCCAAGTTTAATGCAGCGAGCATGACGTGCTCCTCACCTCCTCATCTCTCTCATCCCTGAAGTCCTTAAGCAACTCTCGTCTCTGCCAAAAGACTGAGTGCTGAGTACTGTTTTTATGATTGAGCATAAAGCAACGCCAGAATGAGGAAAGTGCAAAGGTGACACGTGTAGGTTCGTGGAAAAGCACAATATTAGATCACTGGGTCTGACCTTTATCAGAAGACAGCATGGAATTTTATATGGAAAACGCTTCATTGAGCCTAATAATTTGCGTTTGACAACGGCTTGCAGCAAGAAACTGAAGCCAGCTACAACCACGTTTGAAAGGTGAGCGCAGCTAGCTATGGGAACCTCTGACAAAAAGGTGCATGGATTCCCTGGCTTTCAACATTTCGAATTGAGTCTGAATGTCTGAAAGACTGGCATTAACCAAACAGAAGTCATCTGGCTTAATTCAAAACAGGGTGAAGTTCCCCATAGCCTGTACTACACAGGATGACCTAATCAACAAAATAACCTCATTCGGCACCTTACCCTACAAATACCGCCAGCATATCCTACAACAAAGGCTACCAACAAATGAGTGCAATGTTCAAGACAAGACAATGAAACGGCCTGGGGTCTGATCCTGCATCTCACAAGGTCAATGGGTATTTTTGTCATTGAATTCAATGTGAGCAGAAATGACGCTAAGATTTTTCCAGTTCAGATGTCAGCTATTAATTTGGATGATGGTTATTTGATTCCAAAGAAAGCCAGTGGAATCAAGTTAAAAAGACAGAGATATATTCATATATTCTTAAACTGGGAGACACCGCAACTCTCTGATAACCTAAATTAGATTGAGCTAGTGCTATCTCTAATTAGGATCTTTCACTATGAACAAGAAAAGAGGACAAAGTGAATTAGCAAAGGAAACAGTACATATATTGACTCAAAACAATAACCAGAAATGTTAGCTTCCATGTCAGATGCCGTGCATGAAGAAAAAAATGCTTGAAAAATTATTTTATTAAGGAAAATCTGAAACTAGTCAGAATTAAAGAGACTCGCTAGAAATGTTGGTGATATTTATTAACTAATTAGCTAAATGACCTTTGCATCATTTTTATACACAATTTTCTTTCATAAATATTTCATGAATTACATGTAATTATTAGTAACATCAACTTTAGTGAATTAATTACTGCCAATTCCTATTAATAAAATGCATCTTGTAATAAATAATGTTAGTTTATTACAGAGTATTGGTCTCAGAGGTATTCACATCTGTCAGTTGCCTTCTACTTCAGGCTAAAAGAAAGGTAATCAAATAACTGTAATTATTGTACTAAATATATCACCGTTTGTTTAAAATGTCAATGGGAATGGATAAAGGCATTTGTAACAATCTGAACTGAATATCCTAATCTGCAGTGGTGTAAGCACATCCGACAAAGAGCCACATTGCCATCGGGATAACGGCTGATGTCTGGGGCTAACAGACAGAAATGTCAACAAATGGTTGCTTCTCTGATTTACTTACAGGTTTTTGCCTACTGGCCATTGGCTTAAAGCTACTTTAAGCTAATAAGGAACAGTGAATTTAATCTGATGGCTCCTAATTAGCCCTTGTGAAAGGGGTGTTGGAGTTAGTCCAGTTCCAGTAGACAAGTGTCCACGCGGATGCTACCATAGCTGGTGCTCTGCAGCGTGAGTCCTGCTGGGAGTCCTTTCCTGTGCTGAAAGCAGAGAGGAAGGCAACCTGTTTCCTAAACAGACTCCAGAGCTCTTGGACCACATACTACAGGAAGGCATAAACCAGCACAGGCCACCTCTCTCCTGCCTTACAGACAACTAAGAGACTGTTGCCAACCTGCATGCAACCTGCTCCTTTCCCAGAGCACCAAGATCACATTATGGGCTTGTATACTAAAAACATTACAATCTAATTCAGAGAATGCATTGCAAAATACATTGCAGTAGATAAGAAGTTTTCAGCAGAATGAGTAAGGAATGATTTTCTACTTGGATTGCAGCAAGACTTTAGTAGGGCTTACACCCCCAACAAGATGGCACCACAGCGAGCTTAGTGGCTGGGGTGAGCTCTTCCAGCTTTTGGCAGCACACAGCTGAGAGCAGTCCCCCTTCCATGCTCATATTTAGAACAGGACAGCCCTCACACAAGGCTGAGGCCAGGCTGAAGGGCTCACCCTGGAGCAGTGCTGCCCTGGGGCCCTACTGCTCCAAGCAGAGGCTCACACCCACAGGCCCAGCCACCCGCTCAGCCAGGACACGCAGCACAAATGTAGTTTTTATCCTCTCAGTTTATCACCATTTCCACATAATAACAGTGAATAGTTTTCCAACACTACACTGCTCTGAACTGCTTTTCTTACATATCTAAATATCTAAATGCTGACAAGCAGGGCAAGCTTAACTTGGTGACGTCTGTCAACACAAACCATGTATTACCATGATTTTTTAGGCTTTTAAGATGAAGCTTCCCAACCAGGTATTATCTAAAATGGACAATATGAGCAGAAATATACTGGAAAAAAAAAATAAAAAAAAAATCAGTTTTCCCTTCTCTACTCCTCTTTTTTTTTTTTTCCTTTCATTGGATACAAAAGTTCCTCGAAAAAATGAAAGGTTGACTGAGGTGCAGATGAAAATGGAAACCCCAGACACTGTAGCTCAGAAAAACTAGCATTTGAAAAACAGCAAATCGGGTTCTTCAGCAGCCCCAGCCTCCTGTATCAGCTCAACTCACCATTACTCCACATTACAGTGCCTACACACACAACCTTCACCACACCGTCCCATGGTTACTGTGACTTATACTTTCATCTGCAGCCTGTTACACGGCCAAGTTATTGCAATGCCTATGCTGTAATGCTTTAGATTTCCACTGGTAGGAAATACCAAGCAGAGAAAACTGCAAAGACAGCTGCATGATTTCCAAATTCTCTAGATTTGGCTTCTGGTTCTTATAAACTCACACAGGGATATCTGCAATGACAACCTTCCCCTAGTGAACCTGGCCTCATCCCTGGAGCCTAGAGCTTCTCAGAAGTCTAAATTGTAGCAAAATAAGTCTAATCATTTTCACTTACTTAAATATGAAAGTGAATCAGTTGTGATGGTGATCATTACTTCTGGTATCATAGCTGCCACCTCAGTAGCTCCACACCCCAAGAGCTGTGGCAGTACCCCAGAAAGGTGCTGGAATTCCTTCTAGCAGAGCGCCCTGCTGAATATAGGTCACCACAGTTTAAATGGGCACTCCCTCCTCTATAAGCTTCTTTATTATTTTAGCAGAAAATAGCATACATTCGGCCAGCTTTGAAGACCCTACCAGAGTGTGATAACTGGGAGATGCGAGCAGAACACTAGGGCTGGGTTCAAACACGAGGAAAGTGCCGACCTTCTCAGGTCTATCAAGGAGATTTGGTTTCAGAAACAGAGAGAAATTTAAGGTAAGAGAAAGTAAAGCACCAGTCAAATCTAGGTGACTCCTAAAGTATCCGGCATTTGAGAAAGCGGTTGCGTTCTTCATAAATAGTGCTTAAGGCTTAAGCACCTTAAACAAAAAGAAGGCACACATTTTCTCAGAAAATTACTTCTGAGTCTGAATAGTAAGAATGAGAGTAATTCCTGCCATGAGTGTCATCTGGTTTGAGTGCGGATTCTTCTGGGTGAGTGCTGTCTCTCGGGTTTGTGTAGCTCTTTACCAGGGTGCACACATCTCCGCCCGAGCTGCCCAAACTCTAATCTGACAAGAGCAGAAGTAGATGGTCAAAGTCTGTGAAATCTGATTTTGTATTTTGAAACATTTTGCATTGAACTTCCGTAGTGTTAGGCTGTGGCTTCCCCATTTGTTTAAATACCATAGACACTAAGTAAATGCATTCACTGGTTTCCTGAAGCTGAGGAAAAGGGTTTACTCACCATTTTGGCACCCATAAAATATAACCATGTAGCATGTGCCCTGCTTAGCAGGGATGAGTATTTGCATAGAGTTGTGGCAGCCTGCAAGTACCCAGTCACAGCCAGCCGGTTTTATATCACCTAACCTGGCTGTAACACTTGTTTCTTCTACCTGTCAGCCTCATTAGGGTGATAGCTTAACACTCTAATTTCATTTATTCCTTATTCTTTGATACAGATCCTTCTTTAGATTATGTACTGAGTTGCAGACAGACAGAAAAAAGTTATTTTACCACTGCATAGTAAAGAATTTTTTCAGGAGCTTCTTTAATTTCTCCCCACAATGTACACTACAAAATTGAGAGGCACATTTTTGAAAGTTTGAGGGAAAGAACTAGGAAGAAAATGGAGAAAATCTAGCTTAACAACTCTTTCAATTTTAAAAATTGCAATTTGACAGCAATCCTGTGGGCTGGGAAATAAACGTTCATGCCTTTGCCTCTATAGTCACTTGATTGATGTCAAATTGCTTAAGATGAAATAAAGAGTGAGATGCAGTCATATTTTTCCAGCTTCTTTCTATAGAATTGAGGTCACAGTATTTGGGATCAAAAAGTTATTTATGACATTTATTTTCTACTGCTGATTGCACTTTAGCCTCTCAAAATCTTGGTTTTATCATAAAGATGTGCCTTTATATTTAGAACTTTGCTGCACCGTGGCTTCTCAGACAGAGTAGGTATGCTTTTGATACAAGATCCCACCATTTTCAAGACTTGATCCTTCAATCTCTATGGATTTTGATGCTGACCCTGCAAAACCCTTTAAATGAACATTTAAAGTAGTCCCACTGACTTAAAGAGCATAATGGCAATATACTTACATACAAGAACATACCTCACCCTATAGATAAACCTTCTTACATGGTCTTCTCTCACCAGTATGGCACTGCTGTGATGGGACGAACAGGACAAGCTTTCCCAACCAGCTGCAAAACAATCTCCTCTGAAGGGCAGGAGCAAGAGGGACTTCACACAAGGCTTTGGTACCAAACATCACCGTCACTGCTGCTGTTGCTCCCTCCCCAGTTTGGTCAGCCTTAGCCACCCCTGCCATTATTAAATTAAGGTTTTCCCCAGCACAGCCAGATTTTGGTTGTAATTTATCTCTTCCTGCAAGGTGGGTGTGCACAGTAGATGCATGTTGTGTGTATGGCTAGGTGTAATATTCACTGCAATGGTGTGAGAAAGTTTTAATCACAGAGGCTGGGGCTGCTATATGGTGTTTTCAGCCTGTACCTTTCATAGGGCTTTGCTGAGGAAATGGTCATCATTAGCACCATTATCACTGGTGTGGAAAAGGTAAAGGGATGTGTTCAAAGTCCACCGACATAACAGATACACCCAAGCTCAGGTTTTGCTTGCTGCCAGGCATCAAAACCTTTAAGCCCCATCTCAGGCCAGTCCTATCTCAAGCCACAGCTGAGAAAAAGAAATGAACTTGCGGAACGCCGTGACCACTACACCTCACCCTTTGTACAAGTTTCTTTCACAAACAAGTGCCATTTTACAATACTTCAAAGACCTGGAAAATGGGGAGCCTCAGCAGCTTTCTAAATTAGACTAAAAACCTTGCTTTTAGATAGCTAAAGGTAAGTGAGATGAATCTGATCCTAGATTTTCCATAGGACTTAGACAACTAATTTTTTTGTTGTTTTTAGGAGCCATTCAGCTCCTGATGCAGATAATGGCATTAAACAATTCTCAGATCCTATTTCATTCATAATTTTTACAGCATTTTTAATTTAAAAAAATAAATAAATAAAAAAGCAGACAAGGAACACCTCATCAGTAACGGGAAGAAAATGTAAATGTCACTGACAAAAAAAATAGGAAATTCAGAGTAATCAAAACTATCTTTGATTCTTTTTTTTACTGAAGTTAAATGATGCATTATTGTTTAACTTATGCATCCTACAGCTTCTCATTCATTGCAATACCCTAAATGTTATTCAAATGTAAGAAATTTAAGAAAGAATGGCCCTCCAGAATTGAAAACAAAAACCCCGCAGCATTTAATAATATTATAACATGCATTAAAATAAATGCAATTAGTCAACAATGGGGCGGGTGGGAGTGTTACTAAAACTTTATAAAGAAAATTACCTGATATGAAAATATGAATAGCAACTAACAAGTCCATTCTGTATAGATATTATCCAGAAAAAAAAAAAAAAAAAAAAAAAAAAAAAAAAAAAAAGATTTAAACCTATGTTGCTGCTTCAATACTGCCTAATACTAGGAATTGGCAGAAAAACATCTATTCTATGAATAATAGCTCAACAGTCCCAAAGGACATCAATACATGAATAAGAAAAAAAAAAAAAAAACTCAAGCCTTTCCAAAATGGTGCTAATGCTCCACTGAAACTTAATTTTATAATTTACTGGCAGTCAAGATGGCAGGAAATAAAATAATTTGCTATATATTCTGCACAACAAACCCCCTGCTTTTCCTGGGAAGGGTAATTATCCCTAAAAAAAAAAAAAAAAAAAAAAAAAAAAAAAAAAAAAGACAGAAAGAAAGAAAAAAAAAAAGAAAGAAAAAAATACGACATCTCATATTAAGCTAAAGTCTCATCAAGAAGAGAAAGAGTGCCTCATTACATGTAATTACCAGGGAATTAGAAACATCATTTAACTAAATGAGCGAATAATGCTCAGGATATTGAAGAAACTTGCCTGCACTTCTGCAGAGCACTCTAAGTCCCATTACAAAAATTGCACCTCTTTAATGGAATAATTTTAGGCCTTGTCTGCCTTGCTTTAAAAATAAAGAGCCTCAGAGAGGCAGAAAGAGGCTGAAACTACCATAAACAACTGTTGAAAAGAGCTGCAGAGTAGGAGTAGTCTCTACTGGATACCATGATTTAAAATGACTCATAATCTAACATAATCATGAAAATTAAACCTAAGGACTTGGGTGGGAGGATGGGAGAGAGGGAGGGAAACGAATTACCCTTTTTAATTGTACTTACTCAAGACTACAATGTATTTATAATTATACATTATAGATAACGGGTGAAAGATTCTAGGTTAAAGGTAAATCTTGCAGAGAGGGATGAAAGGCTGTGGCATTAGGAGCTGGCTTAAAAACAAGGAGAGATGCATACCCGCCGATTGATACTGACTGTCCTGCAATGCAATTTTTTTCTAATAATGAAGAGTTACTAGGGGAATTAATAAGGGCCACGGTGATGGAGTGTGCACAAACTTCACAGACCGCAACCGCTATTTTAGGAATATCGTCTCTGTCTGTAAAGGTGATTCTGGTGCCGTTAGCAACAAATACAGTCTGGAAAACATTATTTGCCACCATTTTGACACAGAGGTTGAGCTGGTGCCAAAAGAAAGGAGGTTCTCCTCACTGATTTTAGCCAGAGGAATTGTCTCCAAGCCATATAGCGAGTCACCAAAATGAAAAGATCTCCTTTGAGTCCGGAAGGTTTTGGTCAGGGCTTGAATCCTCGCCCTGCCTCACCCCACAAGGAATTAAAACACTCTGGTGACGTTACCACAGGGCCACTCTGAAATCTCTTCAAGCTGATGCAGAGGAAAAGCCCCGTATTTTTAATATAACGTCCTCAGAGAAATGGAAAATGCACAGCAGTGAAACAAGAACTAAGGGGATACAAATAATGCATCATCTGCACCGTGCACGTTTCCTCTATCAACATTTTCATCCTTCATTTCCTTCCCTCCACAAAAACCTCACTGTAGAAATTCTAGGCAAATCAGGGCAGCTGGTTCTTTCCTGTAAACAGTCCCACAGCAGACCAACATATTAACAGAATAAGTACAGAAATAAGAGGAAGAAAAAGGAGCTAGAGCCCCCAAAGTGCTGAATCTGGACATCTCTGCTGGGTACACCAGGATATCAGAAAATTGATCAGTTTTGTTGCTCTCAAGACAAGACATAAAAATTTCAGGCAGCTCACATGGGCTTGGTTTGTAATAATAATAATAATAATAATAACAACAACAACAACAACAAAGTTTATTTGCAGTTTTATTTTGGGGGGAGGTTGAAGAAGATTGGGAAGACAGTCCAGAAAGAAGTACATGAAAACATCAGGGTTTTATTCAGTGCCTCAATATCTTGGCCACTTACAAGTTGTACCTGAATTATTTTTGGTTGTGGGAACAGAGGCTTAATGAAACCTTAAATGTTTAAACAACAACAAACTAACAATGGCATGGGGAGGGAGAGTAAAAAGCACTGGAAACAGGTGAAGTGCAGTTTCTCTGCCTGTGGGAGGCATGGGGAGGCCCTTCAAGCACCTCCCAAAATTGCCTGAAATTTTGGTTGCTGCTCAAACGTCACCACCTCAGACCAAAGCAGTGGTGAACGAGGTCCTTAAGCACTCGGTGGGTGTTGAAAACCTAGATCTGTGCTCGCCTGTTGGAATAAGAAGGGCAGGTGGTGGCATTTGAGACCCATATCATCAAAGTGCAGCCTGCAGCACGTGAACCCCTGACTCCATCAAAGGCTGCACATCTCCAGCTCCTGTTTGCAGAAAAGCCAGATTTCCATCCTGTATCACTTGCAAACAACTGCCAAAAGAGGTTTCACCCAATGCTGTATTGATCCAGATATTTTATATAATGGGTACTTCAGCAAAAGACATTGTCCTCACAGAGTAATTGAAGAAGGGAACTGGAGGGTCTTAACCTTAATTGATTTTTTTTTATTCTGGTTTCCTAAGGAAATGAGATTCATGCAATGAAATTGCCTGTGTCTGCCTGCCCCTTTCTCCTCTCATCCCCCTAATAACTTTGGGGCTGGTCGGACAATTACAGCCAAGTTGGATGGAGGAAGGAGGTCTCAGAGATATCAGATTCCTGCCTTGCTCAGGAAAGCAGGCAGCCAAACAGGGGAGCAGGTGTCTTAATGTTCCCCCTCAGGGAAATCTAGCTGGGCAAAAGCTTCCTCCTGACTGTGGAGAAGTTTGAATCTAAACTTGATTTCTCAGGTGTCTAAGAAGGTTTTGAGCAACCTGGGCTGCTGGGAGGTATCCCTGCCCATGGCAAGGGGGTGAAATGAAATGGTCTTCAAGGTCCCTTCCAACACAAACCACCCTATGATTTTATGATTCTATGAAAAATCAAAAAAAAAAAAAAAAAAAGTAGAAAATTAGACTTCTCTCTGTGACTCGCTGAATCACTTGTTTGCTATTTAGACAAATTCTGTTTTTGTACGGGCAATCTTGACATCACTACAAGAAGGAAAGGAAGAAGAGAAACAAGAGGAGATCAGGAAAGAAATATGACTGAGATCCATTTTTGCACCATCCCTATTGGTTTCTATCTCCATCAAAAAATATAATTCCGAAAATTTCCTTCTCCACCCCATCCTCAAAAATCTCACTTGTAACCCCATTATCTGCCTAATTAAATTCTGGATGTATAAAACTGTTAGACCCATCTTTTGGGAGACTGTACGCTTTAATCACAATTACATGCTGCATATTTCATGATATATATCTTTTGCGTATAATTAGAAATAAAAAATGTAATCCCAAAAAGATGTTTAATAATTTAAATACTGAGGATTTGATTAAAAGCATTCGAGGATTGCAGATGACAGGAAAAGAGCAGCAACTTCATTATAGCCAAGGGAAAAATTCAGGGACATTAAGCTGTTCTTTTATTTTACAAACCAAGCACTACAATCTTAAAAACAAATATTTCAAGCAGGAAAGTATAGATGCATTTCCCCAGGTATTTCCCTGTCATTTAATCTGTGGAATGGGACCCAGGATTTTGCACAAATGGCCAGATGTTTCTATTGAAAAGTTTACCTACTTCTCACCATGTTTCCCTTCAAACTCTCATTAGTAGAAATTCACGTACTCTGACAGAAGCAGGGCTCTTATCTCACTGCTCAGGCAATGCCTGCAGCACTTCTATAGTGGCCTGCAAACACACAGGACTTCGTGTGAAGAATCAGACAATCCCAACCCCTAAAAATATGTGGATGAAAGCAAAAAAAGCTAAAGTCGTGTTCTCAAAACACACAATTTATGAGAGATATTTATCCTGTCCCAGTAAAACTTGTTACCAGTGGACATCTTTAAGTATTGCAGAGGACAATAGGGATTATAAAAAGTGAAAAATGGTGACAATATATTAAAGGAATTGTCAAAGATCAGGGCTGGGAGCAGGGAGGCGTCTCCCACTGAAAAATACCCCCGGTGCTCATTTCCAAGGAAATCCCACCTGCAGTTCCCAACAACGCTGCAGCGACCCGCAGCATCCCACGAGGCACAAAGCAGCAGCTGCAGCCACTGGCTCCAAAGCAGGACGGGAAATGTCTACGTGGGGCAAGAAATCTGATTTGCCAACAGCAGACATCAGAGAGGGAGGGGGTTCAACATGGTAAAAAATAAAGGTAAATTGTCTTGATGTCTCCACTATTCTGTCTGCTCCACAGGCTACAACTGTGCAACATTCTTGAGCTTTACAAAGCTGATTATAAATTTCCTACTTAATGCGTCTTAATAACCTTTGGTTTGCAGGGCCTGAATTATACTTTTCTTTTTTTTTTTTTTTCTGCCTATGTAGAAAAGTGATGGCATATTTTTTATTATTTTCAAAAGTACCTCTTCTAAAAATGATTGCACTTCCTACCTTCATGCATCTGTTGCAGTCATCCTTCACTATTCACTCAAGTAGTAAATAAAGTAGGTCTCTGTATTCCATTGGCCTCTTTCTATGCCACTTAGCACTGTTATATATCAATACATTAGTGCTAATATATTTTTGTATAAGAAAAAATTGCATTTGAGAAGATTCATCTAAGGATCTTAAGCCTCCTTTAACAATTTGGTCTCATTTACCTTTACACGGAAGCACTGTTTGTTCGATTGACCAAAAATTACATCACAGAAATAAAAAAAGATTAGCTAAAATAACTCCCCATGGTAAGTCTACATCACAGGCAAAAGAAATTAAACCAATTATGTGAGCTCGGATTCAAGAAATCTCTGCTCAGCTCCTGCCTTTGCTCTGTGACAGGGAAATTCACTTCCTCGCTCTCTGCCTTTGTTGACATCTGTGGAATGAGCATACTTCTTCTCTCCCCACCTTTGACTGTCTTATCTATTTAAGAGAGCAAATTCTCCAGCCAGGATCGTTTCTTACGATGCATCCATCCAGTGCCAAGAACAGGGCGATTGCAGTCTTTGCTGCATTGTTGTCAGAGCAAACCTGCAGCGCTTTGCAGACGCACGAGCGGGTAAATGCAACCCTTGCGGAGTTTAATTGAATTATTAGGAACACTTTGGCATAAGCGAATAAATTATAGCTTTGTTTTACCTGATGCTCATTACCTTTGTATCAGAGGAAACCGAGTGGCTTCTGTAAGCAAGGAATTGATTAGAATAGATGACTGCTTGCTAGGCTGTAACACACAGGCTGCTCTGAATCGCCTCCTGACAGCTGATGGTGACCCTAGCTGCAAGCTTAAGCTACAATTATTGTGAGACTGACACAAATTTTGTGTAAATAAGGTATTTATTAATAGTAAGAATTCAGGGACACTTATGAAATGAACACGTACCCTATGGTAAGAAGCGTTCCGGTGTTGCTCACCAGCAATGCCCTGCAGAGCTCTTCCCCAGCACAGCCCCCCAGCAACCACCAGGCCCTGAGGCTGACACCAGTTTTGCTTGTTAATGGTGTTTTGGGCCACAAAGGAAACTAAAAGCCTGTTCAATAATTAAAATGTTTTAAGTAAAACGTAGGAACAAAGCATACTAGTTTGCAGTATGAGACTGATGCCAGGTGAATGAGTGATCAGAAAGAAATTCAGCACTGCAGCCACCAGAGCTGGTTCCTCTCTCGTGCCCCAGGATAAGACCAGCTATAGCCACACCATTCCTGGCAGGCAGAGGTTTTTCTTGAAAAATTCCACAAATGGAGATTCTGCAGCTTCCCCCGGCAATTTATTCCCAGGCTTAACCATCCTCACACTTACAAAGTTTTTCCTAATGCCTAGACTAATCTCCGCTGCAATTTAAGCTCATTATGCCTCGTCCCGGTCCCAGTGGACAGGGAGAACAGTTTATTCCCTTCCACTTTGCAGGTAATCACAGGAGACTCTGAAGACCTATTACATCGCCCGTGTTGCTATCATGCCTTAGCGCATTCATGCCTTTTTATCTATAGGAAAATGTGTGATACAGTGTAAAAGAGCCACACACACTTAGAGCATAAGGCATTTCGCAGGACGTCTCTTTAGCATATTAGTTATAAGAGTAACCAGGAGAGTCCAGTATTTGACTTTATATTTCCAAATTCTGCATAACTGAATGTATTATAAAGCATCACTTAAATATTATTTTGAACAAAGAAGCCTGTCGCATTTCAGAGCAAAAGCCACCTTGCGGGAGGACTACAAGTCATATCAGTTGCATATTGACTAAAAAATTACTGGCGTTGTGGTTGTGATTATACTAAACAACATAAAAGCAGCTAATGGTGTAATCACCAGAGCAGATGTCTGCTAGTCAAAAGAAGTAGGTTCTGCTCCAGACCGCTAATACCAATCACGGCTGGTGGACGTGTCATTTAGGCCAGCATTTGCAAAAGCATCCGACGGTAGATGCCCCAAAACTGGCTGTTTCTATCTTCACAGATGCACCAAGTGAATTACTGCCGAACACGGTGACTGCACGACTCCAGCTGAAGAAAACCCTCCGTTTTCTCAAGGCAGCAAAAACTGCTGGGTGCTTACAGAGGCATGAGACAGTTGAGCAGGACGGAGGTCGTGATACCTACACGGCTCCACAAAGGTCATTCTCGATGGCATTGCTCAAGTTTTTGTGTTGAGATAGTTGAGCTCAGAGTGAGGACTGGTTTTGCTTGGGAAAACACACATCTAAAGGACACATCTTTTTACGCATATTTATTATAATTGCAGCGGCAGCACAGAACATCACACTGGAGATGTGGCAGAGCTACAGACCTGCGTGGAGTAACCACACACTGATTATCTTGAAGTCCTGGCCCACAGAAAAAGTACACTTACCAGCACACTTTTGTAACGCTCAGGGCACAGGAGCCACTTGGCTTCTAATACCACTGTTACGAGGCTCTCGTGAGAGACAAGCCGCGATATTTTTTCCTGCAAGCAGTCAACGGTGATTGATGACTCTATCAGAATGATGGCTGTGACTCCATGTTTTCTGTATGGCCCTCTACACAGCAAAAAGCAATGACTTAAGGAGCTTTTTTAGATCTCAATTCCTCTGATCAAGAGTCAGTACACCCTCTCTGTTCAGCTGCTTGTCGCACAGGTCCCCAAAGATTTGTGCCAGGATTTTTCTGCCTTATGAACCTTTGCCTTGACCCGTGGTTCTAGAAGACAGCTTTAAAAAAAGGAAGATTAATCTCACCAAAAAAAAAAAAAAAATCTGTATTCTAACAGCACATATACCTAGTTGGGCCAGGGACAACTGTATCCCTCACCAACTCCTGTTTCTCTCCTCGTATGCCAGGTTGCCTCACTGCTATCTACAGGCTCTAACTACATCAAACACCAACATACCACAACAAATTCTCCTACCATTTTTAAGCCAAAACATAGTTAAATCCAATCTCTCTCCTCCTACGTACTTAAGACTACCTTTGTCCATGGCGGAAGCATGCAGTCCTTAGTGTGTCATTAATAAAAGTTTTTTTTGTTGTTTTTTCCCTGATGCTTACCAATGAAAAATTGCACAGGTGGTATCATTTCCTCACGTTACATTACAGGTCTACATTGTTAGCCAAACTATTTGGAATTCCTCCCCTCATTCTTTTTTCCCCTACTTTCTTTAGGTGTGACTTCGTTTCCTGTGCTTAATAAACACTTCTGCCCCCTCTCTGTTTCATATATTCCCTTCTTCGCATGAAAACCACCTTTTCATTATTTCCAGCCTAATTCTGCCACCCCACTTTACTTATTTGGACCCATCTTCATTTCAGGTCTCTCTCTTTTCCACAAGCAAGTTCACTGTTGTGCTTCTAAGTATCATCAGAATTCCTTTTTCTGTAGGCTCAGTCCTGTATTCTGCAATATAATTCTGTTCCCATGTTTAGGTCCCAGACCCAAAGCATCATCCCATTCCTCCCAAAAATCAATAAATAAAAACACACCAAGATACTATCACTCCCCAGGCTGACATCAGGTGTTTAACCTTCGCCCAGCATCCTTTAGTCATTAACCCTCAATGCAAAAAAGCCAATGAAAACTGGAAGAAATAGGGATGGTGCACATCTAGCAGAGCAGAGACTGGGCACTACTGTAGGGAGGGCATTTTAATTCAGGAAGAAAAGATCTTTGTTTTCAAACCTATCACAAGCAGTTGATACTATCAAGGAATTCATCTCTAGCTCATGACAAACTAGAACACATTCCACACACAACTCATTTACTATCTCTACCTGCTAACAGCTCAAGCTTGTTAGCTTTCTGTACAAAGTCTGGCTTCCTCTCCCCCACCACCTTCTTTGGAATGATCTGTTACTTTCTGTTGACAAGTTTGTTTTCTTGCAGGTAATAAAGTACTCCCACTGGCTATACAGGCACTGATATCTCAGAACAGAAGAAACTGGAAATGTAGCATGAATCTAATGACCATTCTTTTCCAAAATACCCACACCTTGATCATCTTTGATAAGCCTTGTGTAGGAGTTACATTTTGATCTGCCTATGATCTTGCTATTTTGATTACAGATTAGACTTCTTACCATGTAGCAAATGAGACACAGAGGGAAACAGCACACTTGCATGGTTTTCAGATCCATTCTTACCCGTTTCTTTTCTACCTTTCCACTTGTGATGCTCCATAAATGCTGAGCTACCAGGTCAGACCGGCAGACTTGGAGCAGACCTCTCCACTGTAGGTGGAAATTCCCCATTTGTTTCCCTCTACCCTCAATTTTTCCCAAGCATCACTAATTTTAGGCTTTTATGTAGTATTTAAAGAGAGAAAAAAAAAGAAAACAACCAGAAGTATCATGTGTTTCAGTTCTTTCCTCCAGAAATAGTTAATGGTTCTCCAGTACTGATCAAGCCATTGAGACAACCTGCTACTTACTCCTAACGCAATTTCGTGGCCCTGTGAAAACACTCTCTAGAGAGCCAAAATCCCCAGGGAAGGAAGGTAATCCCAGTTTGTCTCACTAGACAAATGTGAAAGGTTAAGAAATTTACCATAAGATATATCTAGAACTTGAGAATACTGGTAGTTTAAAGGTTTGGCTTTAATGCATACTTCATAAAAAGATTACACAAAATATTTTCAAAAACTTAAGTATATTTATTGAGCAATAATAAGACAATAGCAAGTTTTCATAAAAATGATACTACAAGATGCAGTGAGTTGTATAAAGGTATATGCAAAGTTGCCTACAGTTCTGAACTACCTCAGCTACAAGACAGCACATAAAGAAAACAATTATAAGCAGGAAAGTAACAATGGACTAGGACACAGTACAGCATACAAGCAAAAATTTCTTCGTCAAAAATAGCTTCAGCACATAGACTGTTCTTCCCACTTCTACTCTTTTAGCTCAGTCTTGTTAGCAGGTGGGCAACTCTTTTGTAGAGAAGAGAGATCACCAGAAGTCTAAGTAGACCTGAAATTAAAAAAAAAAAAAAAATACATTTCAGCAAGCAATTTTCAGAGTAATCATAAGGAGGTAAAACATTCAACATTTTAAAATGCAGAAATATGTTTAAAATGCAGAGATATATAGACTGTACTAAATTATTAGGTATTGTATTGGTAATCAAAAGCCTGACCTTGCCAAGTTTTCTTTATATCATATGGCACCATCCTGATGCATTTAACAATTCATTGTGCAGAAACATTAAGTGATTTGACTTTATATGCAAAAAAAAAAAATCACTATGAAACAACTAAAACTACTAGCCTTCTGTGTTAAGTAACTTATTTTTAGAGCAAAACAGAGATGAGACACTACTGCAACATTTAAATATATGCATCATTCTTAGTGCCCTAAGGTTGGCACAAGCAACTTATAAATGTCAGAAAAGCATATAAACCTTGTTAATGTTTTCAGAAATTCATTTAAAGATAGAAACAGGTCCAAAAAGATGCCTGTCTAAATGCATTGCAATTACGTTACAATTATTTTCCAAATACACAGATATGTTCTGTCTTTTCTCAGCTCATTACTGACTCAAACAATTTGCCCTTCTGGGATCAATTGTTTGCTAATAAATAATTGTTTACAGTCACAAAATGATATTAAGGAGTATTCTTATTAGTTTTCCTTCTACAGCCTAATAAGATTCAAAACTAGCTGATTCCCAAGAGTCTAACCTTAACCTTGCTGTGTTTAACAGCCCAGGAAATGATGAACCATCTGTTTCAGAAAATAATGGAGGGCCAAGAGGAAATATTGTTTAATTGTAGATTAACCTCCTCATACGGCAGAATGAAGCATCTACAGAATTAGCAACCATAACTAGCAATGAACAAAAATAACTGAAAGCAGCTCTTACTATTACAAGCCCAACAGCAGCAAGTATTCTTGCATCACCTCTTTTTTGCTGAAATCCTCCCAAATGTATGTAACAAATAGAACCTGATCTTTAACGTGACTCTGAAAAATCACCTTTGGATTTATTTTAAATGAGGAAGCCATAGAAATAAATACTGGAACGGTTATGAATTCAATTTTTCCTTGAGTATCAAAGCCATTTTAAAACAAACATCTCCAAGGTAGAGATGGTGTGTTTATTCCTTTGTAACTTTCACCTCACATCTCTACAGCGAGAAAATGGCTGCTCTGAAGCAATATGCAAGTCACTGGGGGAAGGGGGGAAAATGTTCCTGGTTTTAAATTAAAGAACTTTGATCACTTATGCACGGCTACTGATGTAGCTACTTATGATAACAGAGACAACCAGATAAAATGTAAGATGGTTTGGGCACTAAAACAGAACAAAAACAGTAACAAACCACAGGAATTTAAAAATAAAAATACCTATCCTGCACTAGCATAATGAAAAGCAGTGTAATTCTGCACCGCGGTGGCATTTTTTCTACGTAACGCTCATTCCAAAAAAAGCTTAACAGAAACCTTTTACCTCCATCAATCAGTTTGCCCCATTTTGACAGCAACAATGATAGAAAAGTGTGTTATCAGAGGGCTGCAGCCAACTCCAATACACAGGAATCGAGAAAGCTGTTCCTTGATTTTACACAACCTTCCCAGCACAGTAGCTAGATTCACTTCTGACTGAGGCAGCTAGGTGCATACTCAGCATCTAAAGATTTCATTAATTCTAAGTTCCAAATATCCAAACACTGTAACATTTACTCAAATAAATTATTCTTGAATTCTTCACTTAATTCTTGAAGCAATGAGCTAGCAATAACTCCACAGCTTCATATAATAGCACCTATTCAGAAAGGATAAGAGTTTGACATTCTTCTCCTACTAAACAACTAGGCACAATTTTATCCATCAGACGTCTATCAACCTACGGATATTGAAAGCTTGGGCGAACAAGATAAAATCAAAACCAACCCTACTGTCAAGCTGCACTATCTACTGGCATCAATAATGCTATTCATGAATTTAGGAAAATTAATAAATCTTGGGATGAATGCTCAGAAAGGCTCAAATACAGGTGAAGCATACTCACTTAGGTTTTGTTTCTGCATCTGTCACTTGGCGAATATAGATACCATCTTCAGGATGTTCAATGTCATCCATTTCATACATATATGAAGAAGCTATTGCAAGGGTAGTTCCATCATTGCTGAAGGCAAGTGATGCTATGCTCGTGGGATACCGATGGAACTGACACAGACGCTTTTTATTAAATGGATCCCAAATATTTACAAATCCATCAGAACCGCCTGAAAAATATCATTTACAGTTTTTTAAAATGTTAATTGAGAGAATGGCAGTAGAGACACAGTAAAGAAAAAAAGAGTAATGATACACTAAAGAAAAAAAATAAAACTACACAGACTTACTCTGTCAAAACACAGGATTATACAGTCACATTATTTAGTAGAGAGCACAATGACTACTTCCTGATGTCTGTTAAAGGAATTAACTCCCACTACATCAAACAATTTAAAAATTAAATGCTCAAAGCAAGAATACAATTCAAAGGCTTAAAAAATAAGGCATATGAAGTAAAGGCCTGGTAAATCAGAACTATAGGACTTGAAGCAAGTGTTACAAAAAAAAAAAAAGAATATCTACTCTACCTGTAGCAAACGTGTTGTGGACGTTATGGAAAGAAATAGCATTAACTGGATAAATCTGCTCAATATTGTTCTCCTTCAAACGATGACATTTGAATGCATATTTCTTCTTCTGTATTTCTGGACTTGGATCCAAATATTCCACTGCAACACGACCTTCAATAGAACTCAAAACATAACCCTACCAAAGAAAATTGAGATACGCATATTAGAATTCAGTAAGTAGAAAAAAGACTGCCATACAACTTACCTTATAACCCTCTAAATTCAAATAAATGACACTTAAATAGTATTTAATTGTGTATAACAAGTGGTTTATTTTGTTAACACAGATCCATGCAATCAGCCATAGAATCTGCTTTTGAGAAGTAATGCAGAAAGCTTTCCAAGAGATTTTTATTGTACCCTAAGTTTAAGCTTATGGCGAGGAATTTAATTACCCCTGCAGATCCAAATGCGAGTTGCTATGGGGGAAAAACATTAACAGTTAAAAGCCTTCCAAAAATTTGTCCACCTATCCTCCTGGGCCTAAATATCTTAAATATTATAGATACTCCGACTATTTAGTTTCAGAATTATATTGAATTAAATCCAGAGCATTAAACTAAATGCTTGAAGTTACAATAGCATTTTTGGTGACACTGATTATAAGGGTGTCCACGCATCCAGTTCCTTACAGCCCCTTAGAGCAACTTGATGTTTTTATTATAACTTCTGACTCAAGCCCATAAGCGATCTTTTCAGAAAAAGGATTATAATGCTATCTAGCTACAGCAAGCTTCTTCAAAATCCACAGCACAATATAATCTGGAAGATCAATTTGTTTTACTACAACTGGAACTGAAAATGCAAGGAGTGTTCATGCCAGTTCAAGAACAAGTAACTAGGTCTCCCAGTGTCTGTACCAGAATCATGGACATTGGAAAACTCTCTTCTAAATTAGTTCTTGCTTTTGCCAGAAAAAGCAGATCTTGCTTTACTTAAAAAAAAAAAAAAAAAAGCTAGAAATACCACAGATACACCATGCTAACCTGCATGGAACAGCTCTACGATCAGCTAAATTGTACAATTTGCCCTAGATAACAGAACATGGATACTTAAGTGCATGACACAGTCAGACGTGAGAAAATTCAAAAAAAAAAATTCACATTCATCTAGTTTTAACCCTGCCTCTGTTCACATCCTGTTGAAGAACCTAGGGCTACAATGCATAAAGGCTGCTGAGCAAAGTCTGTCTTCACCTTTTCTACTGCAACTTTGTGTGGATTTGGGGTTTTTTGTTTGGTTATGTTTGTTTATTTTTTTAATTTGGAAGACTATGTATCAGCACCGTAATGCATTAAAGAAGCAATTTAAAAAACAGACAAAAACTGAGAAAAGGTAAAAATAATGTGCTGGTAAGTCAGTGGCAAACATTTCAAAGTTATGCTATACTTCCAAAAAGTTTACCTGGAGCAAGGAGTCTCAACACCATTTTCTTTCCTTAAGACCAGAAGTATTTTTAAAATGAGAGAACCAGTAAGCTTAAAAGAGATAAGTCACCATTTTTCCTGAAGAACATGCCACAGAAATATAATTGCTGAGATGGTTCTCATACCTGCTTATTTGGAAACGCTCTGATACAGCGGGTCTGATACTTCAGACTTGATTCTCTTCGCTGCTGAACGTAGCCCATGTTCCGCAAATCCCACACCAGCACTCTCCGACCTGCAGTCCCCACAATTAGTCTGTCTCCAGACACAGAAAGCGTGTACACCTTTTCAGAAGAAAAGGACAGTATTTAACACTTATTAGTCTGGATATCCATTGTTCATTATACACAATAAGATGTCAGCAACATGCAATACAGGAAACAAGTAACATGTGCAATGAAGGGTGTGGCTCTAGATTTCCCTTTTGCTTCAATTTATAACACAAATTTGGAACAAACTGTAGTAGTGTGCAGTTAGTTACTTATTAAAAAGCAGATGTAGCACTTCAAAATCTTACACCTCAAACCCAATGCAGCATCATACTCCGTAATACTAATTTACAAAAGCAACATCAACAAAAAAAGAAGTGAATATGCACCTGTAAAACTCTAAATTTCAAGCACATTCATTACATTACCAACCTGGAGACTCTGATATCTAAACAACCTTCCACTCATGAGATTTCTTCTTTTTGTGGATATTACATTCTAAATGCTACATGCGTACAGAAGAATATATGTACAATTCACAAGGGAAATATGTATTATTTGAGTTTTCCTAAAAAATTATTTAAGTATTAAACTTACTGGATAATTCAAGGCAAGAAGATGATATGTACAAAGTAATGGGTGAAAAGGAAGGTGCAGATTTTATCTTTGCTTGATATGCACCTCTTGCATTATCCACTATCCAATCATGATGGTGTAATTTAGTCCTATAAAACCACATTTGTTTTTCCTTTATCTAGAAATTGTTTCTTTTTAGACAGAATACTTCAAACTGTATGTCATGTTAATAAAGAGAAATAAATTGCAAATAATTTATTAAAAAATGGTAGTTTGTGTACTTCAGTAAAGCTAAGTGAAATTGACTGAAGAAATATGCTTGATACCCTTAAAAAAAAAAAAAAAGCAATCCACATCTTGGAATTTTTGCTCTACTCCAAAAATTGGCGCAGAGGTTCTAATTTTTATTTTTCAAAGTTCTCATTAAAATATCCAGCATATAAATCATTCAATTCTTAACTCTTACTTGTGATGTTGTTAATCTAAGTTTAAAAAAAAAATAGTCAAAAACTCCGTACTACCAAACAACAAATTGTTGATACACGAGCAAGATGGAATCCAGCTACTCCCAGCTGCCCTGCCACTGAGCTGCTCACAAGAGCAGGCTATCAGGGCAAGCTTTTCAAAAGTGATCTAATGCAGCTGAACACATAGGCAACAGATACTGTATATACCTCTGAAGAAGAATGAAAAGCATAAAAGATCTGGTATCCTGCCAGGATTCGATTTACCTCTGGCACGTACTCGTACAATTTAACTCAAGCACATAGTTTCGTTTTCTGATTTTCTGATAAAGTCCAATAAAGCTATTTGGTTCTGGTAAGTCCACACCAAAATATTAGAAAAAACAACTTGTTTCTTGGTGTACTATAAACATTTTTGGCAATTAATTTATAAGTTAAAAATAAATATGAAGCTATCAGCTACCTGACAGGTCCACATGTGCAAAAAAAATCCCTCCCCTTAGCCAATCTACATTCACTAGGCTTGCATTACTGCTCTAAACAAACTGCAATTATTGAATTTCCCTCTCAAGACTGATGTCTGAAGATAAGAGATGTCTTAAATGCTTGTGTAAGAGTAGCCTAGAATTTCTGATGACCCCAATTGCCAAATCCCATTTAATATATAAAACAGACTTTAAGCTAATAGTAGTTAAACACTAACATTTTCAGATCTCCCTTGCTGTTGATGAAAAATTTATCCAAACATGTTATCATAGAAACAAAGTGTTTGTACACACGTACAGAAACAAAGGCAAAGAAGAACATTAAATATCTTAAATCTTCTTTACAAACTGATGTCACACCTGTACAGCGAGTATTCTTTCTACACCACACAATCATCAATCAAATGAAACCATTGTCATGCAGTTGAGTAGGTGTACACATTTATCAAAGGCAGTATTAAAAAAATGACATAATGAACCTCGCTGAGCCAATAAGCAGCTTGATTCACTGTGGCTGTCCGTTATACGATATTCTGTCGGCAATTCATCACAGTTCTTTACATGCTACATACAACTATAAATCAAAACTAGAAATAATGCAATTACTTTATTCTGAACAAAGGTCTTGCCAGAAGTAGATTCGGCTATGTTGTGACAAAAGTAATAGCTATTTAGATGCAACAGGGATCGTAAGGACAGCTCCTATCACTTGACAGTACATTGTGACAGAGCTCAATAAAATTTTAAAAAGGTATAGGCAGAAAATATTCACATGCAAAATTAACCAGCAAGACAAACTATGTTTCACAAGCTAGGAGAAAGGCAGGAATTTTTTTCTATAATTCTTTCAGTGACACTACTATAAGTAGTGTAAAGATTAGCAAACCGTATTGGCATTAAAAAAAAAAAGTTTAAGAAAATATATTTTACTTCTCTTTGTCTCTCCTCAGCACAGAGGATTTTAATACTGGATGAATGTCTGAATTTACTAGACATTATTGCAATGACAGGTAAATTACAATACAAGCAATCACAATTCAACTTCTGAGTACTAGTCAGAAACTAAAATTTTAATTCAGGAAAAACACACACCTTCCTACTGTACCTCTACATACATTTCAAAGCAACTGGACTTGATTACTGCCAGGACCTTATGTCCAAAAGAGTTAATGCTTAAGGAAATCACTGAGTGCACATTACAACAGTCAAGCCAACCATTAACAAGGTAAGACAAGAATATCAATGGTTGCCTCAATTTCACATGCTGTTTTTGTTAGGATTTCTCTCCTCAAACTTGTTTTAAATTGTAAGATTTTTTTCTATCCAGAGTGCAAAGAATTAAGTTTCGCTCCTATTGATGAAAGCATAAAGCCTTAATCTAAAATTGTAACATATTCTGAATATTAGTATTTAAATGCAACATTTATATGCCAGTTTACATATTTGAAAAGTTACTTCTAAACTTTTCAAATTTACTTCTACATTTAGAAGTAACTTTTCAAATTGAGCTCAGTTTAAGAGCACGCCTTGTATGGTTAACTGTATGACAACCACTCCCTGGATATATTACTGAACGCTTTACCTGGGACGCAGTATCCAATCCATACCTTTTCTGGTTGAGAGAAGGTTCCTGCATTACAAGGTGTTCTGGGATCCCACAGCTTAACTGTCTGATCCCAGCTTCCAGTCACCATGACATTCACTTCTGGGCAATACTCAACACATCGGATAGGTGCATCATGGCCACCAACAAGGTTTTCTGTAAGAAAATACAACTTACAGTAACTTCATTGGCTCCACAAGCAGTCAGCATAAAGACTTTTTAAAATAAATTTTTAAAAATACACATTACTGCAGGACAAAAGTGCTATTTTCTGGCATTCCCATGGATATAGTGAAATGCTAGGAGCTGCTTTAAAGATGGTTCAGTCTTCAGAATTACAACTTTTGCAAACACCAGAAAAGTTAAATTTAAACTTGTGTCACTTTATGTTATGAAAGGATATTAAGAATTTTAGGCAGCCACACAAAGATCTTCAGAAGTAGAGTTTAGTATCCAGTATCAAATATCACCACTTGTGACGCAGACACTAACATAGAAAACAATTTAAACTTGTGTATATACTAATGTTATGCAAAAATAAAGTGATTTAATATTTTTATTAATTTGTGGTAAATATAAACATCTCTAATAAGTCACCTATGCTAAAAATCAACTTTTTTTTTTGTTACTTTACTTTGCACACAAGTTGCCATTTTGTCTAACCTTTAAAAAATCTAGTTTTGTCTTAGCCTTTAAAAAATAACACACTCAGTTTTAGGACAGCTCAGCTAATTGCCCAGATGTGAGACACAGCAGCCTACAGCACAGCAGGATGCAATAATCAGAAATCCCATTCAAGATGTCCTCTAACAAGCACCTACCCAACTTTCTGGCAAAGCACCAAACCCTGCCATCCTGCGAGATGGCACTAGGAAGGAAATGCCAGGAACCATCAGCAGGATGAGTATTTAACTGTTTCCTTCCTTTCCATTTTCATCTTAAAATTAGGTAGGAAAAAAAAAAAAAAAAGAAGAAAAACACATGCAAAATGCCTCAATTAGTATTAATCACTAGGAATGTTTAGTTCCAGCCCTTCTGTTAAAGGTGTTACAGCACAATCTTCAATTACACAGTAAGAAACACTGCCTTGTTCAGTGCCCTTGACAGATTTACCATGGCAATCAGAAAGGGCTGCGTGACTCCTGAGCACAATGACAACTTAAAGCAAGAGGACTATTAATAAATAACTAAACAGCTACTGCTTAAAGCAAGTATCTCTCTTAAAAAAAAAGAAACATTTCATTCTTGGAAGTGTGTCAATCTGAAGCTCAGGTCAGTTGTTTCAAAGAGATCATTTACAAAATTCCATCTGCTCACCTTGGTCCGTGTTTAGATCGTGCATTTTCAGTTGCTGATCTAATCCTCCACTCCAGGCATGGGTAGGATCCTATTAAGCAAAAAATTCACCTTATGACATGCACTACGTTTCTCTTGGCCGCTGTACATTTAATCGCCTAGGCACATTCAAAAAAGGACTTGTTTGCAAGATTTTTGTGAAACTATAAACCATGTGAGAACCTGTGTGTTGACCCACGGTGTGATTCTAGCTATGTGACAAAATGTTAAGTGAAAAAAGCACAGTTAAAAAATTAAATTGATCCTTACAACATTCAGTAACACAAAGATGAAGTCACTGGAGGACATATGCCACAATACAAAGCAAGAGAAAACACACATGCTATTTGAAACACTCCATTTCATGTTATTATACATAATAAATAATAAGCGAAAACAATGCCACTGATTAACTAAAGAAACATTCTGAAACATATTTCAAGACCCACACGTTAAAAATACAGAAACAAGTGTTTGGTAAATGGCTCATTTGGAACAATGCTGTGTTTCCAAAACAGCCTAGTATGAGAAGGTTAAAAAAATAAGAGTAATTGGCTGTGGGCATTCAGCGTGAACAATGATTTCTGGGTACATACTACTCTAAGAAACACGCAAACAATTTACCACATCATTGGAAAAACAGCATAAACCAGCTGAACTTACTTTTATCTGCCACTTCTATGAGAAGTAAATTATTTGTGAGCCTGCATCCTTCGCAGGAAACGTGTATTTAGAACAAACATGTTTGTTAAAAGAATAATCAGCAGAAGCAAACTATTCTTTTAGACCTAGATTTCAGGTAGGAAGTATGCCTTTAATTTCATGGACTAACAATTTAACATGTGCACAGTAGATTTATAAAATAAAATAGCATGCACTTACATAAAAGGCGCAGTCAAGGACAGCCCCTGAATGTTGGTATTTGAGCCGCATGGTGTTGGCAGGAACATCATAGAGACGGACAGTGGTGTCCCAGGACGACACGAGCAGAAACTGGGATGTATTTGGACTGAACTTGACTGATGAAATGCCATCATCTGGAGTTTGATTTAGCTTGAACTCGTTTGATCCTGTCATCTGAAGACAGTAAAGCGCAGATATATTTTAGTGGAAACAAGAAAATAAGCCCAGAGAGTCAGCTAGCTTACAGACACATCTTAAAGCTACTTTAAAGGAATGCTGGAAAGTTTCTTAGTCTTTACACAAAGTGCAGAACACACAGATTGCTCACAAAGTCACAAAATTGAAGACACTTATCACTGTCTAATACCTCAATGAATTCCTCCCCATACGAAAAACTTTAAAATTTAAATACCAAATATACTATAGAGTAATAATCATAAGCTTTTTGTACTGTTTACCTATAAATCTAGATTATTGCCATATATTCCCACTACACCGTCTAGGCAGTTATATATTTTTTAAAGTATTTATAAATTATTCTGAGACTGAGGAAGTTTTAAAAATAACGTGCAGGCAGGAAAGAATCTGATTTGAAAACTCAAAAAAAAGTGTTCCTGATTCCATGTGACTTTCCTGATCTTCCAAGAACTGCAATTGGACAAAACGTCAAATAGTTTCTGGTTTTCTGTAACCTTCCAGTACTTCAGCTTCCTGAAGTGCTACAAAATACTTCCATTGAATAGCTTTAAGATTTTTTTTCCTAAGATAGTTTTTTTTTAAAAAAAAAAAAAATATATAATAGAGGAAAACCATGCTTCGTGGGATACCAAAATGCAAAGCAAATATGTAAACGTGATGTAATAGGAAAAATAGATCAAAAATTTACTGACAGATCAATGACTCTGAAGGCAATTGTCACAGTACACAGGACTAGTTAGTTATACACACATACAAAAAAAAAAAATACAAGTAGAGCTGAGGCTACAAGCAGCAACTATCAGCTGGTAAGCCAGTGCAAACCTTACAAATGCTCTGGATGAAGAAACTGTTTGTTACATGCACACCAACAAAGCCTCCAAACCTTTTTTAATGCTTTCTAAGGCCTTAACAGCACATTTCCTTTCCTCAAAAAGGGCAGAGAAGTGAATTAGCTCTGACTTTCTGTAACACTATCACTCCTGGCTTTCTGTGTACAAAATGCAGAGGTGAGATTTTGAGAATGAAAATGAAGAGAGACTGAGTAGGTGAAATAAGATGAGGTTCAAATGTAGCACACTGTGATTGTCAGCAACAGCCATCAAGCTGTACAGTAACGTAAGCACTGTACATTCTTACACTACAAAAAATTCCTGAGGGGAAACTTTAGTAAAGACATCCTTCAAAAAAAAAAAAAAAAAAAACACAGGCAGAAACCCACACTACAACTACTCAAATATGAAGTGTGAGTATAAGCACTCTTAAGAACAGGAAATAAAAACTACGTTCCTATTTTTTTTTTCAGCTCTGTTGTGGAAGTACTTGGCTGAAAGACACAGATCTGGAGAACCCGGTGCACATACTGACATTTGAACTCTAGTAAAGGATTCATCAGCATCTTTATTACTCTTTGAGCAATTAAATGTACATCGGTGATAATTTCAGGTGGATGTGCAAAGACACAAAAACTAAAGGAATCAGGGACTGAGAGGACTTTACTGGACACGCTAAAAGCCTCGTCTACTCAACAGAAAATTTAAGAAACGAGTGTTTGAGGTGTCTGCTACAACAGTTACAAACCACCCATAAAGCAAACAAAAAGCAGCGATACAGAACGTAAAGAGACACGAGAGACCCTGGAGCTATTTTTAATCCAGAAAAAAACGGTAAATTAACAATATCAGAACGCAAAGATACCCTACCTGTCACCCACCTTTACAGAAACCACACACAAATCGCACGGGTTTCAGGACCGCAGCTTACTCAGGGGCTGATCTCCACGGAACACCGCGCCCCCCCCCTACCCCAACCGAGCCCCAACCCACACCCCGAGCACAGCAGCCGGCTCCTAACACCGGCATTACACACACAGCGCACGGAACCCCCCCCCCACAGCCCCCCAGAGCCCCTCAGGCCCCCCCCCGTGCCCCCGGTACCGTTTTCATAGTGCCGGGCTCCTCTCGCCGCCTCCGCGGCCGCTCCCTCGTGCAGCTGCGAGGCGCTATGGCTGTGGCTGTGGCGCTGCCGGTGCCCGGGCGCTGCTCGGGACCTGCGGGGAACGAGCGGGGTGAGGGGGGGATGAGGCGGGGGGGGGCGGCCGGGACCGGCCCTGCGCAGGCCGCGGCGGCTGCTCCGCCTCCACAGCGCCGCGACCGGACCCGGCGGCCGCCACCAGGGCTCGGGATGAGCCCCGAAGCCCGGAGCCCACCCCCGAGGCCCCCGAACCCACCCCCGGCCCCGGCGCCCCCTCCCCGGCCCCCGCGGCCCGGTCCCGGCCCCGCTGCCTCCCGCCCCTCACCTCACCGCCTGCAACTGCCGCCGCCGCCGCCGCTCTGCGCACGCGCGCCGCCGCCGGCCCCTCCCCATTGGCCGATTCGAAAGGCGGAAGCGCGCGCGGCGCGGCGCCCCGCCGCGGGGCATGCTGGGGAGTGTAGTCCGCGGGGGGGTGGCCCGCCCGGCCCGGCCCGGCCCCATTAGGGGGAGAGATCAGCGGGGGGGGGAGGGATCCGAAAGCAGGGCCGCGGCCCCCCGCCCCGAGCCGATATTTGCGATATTTACCATATTTCTTACGATATTTACCATATTTCTTACCATATCTATAATATTTCCTACGATATTTATAATTTTTCTTAGGATATTTATAAATTTTCTTACGATTTTTATGCTATTTCTCAATGCATTTACGATATTTTAACGATATTCGCGATATTTGTTGCGATATTTACGGTTTTTCCCGTATTTTCGATATTTTTTGCGATATTTATGAGCTTTACAGGCCAGGATTAGCAGCTTACAATATTGATCTCCATAGGGAAAGAAGCACCCCTCGTCCCTTCTCACTTCCACCCCTTGGCCACCCCTTCACCTCCTCTCTTCCTCCGGCTTTTTTTTCATTTATTTCTCTTATTTTTTGTTCATTTTTTGTTTTTTTTTTCCCCCCCCCTTCCCCCCCAAGTCGTGCCCGGTGCCCCCCCACACCCCCCCACCACCAGCGCTTCGGAAACACGCGGCTGGGAGCTGGCAAATTTACAAACGAGGCTTAAAACGTTTTATTTCCTTTAAAAATATGTACAGATCTGAAATAACGCTTTTTTTTTTTTAGTGTTTTTTTTTTTTTTAGTTTTTAATAATTAATTTTCTTTTCAAGTGGCAGGACGGCGGAGAGAGGGAGGGGAGGGGGTGCACACACAGGAGCCATGAGGCTGCATCAGGCCGCTTGCGCCCCGTCGGGGCCCCCCATTTTGCCCCTCTCCGAGCTCCCCCGGGGCAAACGGAGCTGGGGAAGGGGCCGTGGAGCCCCCCCAGCCCCGACCCTTTGTGCCTGGAGCCCCCCTGCCAGGAGCCCCCCAGCCTGGAGCCCCCGTCCCCGAGCCACCGGCAGGGCGGGAGGCGCTCAGTACTCGATCTTGTTGTAGAGGTTGTAGAGCGGTAAGGCCGAGAGGTTGCTGCCGGGGTAGTAGAGGGGCGCTGGGAAGGCGAGGGAGCGTGGCACCGGCACCCTGAGGAGCGAATTGTCCCTGAACACCAGCGGCATCCCCACCAGAGTCTGAGCCGAGGCGTGCGCCATGTTGGCGGCCTCCAGCTCGGCCGAGAGCTGCCGCTTCCACTTGTTGCGGCGGTTCTGGAACCACGTCTTCACCTGGGTCTCGGTCAGCTGCAGGCTGGAGGCCAGGCAGGCCCGCTCCGAGCTGCTCAGGTAGCGCTTCATGTCGAAGGTGGACTCCAGCTGGTACACCTGGCTGCGGCTGAACACCGTGCGCGTCTTCTTCTTGGCGGCTCCGGCCTGCCGGTCCCCGCCGTCGCGTTGCCGGTCCCCGCAGGAGGGCGAGGAGGGTCCCAGCGGCTTCTCCTTCTCCTCCTTAAAGTCCTGCTGCGAGGGCGAGAGGAAAGGCGGCCGCTCCGCGCTGCCCGCCGCCGCTCCGCTCCCCTTGCTGCTGCCTGCAACAGAGCCACAGCGCGGGGGTCGCACGGTGGACGGCACCGGTGGCACCCCCCCCGACGGCACGGGCACCCCGATGGCTAAGGGGTGAGAGGAGCCCTGGGTGATCAGCCGCTGTTCCCGGTCCCAGGGGAAAAAAAATAAATGGTACAATGCCAGGGAAGCTGTAAGAGGCTGTCCTATAGGTGTCCTGTCATTATGGGGTCGGAGGGAGGATGGAGGGAGAGGTGGAGGGGTGAACGGATGAAGGGTGGAAAAAGGGGTGGAAGGATGGACTGAGGGATGAAAGAAGGGATGGAGGGGTGGATGAAGGGATGGAAGAAGGGATGGAAGGGTGGATGAAGGGATGGAGGGGTGGTTGGAGGGATGGAGGGGTGGATGGAGGGATGCAGGGGTGTATGGGGGGGATGGATATGCCCACCCCGCCGAAGGCAGCAGGGTACCAGGCTAGGGCTGCCTCCCTTCCCGCCGCGAGCCGCCAGATCGGGCTTTATAGTCCCGCATTTCACAGGCCGTTTAGCCAGAAATAATGCTGAAAACAAACACCTCTCTTCCCCTTCCCCGAGCGCTGTAAATAAGCCGCATGTGAGCAAACGGAG
>NC_139048.1:4480000-4497500 GCF_965140915.1 Aythya marila
CCCCACGGGGCTCTGCCAAAAGGGAAAGGACCTTGCTGGGGAGCCGATGCCGCCCCAGGCTTTTGGGGAACCTATGTCACCTCCCCACTGCCCCCTGCCCCGACCCCGAAAGCCGGCACCGCGCTGTGCAGCCCCCAGCCTGCGCCCAACTTTTTTTGCGCTCTCCCACCTTATTCTCCGCCGCCACCTCGGCAGAAAAACGGGAGGAACGAGCACAAAAACTGGCCTTTAATATTCTTTTATTTCTTTTCTTTTGTATTTCTATTTTTTCCTTTAAAAATAAAGCGCCTGCCCCAGCGCATCGCTGCGCGGAGCCGCGCAGGGGAGGGGACGGAGCTCGCAGCGAGCTGGGCACGGAGGGGGGGCCGGGGCAGTCCGGAGTCGTTTGCTGGGCACTGACCACAAATAAGCGAGCTTTTTCTTTCCTCGCCGTTTGGTAACATCGTGCTATCGCGCAGTAAAAATGGCAAGATGTATTTGCTATTGCAACAATATTTTTAATGAGCTGCAAGCGACTTGTCCCAAAGTTAGTGGTGCAAACAGCAAAGGCATCGCTCTGTTTGTAGGCGACACAGCGAGCAGCGTATTTTGACTCCGAACCTCTGTTTATTTTCCATTTACGACCCATTGCCAGGGTTTTTATCCCAAACGAAAAGAAAACGCGGGACTATCTTCTAGCAGTGCTGCTTTTTATTTTGATTTCTTCGCCCCGAGCCGCTGCCCTGGGCGCTATAAACACGTCCAATCGGGCCAATCTCGGGGCAGAGGAGAGCGATCCTATCCGGGAATAACCGTGCCCGGGGCAGGAGGCTGAGCCTCGGCCCCGGCTGGGCAGAGCTGGGGGGAGCAGGGCGCTGGGGACCCCCCCGCCGCCCCCCAGCCCCGCCACGGGACGGCGACAAGAAGGGGATGCTCCTGGACGGGGCGCACGGGCCGGCCCCAAACCCATCCCCGACGTGGCCTCCGGGTGTGAAGCAGCCTCTCCCCGCGGGATGGAGGCCGGGAGGCCCAGCACGGCCCCGCTCCGACCCGGGGAATCCCCCCCGGGATCCGGGGCACGTCGGGGCTGGCGGCTCGCAGGGCCGGGAGCGGGGCCCCCCCTCCATCCGCACCCCAAAATCCCCCCGAGGTGGGGGTCTCCGGGAGGCCGGCAGGGCTTGCAGGCAGCGTTCGCTTTGTGTTTGTTTGTTTTCTCCGAAGCCACACTTGAAATAATCATAATCATAATAAAAAAAAATGATAAGGAACGGGTTTTATTGATTTTTTTTTTCCACCACGACATTCAGTTTATAACAATATAGGCTGTTTTAAAAATAGGAGCGGTCCCTAACAGAAAGCAAGAGGGCAGGGAGTACAACCGAAGGGGAAAAAAT
Organism: Aythya marila; assembly: GCF_965140915.1. NCBI lineage: Eukaryota > Metazoa > Chordata > Aves > Anseriformes > Anatidae > Aythya > Aythya marila. Next base: position 4,481,374 of record NC_139048.1, read on the forward strand.
AAACTAAAACTTAAAAATAATAATAATTAAATAAAAATAAAAAAGAATAGCGACCAACCCAAACCCTTGGGAAGACAGCAAACAATTGTCAGACAACAGGTGAGCAGACACTAAGACAGAGAGGGACTAGAGGTGTCCACTCCTCGCTGGATTTCTGCCTATGAAAATCCACAGACTCGATGGACTTTAGAAGAAAACTGTACATCATATCAAATAAATTAAAATTACCCTAAAGTTGATTGTCCTTCACTTAAAGCGCCCAGCTCTCCGAATCTCCCTCGTTTATTCGTACAAACCGGGCTGATGCTTATTCCCACGCCCTGCTCCTCTCTTTTCGCTTTCCTTCTCTTTCATTTTTATTTGTTTCAATTGTATTTTGTACAACGTGAACGAACGCAATTATACAGTGCTAAAAACCCTTTCCTCACCATTCAAATAAAAGCAGTGCTTTGAGAATCCTCGTACAATATTGCACAGTTCAAAGGTACAATAAGAGTCGGTATTACAAAAGAAATCAAAAGAGTACAGATTTTTTTTTTCTTCCCCCAGATACCGAAATAACTTTACAAGGAAAAAAAAATAAAATAAAGAAAAAAAAAATAAAGACAACTGTTAGGAAAACAAGAATTCAAAGCAAGGATTTAAAATCTCTACGGAACCGATAATAAATAAGCGGCACCCGGTGGTGCCGGGGTGTTCAGCCGTTGGCTGTGAGGCTGTAGTTCTCGCTAGTTAGAAAGTCCCATGGCAGAAAGCGAAAGGTACAAAATATGGGGAAAGAAAGAGGCAAATCGGTGCCGAGGGCTGCCCCAAGGAAAAGCCGCGGTCGCTGGAGTCGGAGTCGCACCAGGGTCGGGAGCCGGCGCGGTTCGGAGGCAGAGGAGAGGTCCGAAAGGGACGGAAATTTTCGCCTTTCCCTTTAGCGTTTGGCAAACCTCGAGGAGTGGCGCGGGATCGTTCGCTTTTTATTCTCCCCACGTTTTTTTTTTTTTTCCTTTTTTTTTTTTTCCTTTTTTTTTTAATACAAAAATAAACCTAAAGCCGCCGAGCCCACCGCGGCTTTCGGCCACGCTCCCAAACGGCGTGACAGCCCCGGGGGGCTCTCCGAGCTCCCTTTTTCGTTCCCCCCCCCCCCCAACCTCTCCCCGGGGTCCCGGCCGCTTTTTCCGTTCTTTTTCCCCTCCGTCTCCCTCCCCTCACCGGGCCCTCGCCGTCGGGGCCGCGCCGTCGCCGCAGTTACTTACGCGGGGGGCCGGGGGCCGGGGTTGGGGGGGACACAGCGGGCTCAGACGGGCCTCAGGAGGGGCACGGAGGTGACCACGGGGTGGGAATAATAGACGGGGTGGGGGAAAGTGAGCAGGGGCTGGGTGCCGGGGGCGCTGGCGGCGGCCGAGCCGCCCTCGGCGCCCGAGTTCTCGTGGTAGAGGATGGGGACGCGGACGATGCGCTGCGCCGCGGCGTGGCTCAGGTTGGCGGCCTCCAGCTCGGCCGCCAGCTGCCTCTTCCACTTGTTGCGACGGTTCTGGAACCAGATCTTCACCTGGGTCTCTGTGAGGTGCAGCGAGGCAGCCAGGCCGGCCCGCTCCGAGCTGCTCAGGTAACGCTTCATGTCGAAGGTGGACTCCAGCTGGAAGACCTGGCTGCGGCTGAACACCGTGCGGGTTTTCTTCTTGCGGCACGGTTTCTTCTCCGGGCTCTCCTCCCGTTTCTTCCAGTCCTCCGCGCCCGGCTCCTTCTTGGCCTCCTCCGAGTCGCTCTCCTCCAGCACGATCTCGTCGGGGCTCTTGGAGTCCAGCTCCTTGTGCTCCGCATCCGCCTTGAGCAGAGGCTCCGGGGAGTCCCTGTCGGTGCCCGAGGCTGGGGACGAGTCCCTCAGGAGGGATTTCTCGGCGGCTGGACCGGGGGGCAGCGGGCAGGGGGGAGAGAGGGACACAAAGAGACACCTTCACCGCCCGGCCCCGGCGCCCCGTCGGGGGGCAGCGGGGGGGACCCCGGGCCGGGATGCGCGACCCCAACCGCGGGCTCCCCGTCCCCATCCCGTCCCATATCCCCGTCCCCATCCTCCCCCCGCTCCCCGCTCCCCGTTCCCGTCCCCATCCCCGCGGCCGCCCCGTCGGGGAGGCGGGGAGCGCTACCTTCGGTGCGGGGCAGGTGGGCTCCGGCCGGGGTGAGGGCGTAGGGGTACCACCAGGTCTGGGCTCGCTCCAGGCAGTGGGCGCTCAGGGCGAAGCGCGGCGCCGGGATGTCGAAGCGGGGGAAGGCGAGGTCGCCCACCTGCGACAGGGCGAAGCCGGCTCCATCCGCCGCCCCTTTGCCCGACGGGGCGAACAGCGGGCGCGGTTGCTTGGGGGCCGCTTTCGGGGGGTCTCCGTTGAGCAGGTTCTTGATGTAGAACGACTCCTTGGGGGGCGGCGGGGCGCTGGGCGGCTCCTGCCCGGTCTCCGGCATCCTCCGGTGCCCGCCCGGTTCCTGCCCGCCCGAGGCGGCTCCCGGCGGAGCGGGGGAGAGGCGAGGCGGAGCGGCGGGGGAGCGGGGCGGCGGGGCCGGCCGGGGGCCCCTCGCATGAGGGGGCGGCAGGGCGGGGGGCCGGGGGGACCCTGGCAGCCCCAGGCACCGGGGGGCTGCTGCGGGCAGGCGGAGAGAGCCGGGGGTCGTCGCTGCCGCCGCCGCCGCCGCCGCCGCCGTCGCCGCCGCCGCCGCTCGCTGCTGCGTCAACCTGGCGCCGGATGCTAATGATGAAATCAAAATGTCATCCAAGTTAAACGCGGGGAGCACACGGCGATTGGGCACGCACGATGGCAAATGGGATTAGGCGGGGAGGCAGCCGGGAGGAGAAGGCTCCGCTCAGCCCCTGCCTGCCTCGCCTGCCCGCAGCCGCCGCGGCCCCGGCCCCCCTGCGACGTGCTGCTGCGGCTGGAGGCTCCGAGCGCCCGCCCGTTATTGGCTTTATATAGGCCAATTAGGCAGCAAATGAGGACGGGGCTATTAGCACAAAGGGACACCGGCTCCGCTGAAGCACCACGGGAGAGAAGGGAGCCGAGGGACGCCCCGCTCCTGCCACCAAAGCGGCCCCGCCGCCCGGACACCCCTCTTCATCCCCGCACCCCAAAACCCTGGGACGGCTCCGGGCCCATCCGGGCCGAACCGGGCCGGGCTGAGCCGTGCGGGCTGCCCGAGCCCCCCGGCACCGAGACCGGGATGCCCGGAGCTCGGCTCCCCCCTGGATATCGCTGCAAAGCCCGGCTCCCCCCCCAGGCACCTCGGGGCACGGTTTTTTCCCTCCCCAGCTCCTCCGCGGAGCAGCAGCGATTTAGGGGATCCCTTTCCCCTTCCTTGTCCTCTCCTTCCCTGCCCGGCCCGGAGCTGCCGCCGCGTCCCCGCCGGGCAGGAGGCGCCCCCTGCCGGGACCGGGCCCGGGGGAAGCGGGCAGAGGGTGAGGACAGGGAGGAGGTGGGCTGGGGAGGGAAGGGAGAAAGGGAAAGGGAAACGAAAAGGGAAAGGAAAGGAAAGGGAAAGGAAGGGGAAAAGGAAAGGGAAAAGTAAAAAAGGAGAGGGGAAAAGACAGGAAACTAAAGGGGAGGAGAATGGAACATGGAACATGGAACATGGAAAATGGAAAAAGAGAAAAAGGAAAAGGGAAAAGAAAAGGGAAAAGATAAAAGGAAAACGGAAAATGGAAAACGGAAAAAAAAGAAATTGGAAAGGGGGAAAGGAAAGGAAAGGAAAGGAAAGGAAAGGAAAGGAAAGGAAAGGAAAGGAAAGGAAAGGAAAGGAAAGGAAAGGAAAGGAAAGGAAAGGAAAGGAAAGGAAAGGAAAGGAAAGGAAAGGAAAGGAAAGGAAAGGAAAGGAAAGGAAAGGAAAGGAAAGGAAAGGAAAGGAAAGGAAAGGAAAGGAAAGGAAAGGAAAGGAAAGGAAAGGAAAGGAAAGGAAAGGAAAGGAAAGGAAAGGAAAGGAAAGGAAAGGAAAGGAAAGGAAAGGAAAGGAGGACCTAGCCTCTCAATTCTGGCATGCTTCTCAACATTTGAAATACATGTGTGCATCCACTGCAAACATCTGTCCTGGCATATGCAGAGCTATAGACTTGAGAGTGTGTGAGTGTGCTTAGGGAGGCAACAATCTCTACATTTAAATGTTTTAATGCCCTGATCATTGCAACTGATTTCTCTTCCTTCTCTTGCTATTCCATTTCAAAGGCATCCACCTGGCAATTAGAAATAACACATCTTTTATCTGAATCAGATTTCTCAATGGCAATGCTTGCAAGCTATCTCCAGGATTTCTGCTTCCCCCAGAAAATTTGGGGTTATAAATCTTGGGGAAGCTTCCACAGACCCAATCAAGTAATATTTTCGGCTGCAGCAGGCATGATATTTACCACATACATTCAGTGTACGTGACTTTTCAGAACGCTGTTTCTTATGTGACCATTTCTAAACTGTTAGTGTCATTGTAAGGATTAGTTTAGGTAAACTGGGAGTGCAGAAATGAAAAATCAGCCATGCACACCTTGGGGACAGGGTCTCAGCCATTCATAAGAGTTTATAGAAAAAACTCTTCCCCTAAACATCTGCTGCCCTTAAAGGCATTGGGCAAAGTAAAAATCATCACGAAATTTTCAAGGAAAGTCCATTTCAGTGGAAATACTCCTCAACTCTGGGCTGCAATGCGTAGGAAAAATGAGAGACAGAAAGTGGTTCTTAGACAGAAAACAGCCCAGGGCTCTTGCTTGCCACACAAGGGGCTGGGTTAAAGCTCTGTTCTGTCTGTTTGCAGCTCTTACCTGCAAAACCAAGGTGCATAGTTTTTATAGAAGACCTCAGTGCATTCCCCCATCTCAGGAAAGTTCTTGCTGCAGATCTGAGTCACTCAAACCATTCTGTATTGAAATTCCCACCCTTTTACTTTCCTCTTTAACTTCTCTGGTGACTATTGGGTCCCAATGCCTCTAGTCCCTCAGGGTAAACAACCACCCATAGTGGAAAAAGCTAAGCAGAAAAGAAAAACCAAGCCACTTTGCAATTCTTTATTCTGTATCACACATACACTATAATAATAATAATAATAATAATAATAATAATAATAATAATAATAATAATAATAATAATAATAATAATAATAATAATAATAATAATAAATCATACATATTTGTGTGTTTTATTTTTGTCCCCCTGCAATATCTGGACATCTGATGTTGACTGACCCATCCCCATGCTCAGCAGTGGAGGACCCAGGTGGAATTTGCTTCAGTCTTTCTTCTATTTCTGCTCCCAGACCCACACTCATACCATTCCATTGTAAACAGATAATTATTATTTCATTAGTGTTCCAATCCAGAATTAATTGGCTAATTTACACATGGATCAATTGTATAAATGTGATGTTTGTGATAGGTGCTTGATATGATTTAAAGTAATTGTTTATTTTCAGGTTTGGCTCGCATTGTATTGCAAAGTGATTTATCTCCTTATTTATCCTGTCTCAGTACTGCCTCTTCTTTTTCATTATTTTTCTAAAGAGGCACACTCTCGCTAGGCTGAAGCTTGCATCTCTACTGTGTGGTTTGTGAGGTTTGCATCTGCTCGTGCTCCAGCAGAAGCTCTCTGACAGCAGCAGGACCTTTCCTGCTCAGCCCTCAGCCTCTCCCTAGACCATTCCTATGCTCTCCTGTAGGTGGTTGCAGCATTTGGCCTTACAAGTGTAGGGAAACAATAATCTGTCAGAGCAGTACTTAATTTCATGGCTAACTTTAAGCAATTTGTTCCACGGGGAAGGGCTGAAGTGCCTCGTTGCATCAGGGTTTGGATGTTCAGGGGGAGAAGGAAGAAGAGATGAGAACACGGTTGCCAGTTTGCCTCACACATGAAGGTTACATACTCAGGAAATTGAAATGAATTCTTCCACCATCAGATTTTAGAGCTGCTGTTATGCTGCCCAAGCAGCTAAAAACAATTTTTATGAATGCCAGAGATTAACTACAGTAGACTTTGAGCCACCTTGAATGGATCTCCCTTTCCTATCGCAAATTGTTACATACTATCAGGGCCTCTGTAAAACCAGAGTTATTCAGAAACATTGCATTTCTGCATTTCTCTGCTATTCCTTCAATTGCTCCTTCTGAATGCAAGATTGGAAATAAACAGAGGTTACCCAGAAAAGGGATGCTACTTTCTCATCAGCAGTAAAGTCTGTTGCAGGATGTGTTTGATAAGGATATTTTATTCAAGACTAGAAAAACTACCAGCAAGTTATGCTTGGTAACCTACCTGAGGTTTTGCTTGCTTGAGTAGTACAAGGTTGTGTCTGATGCACATAGGTTAGGAGGTGTTTTGGAACATGTAAAGTTGTGCCCTTATTGTGCCTTACAATGGCATTTTTGTTCCTTTAAATGCAAGGGTTTGCAAGTCTCTGTTTTCTGGCAGCTTCCTGGCAGGCTGAGAGTCTTTCCTGACAAATATTACAGTCTCCATTCTGAACCTGGTTGCCCAGCAGGAGAGCAAGTTGTTTAATTTATGAGAGTTTTGTTTCTGAGGCCCATCACAGTCTTGTGTCTGACTCAAAAAGATATCATTTTTAGAGAAAAGAGGAAAATTTTTGAGGTTATGATGTTTTAGTGAAACAAGTTCTGTTGCAAACTGCCGCGTACTTTGGAATAAATCCATGGGGACAGAACTGATGGGCAAATGATGTGATCTAAGTACAGTCTTCATCTCATACAGCACTACACACATGCTCTGTATGAGGTGATACAATGCTCTAAAGTCATCAGAAACCCGTAGAACATATCCTTTGCTTTTGTCTTTGCGACCTGCCCACCAGTCCAGTTTCGAGGAAGTATGATCATGTTTGTGTTGATATTAGCCAGGTGTGCACAATTTATCACTTTCACAAGCACACTCGCAGAACAGAGGTCAGCTAAACACACTGTAGGAAATTTCTTGTGGAAAGTATCATGGGAGGATTTCAAGGCAGAACATAAGCTGTTCCTTCCTCATCTGAATTAAGCTTTATTGTTACCCATCTTACCCATTTCAAAATATGAAAGGACAGAAACATCCAAAGACCAGTGGATAGATGGCAACTTGGCAGCTTGTGGTTCTACATCTGAAGATTGGTGCTTATATACCAAGTCATAAACACTGAGCTATCACGTAGAATGTAAGAAAAAAATAAATCAAAAATCAGAATAAACATCCGCACTGGTGAAATCCCAAACAAGCAGATCTCTTTGTGAGATTATATATTTTTGAATGTGAAAATCACGTATTTTTGAAAATGATGAGAATCCTGAAACCAAAGCTGAAAAATGCGGAGAATTTTCAGCCCCTACTGAATTAAAAAAGAAGCGCAAAGCTGTATGGTGACTGTTTCACTGGCCTGACTAGGAAAAAAAAGAGTTGTTATAATCCACACTCAGCCTTCAGCCCTCAGATCCAAATTACCCATTTGCAGAGAGCCAACTGAGAACAGAATAGATCCAATGTTTGTGTGCACAGCAGCTGAACAATGTGCAGTTTTAGGAGTTCTTAAATAATCATTGATTTCAAAAGTGTTACAGCCCATTGACTCAAAAATCAGCTACTTATGAAGAGTCTCGCATTCATATCTGAGATCCTTGGCAATTGTACAAGAGGTATGCTGAACACACACACTGAACATGAGCTGCATTTTGCACTTTATTAAAAGATCTTGAGGTCACCCTAGTTTCCCTAAGCACTTTTGTTATAAATGGCATGGCAATCTGAACCAGCTTGCCCTGAGTCAGCACATCCCCAAAATAGCTCATGATTTTGCAAAATAAATGAATGATGGGGCCATATTATGCTTTGGCAAGAGCTTCTATGACAAGACCTCAGTGTGCTTTGCACTTATTAATGAGTCTGTCTTGCCTGCTGGTCCTCAGGGAAGGTTACTCCTCAGGCATGGTCAGAAGTCTCAGGAATACCTCGAAGGTGATGTGCACACCACAGGCGGCTCCTTCTGCCTCTTTTGGCTGGGGACATCTCTGCAGGTACACAGACAGCTCAGGTGCTCACATCCCTTCCATGGCATGCAGACTGTTCTACCCATTCTGCAAATAAAATAAAATAAAATAAAATAAAATAAAATAAAATAAAATAAAATAAAATAAAATAAAATAAAATAAAATAAAATAAAATAAAATAAAATAAAATAAAATAAAATAAAATAAAATTCTGTCTTTCTTTTGACATAACATTTCTGTACATTCAAGGAAAAATGCAACCCTAGATAATGAAGTTTCTTATTTCCACTCTCTGTATATTATTATAAATGCTCAAACTCACTTTATAAAGATGTGAGCATCAGAGGCCAAGAAATGACCGCTCTGGGGTAAGAGTTCTTTCCTCCAAAATCAAATTCCAAACCATTACTTCTTTGGGGAAGAGCACTACATTTATGTAGTGTGCTTTGTGTTTTTTTTTTGTTTGTTTGTTTGTTTTACATGGTTGAAAAATTAAAAATATATTAGAAAGTCAAACACAACATATATATATATTTAAATATATTTTAGTTAAACAGATATCAGATATTCATTGATATCAGATAGATATAGATATATCTATATCTATATCCTGATATAATAGATATCAGAAATTCATTGGTAATAAACTTGATTAAAGCAGTGCTGTATGCCAGGAAAACCCCAGGACCAGAAAGGTTAGATGGAGAGCCAAACAAAATGCACCTAACTTTTTCTTGGTGCGCTGTGGCTACTAGTCACAGAAAACTAGATCCTCTCAGGGACCCCTGAACACAAGCTGTGTCGTGCTGTTTCCCTGCCCAGGTGGGCCCTTGGCAGTGGATCTGTGATTATCCAACTGCTCCGAGGTGTGCAGGGCAGTGCTGGGGGGGTCTGAAGATGGTTGGTGGACAGCAGAAGGATTAAATCCACTGCAGGGCAAAACCTTTGATGCACGGGCGTTTGCTCAGCTTCACCAACAGCGTAGCCATCACTGCTGCAGTTACACCAAAGGGGACTGTACGATTGGCCCTGACAGCATCTCTGAACATTTGGTTCAAGGTAGCAGATAAGACAAATAATAATATGTATTACAAATGACAGAAAGTGGAACAATTTTGACATGGCATATGCATGAAATGTAATACCTGCAAGCACTGCTGGGTATCTGCAGAGCAATAGAAGTGTCAAAATAAAATTCCCAATATATTAAGCAAACACCATTCCTCCTCATCATCTGATAAGTATTCTTACCGTGTGTTGTTATCGACAGAGTATGAGACCTAAGTTACTCGTGTAATGCTGTCACAAAAAAAATTACTTTCAGTACATTTCCATTTTCCTCTAGATCACCCATGCCTCAAATATTTCAGTGAGGAAAACTGTAAACAGTACACACGGTGCTGCCACGGGGAGTTCATTACCTGTTACCATGCCTGAGAGCTGCACTGCAATGAGGAACAGAGGATATGCTAAAAGCTTCGAGGGCAAATGTACAGCTGATACTTCTCTGGGTTGTTTTTTTTTGGTCAGATGGTTGTTTTTTTATACATTTGTTTTTGGTTTATTGGCAGCAAGGGTTTTTATGGATAAGGGGATAAGACCATCTCTCTATTCCGTTGTAGAGACCATGCCTGTAAAGCGCTGAAGCCGATCAGATTGCAGACCACTGATCAGTTTGCAGATGCCCTTGATAACGCCCTTCACCTTCATACTAAGCTCTGAAATGATAATGTATCGATTGGAATGCTTCGCAGCCGTACGGTGCAGAGCATCATTGATAAGCAGCTCTGCACGTGCAGGTGACAGACAAGGCAGGGAGGCAGGCTGAGGCAGCGATGCCACGCTGCCACCAGAACCTTCACCCAGGAACCTTGGGCTACGCTGGGCATTCTTACCAAAAGTTTTCTGCTTCATTCCAGGCAGGCTCCAACCCCAGTTCACGGAGGATGACTGCTGGGATGCTCCTGTTGCTCATTACAACCACAATGATGAAATCGGCCCACAGCCTGGCAAGCCTCCCTGCCCCACGTGCCCTGCTGCAGCACCACGGCCAGCAGCAGCAGCGGGCGGCACCAGGGCTGCAGGATGTGGGATGCAGGGTCAGGATCCTACGTGTCCATAAGGGTGAGAAGTGGAGACACTCACTGCTCCTATGAGAGCCTGTGAGGAGGAAAATAATGAACTGTGTCTAGATCCTGAGGCTACAAGGCAAAACTGAGAGCCTTTGGCAACAGCGCCCCAAGCCCTCGCAGGCAAATTCGGAAGAATTACATCTTGGTTTATTTTAATATCAAAGCATTTTATAAGAAGACATGGCAATCGTTTCCCTTTCCAACAGTGCTGGCGCATTGCCCTGTTTGTTCTCCAGCTGGCATTTTTTTTTTTGTGCTTCTCGGAGATATATCAAGGTTTATGCAGTATGCGCAACTTGGAGGAGATGGAAAAGACATTGACAATATTAATTGTTTCATAAAGACCGTCAGATAAGAGATGTTTTTTATATCCTTGGTTTAAGCCTTGTTATTGAAAAACCAATACCCTGCCATTTGTTTATACTTTTCTTGCCATGCAAGGCAGATATATTAGAGTGAATGAAGCTAATAAAAGGCTATAGGCAGCATTTTCCACACTCAACTTATAGGCATGGCCTCTTTTTCAGAAGAAAACTGTCTTTTATTTTGGAATGTTATAACCATTCCACCTCCCTGTAAAAATGAGTGAAGAATCAGATGTAAAGGGCCAAAGAGAAAGGATTTAGGTTAGCCCTTCTTCACAGCTGCAATTCCACTGGCATCACAACCCTACTTACGTGATTAGCTGCTGATGCAGAGGGGTGAAGGACTCTACCAGCCAACCCATGGGTGTGAGAGCTCCCTCAGAGGTTAAGGGCCAGCACAAAAAAATGTCTCTTTCTTGCAGCATTCTTATTCAGATCCAAGAAGTTAGCTGCAGAGCGAGGGGTCCTGAGGGTGGAGAGGAGCTCCAAACTCTCCCAAAGGCAGTGCATGACTACTGGTTTCAGACTAGGAAAATGCTCTGTAAGTTAGTTACTGGAGTAAAGACTTAAAAGTAAGTCTTAAGAAATCTGTTTGCATTGCAAGCATCTTACTCCTAGCAGCTTCTAATTTCATTTACTCGGCATTTTAGTCCCTGTAGGAAGGAAGAAGGAGGTGGATTTACCTGTCTTCATTTAAAAAAAAAATATTTTTTATCATGTTCTACCTAGTGTCATGTGCAAAATAAATACAATGCTTGAAAATCTTCTAAACAAGAGTTTCAGTGCTATTGTGTTGTGTCAAATCAATGCTATGGTGTTAGGAAGACACACAGCGTAACAGAAAGTGAGGACTGGAATATAGAAACTCAAGTCAAGAAGGAAGGAAAAAAAAAAAATCAGATGCCAATATTCTACAATCTCACAGAAATTTGTAAAAATATACCATGCTACCCAGCATGAGAAAGCTCCATTGCAGTCTTGAGTTACTGCAGCAGGACACCAAGAGCCACTGTAATCATTAAAACATCTTCCATAAGGGCTCCCTGGGTTTCACCTTGATCCATGCACAGGGAACATGGAGCCTGACATCCTGGTCTTCCCAGCAGCTCTGTAGGTAACATTCCTACATTTTCAGGATGTTTCTGTGCAGATACAAAGGTCTGGTCCTGTGGTGCAGGCACAAAATTCAGTACTAGAGGAAGTACCAAGGCATAGGTTTTTCTCTATTTCATTTTAGCTCCAGAGTGCAGGAGGCTTTTGCTCAGCAGCCATATTTATTCCACATTTTTTTGTTATTTGGACTACAGTAAATTAGGAATACCTGACTTCTTCAGCAGAAGGTTTTTAAGAACATGTTGCAGAAAAATAGAAGCTAGCTGAAGAAGGCAAAGGAAGAAAAGCCACAGCCATGGGCACTGCTGGGGTCTTCTTATTTACCTCCCAGACAGCAGGCCCAAGGGGAGCCTCTGCACACCCGGCCTTCAGTGCTAGCTGGGTTGGTCACCTGCATATGTGAAGAAAGCAGTAAGAATAAATGTTGTTTTGGAGGTGCTTCACTAATTTTCAACTGCTTGTCACAGTTCAGCATTATAATTCATGTAGTGTTTGCACTTGGGAGAAGATTAAAAGGACCACCTTGATCTCAGGGGCTGGACTGGAAGGCTTTCAGGAGCACCTTCCACCCTAAATTTCCTGGGATGATTCCAGGCACTGATCCGATTGAGAAAGAGTATTTGGGCCACACAAGAAACAGCACAAGTTGAAGAACCATGCTTCATGGCGATTTCAGTCTTGAGTGCCAGAAGAAATAACGCTTGAAGGACGTCCTTTTTTGCTGCAAGGCCTACACAGGCAACAGGGGAGAATTTCTCTACATCGGTGCAAAAGCAAACATGATCATTGGCAGTCCTCTTGTAAAAGTATTTATCTTAGTCACATTACTCGTGCCATTAGATTCTGATTTCTGGCTCCATTGTCACAGGGAAAAAAAAAAATAACAACTGCCATTCATGGCAGCAAAGCTGACACAGCAATATGCTTTCTGCTGCTCACAACATCTGTTGAGCTAATGCGAAACAACTCAACCCAATTCCATTTCCAGCCACGCACGTGTTTGCATTTCTCCTCGACCTGCCAGTTCTAATGGCTCACAATTAAATAAAAGCCTTCCTCGTTCTCCGGGTTTCCTTGCCCATCCTCCCGCTGAGGCTCCGGCTTTAATTTAGCCCCATTACCTTCCCATGGCAGCAGACTGTTATGGCAGGCAGCAGGATTATGACTCATCATGTACTGTGGGAAGTAATGATCATCCAAAAAGCAAACGGAGGTGGGCAGTGAAGGAGAAATCACTTATGCAAATAGAAATATTTTCAATAATGATCAACAGCGTGAGAAAGAATATAGGAAAAATTACATTAGACCGAGGAGCTTCATTTTTAAAATGTTCCCTAAGTGCTAGAAATCTTCCCATCTTCATTTTTCCCTTTAAACTCTGTCATTTGTACAGCCTATTAACCTTTAACTTTATGACTATCCTAACGTGAAATACTGGCAGCATTTAAGTCTGAGAATACTGGAGACCTGCCTTCCTGGTTGGCAACAGAGGTGAAGCGCTTTCTTTTAAATCAGTCATTTTTAATATCAGTCATATACACACAGCATCAGAGACACTATTTTTAGATTCACGTGCGGGCATTACTTATAATGAATGCTCTACAGACTCCAGCTATCTTTCTTCAGTGGTCTTAAAGTTTCCTTCTTGCCTGTCCTCTCACAGGTTGTCACCCTAATTGCAGTCTTCAATTCTGTTTAAAAGTAAGAGAGCAAATCAAATTAAATCACTTCCTTCAAACTCCCGCTTTCCTGATCTTAAACAGACAATATAAAATTAATTATTTGTGTTTACAAGAGCTCCTGGGGAGTCGAGCCAAGGCTGGGACTTCATTGTCTGAAGCACTAAACCACTGCTGCTCCAGCCATTTCTGCCCTGAAGACCTGGCAAGTCTAGATGGGGCAGGGAAGGAAAGGGTGATTAAGTGATTTCCAAAAGGTGGTAAAGATGAAGTGGCTTATCTGAGTGGCATGTGCTGGGGCCATATCGATTATAACTGCAGCAGAGGATGTAAGCAGTTTAATGTGGAGCTTGTTTGGTTTTAATTGTTATCATTATTCCAAACCACATGAGTGACAAGGGCTGCTCAGACCTGGGGACGGGAACTTCTGTTGTCTGTAACTCAGTAATTAAGAAGCACCCAAGGAATGAGAGTGTTTATGGCCAGGGCTGATTGCTGGGAGGCTCGTGTGGAGGTGGTAGCTCGCAGAGGTGTGCTGTTACCTGTATACACCATCACAGATTTCCAACAGACCAACTATAGATATTTGTGTTAAATAAAACTTTGCATTAAAGCCAAAAGCAATAGTCACAAAGAGGTTTGAACAGGAAGTACCAAATCGATACCTTGGGTTAGACATTTACCTGTCCCCGTTTTCTTCCAGAGTAACTCCACCTCCTCCAGTGAAGTTGCTCCTGATTTACCCTGTAAGAAAGCAGGCTCAACCACGGAGCTTTTTCACCATGCATTGCTGCAGTGGATGCAGTAATGTGTCACTGTGTGATACACTGCTGGTGGGACAGTGTCACGATAGCCACAAAGTTTTCTCACAAAAATGATAAGGGGATGGCACTCCCCTTATGAGTGAAGGATGTGGGCAAGGGACACGGAGCAGCAACCATGCTGGAGGATTTCAGGTAAATGAAAGCCCTGTTTGGACCTGCAGATTTCACTCTAAAGAAAATTCTTTTCTGATTTTTCATTCCTAAGAGCAGCTAGCTAGAGAAACAGATCTCTTATGGGATCCTCTGCTCTCAGGACAGTTCCCCTGAACCTAGAAAAGGCCTCACTTCTTCCCCTCCTACCCCTGCCTCGCTTTTGGGTAGAAGCGAGAAAGCAGCTGGCCAGGGGGTTGGGTAGGCTTGCTGGGCCACAGCCCAAATTCAACCAAGGAAAATAAATATGTGGGCAGTTCTGAGATTTGAGCAAGGCCCAGCCAAAGGAGGAAGTGCAGAGTTAAGCTTGCTTTTGCATCCTACTTGTGCCCTGACTCCAGCATGTCCTTTCTGTTTGTATGAATGAATTTATAAGGGGATAGGGGAAGCAGACAGCTTTTAAGTTGGTGTCTACAGATATTTCTACACTGTGCAACAGACTCGGGCCCAGATGTCCATGAAAAGGACCCTGGCAGGCTGCACAGGCAGGCTGCACGGTGCTAGATTTGCCCAGGTCACAGTTCAGGTGGCACAGCCTGCACGCCCACAGCCCAGCCACCACGCTCCCCAAAACTTCAGTGGGATTCAGGCCTCTAGTCACGGAGCTGCTTTTCTAAACTCCAGCTGGGTTTAGAAACACGTTTAATTTAGGCGCGCTCTTGGGCCCTATTGATTTTAATGTAACAATCATATGTTTAAAACTTAGCATGTGCTTAATTGCTGCGGTGAATAACAACAGACTGATGTTGGAGCTTATGTGCCTTGCTGACCTGGTGCCTGAGAGATGTTGTACCAGCCCCGTGACAAGGGAATCCAGGGGATGGCGGTTGTCACCAGCCTGAAGTCAGATGATCCCCGATTCTTGTTTTGTTTTGGAAGAACACCTTGTTTCCTAAACAGAAGGGAAGTCTAAATTAATTTGGAAGCAAAATTATATAAAGTTTCTTGTTCATTTAGCTCCTATTCTTGTCGTTGTTCTTCATTGTTGTCATTGTTGTTGCTGTTGTTGTTTCATTTTTGGCATTTACCTAAAGTTTTCATCTTTCCAGGTCTTGTTTTATGGTTAGTATAGGGCCAGCCTGAAAGATAATATATTGTGACTGTTATATTATTTATTTCAAAGCCAAGTTATTGATTATTGCACGCTGAAAATGACAAATGGCATCTTAGAAAGGCACGGTCAGCGAGTTCTATTAAAGAAATGATAGTATTGCTCATGGATTGTTAAAAGGTTCAGTTTAGGTACTTTATAGGTTTATATCCATCACTATTTAATGACCAAATGATGAAAAATATGAGTCACGGGAACAATTTCTTTCTGTTGCAGTTTTATGGTTAAGCAGTTAGCAAAATAAGAGAATTTTCTGTGCTAAGGGTTTATGCGCCCAGACCTTGTAACACGTAATCTAGTAATGAGTTTGATTATTTTAAAGGAAATGATTCAATACAGGTGCACCTGGAGCACCAGGTGAGCACAAAGCCCGGGTGCACTGTGAGTGATGAGAGTGGGATGAATCCTTCCCCTGCAGGGCTGGTACTCGTGTGGCAGAGGGATGTGGGCAGGCAGGAGGGGTGTGCAGGGTGCTGCTCCAGGCACTGAGCAGCCAGGGGACCCCACTTACCCCAGAGAGCTGTGTGTTGGGTCCCAATCCATGAGCAAAGCTCACAGATAAACCCATTTCCCTGGTGAGTGTGACAGCACATGCCCTCCATGCAGGGAGAATTGGCATGTGGACAGGGGTCAGCCTTAACAACAGACATTAATGAGTGGGAAAATGCCCTGGGTAGTCTGGGTTTCCCTGCTATCCCTGGTTGCCTTTCCTGCAGAAGCCAGACTAGGATTTGGTCTATTTTCTCCATATTTAAACCCACAAGTTTGAGCT